>NC_081395.1:4369201-4725034 GCF_030684315.1 Stegostoma tigrinum | reverse complement strand
TGCTGTCTCTGCTTTGTTTCTTCTACAAGTTATGTTGCTTTTTTTTATTCAACTTCCTACAGCTACTGTTTGACTGTCTTTTGTACCATAAAAGTGATAAAGTATTTAAAGTGAACTCACTTGCCTTCTGAATTTTATTATAGCATTGTGACTTTGTGGTAATTAAGCAATAACTGACACTGCTAATCACCATGTTGAGTGTGATGTGATGTGGTGCAGAACCAATAACTACCAGATAATAGTTGGGTTGAGATAACCAAGTGTGCAGCTGGATGAACACAGCAGGCCAAGCAGCATCTTAGGACCACAAAAGCTGCTAATCGTCCATGCTTGATAACACAATCAATCAATCCGTTCAGGGTTAGGGTTAGGACACACATTTGAAGCAGATTGGACTTGAATATTAGTCTCCTGGCTCAGAGAGAGGAACTCTATGACTGCACCACTCTATTTATTTACTCTATTTTCCTTTCTGTACTGAGTCTAAGGGCCTATTTAGTTAGTAACGGTAGAAGAAATACCAATGACTCTTTAACAACAAGAGGCACCTACCTTAACAAGATGCAGTTTCTTGCAGCATAGCAATAGGACATTACAACGGTCATTTAGATGTAACAACTAAGATTATTAGATGGTATCATCTGTTTCCGTCGGGATCTTAGCTAGATTCCTCTTTTC
Organism: Stegostoma tigrinum; assembly: GCF_030684315.1. Taxonomy (NCBI): domain Eukaryota; kingdom Metazoa; phylum Chordata; class Chondrichthyes; order Orectolobiformes; family Stegostomatidae; genus Stegostoma; species Stegostoma tigrinum. The sequence continues at coordinate 4,724,356 of NC_081395.1, read as the reverse complement.
TCCACCCTACATTGTATTACATCATCAGATTGGGTGGAGCCTTATGGTGTCTCGTTCATTAACTATTTCAGAATCATTCGGCACAACATTGTGGGCTGAAGGGTCTGTTCTGTGCTGTACTGTTCTATGTTCTATTACTTTGTACCACACACATTTACAACTTTGTATATATACACACACACACGCACACACACACACACACACACACACACACACACACACACACACGGGGGTGTCACAGCAAACTCAACAATGTTATTAGTTTGATTTCTGAAGATCAAATATTTTCAAAGTTTAGTCCCAAGTGCTTTGGGGAGCCTAATTCTTGTGGAAAGTGAAGGTTAAACTTTGTTGAAATTCTGACTTCTTGCCATGTGAGGAAGATCAGAACTTGTTATATTTAAATGTGTGTGAGAGCAGCACTGAAAACTAATATTTTGTCACTCGTCAATTCTAAGCTTAGTACTGCAGATGTCACCTGACTTCTTTTATTAAGTAAGTAACACTTTGTAGAGATTATTTGCACAAGTGTGTAATCTGCATCAGAATGCAGAGAATATTTACACAATGAGATACTTTTATTCATTCAGTCTAACCACGCAGCAGCATCAAAGGAATAACTCCATGAAACCTCATCTTACAATAAAATATACAATAATTTCAAAATGCTCCCTTTCTTAGTCATGGAACTGTTTACCAGCCTAGAACAGCAGCAAAATACAGTAAAATCATTAGGCGTTTGTACAACACACTGAACATCTGTATCAGATTGATAATTCCACCCAATGCAGAGATTCCCGGGTCTGATGGCAGTTCCAAGAACAATGAACACTATGCCTAGATACTCAGAATCTTCAAGTGTTTAAAAAAAAATCTAGCATTATCCTGGTTTATACAATGAGAAATTGAAAGACTTTAAAAATAAAATCAGCAAGCTCTCACAAGTTGCAGCAGGCAACCAGCTACATATTTCACCTGTTTTTCCAATCTCTTGTCTCAACTCATTTTAGCCGTCAGGCTTGTTGTGTTTAAATGACACACGTGACTGACTTACAGTATTCTGTATGGAATAATCCACTTAGGAAGGTTAGCTTTGTTTCCCCTCAAGATAGCTGGAAATGCAAGATCCCAAACACATCCTCAGCTGCCTGTCAAATCAGGAAGCCCAACCTACTGGTGATCTCATCAGAATTTTCAGCAAGCGTGTCTCCATGCAGGAGCCCTCAGTCTCCAGTTGAGCTCTTGCAGTGGGTAGTAGCTGGCTTCTCTGAGACATCTATGGAGCTTTCAGACTCAACTTGTTTTTATTTTGCTCGCTGCATGAATGACTGATGGTTTTGTACCTTGCTCATGCTGTCTGACTTCAGGTGGGCTGTCTTATACTCATTCTTTCTCTCTTTACCCCCTCACTCACTGGAATATCTCTTACATTTTATGGGTGCTTGACCTGAATAACAGTACCTGAAGATGAGTAAACCTTGAACAGGTAAGCAGGTGCTTAGCTTACGTGTTTTACTTAAGAGTTTTTTTTGCTACCTTATGAATTACAGCAAATTCCTATATTATCTGATCTCAACTTACATTATTAAATGCAGGGCAATCAATTTGAATAAAAGGCCTCTATCCAGAATAGTGACAAAGTTTTCTACACTTGTTAACAGATTCAGTCAGCGCTGGTGATCCTAAACACAAGTAATTGCAGAGCTTTACTTAACCCCATGAGAGCTGAAAGATCTGAACCGCACTCAAAACAGGGAATTGTTCCTGTGTGCCTACATATAAAATTTGATGACGAATTTTAATATATTGAAAAATGATTGTGATAAAGTCACATGTAAAGAAGATGCAAAAAGGGACAGAGAGATTAATTTGTAATAGTTTTGAAATAGTTTATACAAATTGGTAAATGAATCTGATATTAATCTGATTTCTAATCTGCAGCCCATTGAATGTTATTCATTTCTCACTTAATACAAAAACATCAACATCACCACTCCTCTCAGCGAGCACATTTACTAGACAGTGCTTCATGTGGTGACTAACTTGTAGCTACTGATGGAAAAATCAGGCTCTGCTTTTGCTTCTATTTGCAAGATCATCTAATTTTAAACAAATCTAGTTTGCGTGTGTTGTTCAGTTCTCTCAAACCATATGTGTTATTTGAACACTTGTAAAAAATTAGGTAAAGATGAAGTCAAGCAACTGCAAAATTCTTTTCCCTTTAAGTACAGGCAGAGTACTGTGCATTTATTACCTCCTTAACTCAATTCTGCTCCATTTTTTAACTACATATACACAAAATCAGCAATTTGCTAAATAAATTGCAAGCAAGATTAATAACTTTCTTTTTATGTGGGGGGGGGAGGTGATGGAAACTGAACAGAAGAAATAGATTGTTAATGTATTGTGACAGAAGACAAATTTCTAAAGCTTATTCTGATGTTACACTATCTCAAAAACAGACATGCATGCTTGTACTCCCTGTGTCTTTATAAAGTAATAAACCACATGAAAAAGAGCAATTGTAAACTTGGAAAAGAAAAATGCGTGCAGACATATTTAGTATGTAACCATCAACTAGGTGAACTCCAAGGAGATGAAGCTAGAAATATCTGTAAACCGAAAGCTGTCGACAAACGTTCTGCTTGTTTAGCTTATGACAATGCAGGAGCCTGTTCTTTCTACAAACCCATTACAATTGCCAAATCAAGCTCCCTGGGTATATAGCTCAAGTAATCCCTTCCTTCTCTCCACTTTCACATTTTTTAAAATCTGGTTTTCGTGCACTACACAACAATGTCTTTTTGCAGTAAATTACCAGGCATTTAATTCTCACCTTTAGGCAGTTCCACCTGCGTGTTAAAAACTGGATATTATGCATTTCTGTTCAGAGGCTCATTCTTGGAATGCTGATTAGCATTATCTTTAGTAACCAGTATATCAATTAATGTTATGAGGAAATAAATCTATTTTGCTTGCACTTTAGAAAGCTGCTCAAAACTGTTTTTACCAGTTGGATGCTCTTGAACATTATGGTTCTTGTACTGAAAAGCTGAGATTTCAGTAGAAAGCTGTGGAATACGAACCCAGCACGCTAAGATTTGTAACTGTTACGATTCTTATCTTCACTTTTCTTTCTCCTTTTGTACTTATGTGCCAAATTTAGATCATTTTATTGCTTTACTGAGTAGTCTGGTGGAGAAATTAGCTGCGCTTTTCATTATGCCATGCACCGAATGTTAATAGATTTGTGCAAAATGCTTTAGGTCTCAAACAACAGATGCTGTGCGAATCCTTGCAAAGAGTCAGGGGACAAATGAGAAATGCGTGAGATACATAATAAAAAAAACAAATAATTTCAAGAGGCCAGACTCACCACTGGGTGACCAGTTTCAAACCCGCTCACACATAAAGGCTGCTCAGCCTTGACTTATTGTGTGAGCCATGCTGTTTTTAAAAAAAAGCTGAGTTGTCACAGGTTTCAAATGAAACAGTTCCATGAAACAGCACTGATTTCAGCTGACAAGTTTGCAAACTGCATAATTTTTTTTAAATATAAGAGCTAAAACTGCAATTTTCAGAAGCTCTGGTACGACGGCACATATTGATTTAAATATGGAAAAGTCTAAGAACAAAAGAGATGCTACAGTGAGAACAAGCTGCACATATAGCCAGTGGAGCCTTTCAGCAACTTTAGTGAACAGCAAGGAGGATTAAGTCATATTATATTGTTCTAAAAGCCTAACCTTTAGCTTGAATGTATCTCCCCCACCCCCAGCCTTCCATTTCAAGGAAATGGGAAATGTTACTAAGCAGACACTGTTTGCCAGTGCTAACAGAAACACTCCCAGTATTATGCATTTACTGTGCATTCAACAACAAAGAAATGGAGTCTCTAAATGCCCAATATTTGGCTGTGTGGAAGAGAATCTGGTAATCCCTCTATTCTCTAGCTTTGGGCTCTTGCCATACAACGCAAATAGTACAGAGTGTTTACAAAGATCAAGAACTCCTCAAGAAGCAGTTCAGATGCAGCGATATTCAGCATTCTGAGGTAGAATGGACCCTCTTCTCAGACGTACATTTAGTAAGTTATCATATCCTGTTCATAAAGGATCAGCTTTGTTTTTCATCTATCAATTACTAAGGATTCCATTCTATGACAATTATACGGTATTACACAAATGCAAAGATGCTGCATCTGAACCAGACACAAATATAAACAGGGCTGATTATATCACTAACGATCATAAAGAAGGTCTAAGCAGTGTTGCATCTTAGCAGATGGGCTTGTTAGAATGAATTTTGCAAGCAGCAACACGGGGGCTCAGTTTGTATAACTGCAATGGTGCTGCTGATTTTCATTTATTTCCTGTGAACTTTGAAAGTTTCATAGGAGCTTTCTGCCCTTCCAATTTTCACTGCCAGCCTAGAATTCAATTTCTCTTGCCCTAAACCAATTCGTTTCAAGAACTGCCATTGTAAACTGAACTTCAATAGAAATTTAGTCCTAAAGCTGAGAATTTACTTGGTGTTGTTATTTCCTCTTACATAATATAGTCATAAAGATACATCTGTCAAAGGAGTGCTTATAGTTGGCCACCAGTATGAATGCGACTGTAATAAATCTTGTAATTTCGAACAAATGGAAGCTTCTGCTGCAGCACAGTAAGCTTTTCACACATGAAACCTGCTCATTCGCTCGAGACATTCCTAGCTCTGTACTGAATTTCAGTCCAGATTGAATACTTTGGGGATTAATTACAATGTCACAGCAATTGCAGCAGACCTGTTCAGAGGTTAATCTAAGGCAGCCTGACGGTGCAGTGTTCTGGTATACCATGCATTACTCCCTAGAAACCGTAACATGGTTTATCCATTCTCCTTCCCCCTTACAAACCATTCCCCACACGCCGAGTCCCCAGGTTCTAACTGGGACCATCTGTGAATGATACTGATCAGAAAGTGAGTGCTTTTAAAAACCCCATGAGGAAGGGAAGGAAAATATATCGATGAGAGACTGTTAAACTGCGACGACATTTATACACTTCCAATTGCAGAGTTACACACAGGGCTGTATTGGCAAACAGGAGCAGTTCACCTGGAGAATAACTTGTGTGTGTAATAACAATTATCTGTATAAAAATACTTTTTAAAAAAGTGTTAGAATAAAAAATTAAATTCAGCATCTACAAATATTCTACTATGTTTGCCTCACAGGGAAAATAATGAGGAAACTATTCAGGTTATTTCCAAAACCCAACACTAAGATATTAAGTTTACTTAATGAATGACTGCAGTCACATTTGTATACAAAAACAAGTGGTATTTCTTTTAGTTCCTGTCAGAATGCACTTAATCCTATCTAATAGCAACCATCAGAATGCGGACAAAGGAGTTAGTACAGAACTGCCAGAGATTCAAATCCAAATCATTGTTTTTAGTGCTGCAATAGCTGTTTCCTTTTCTATGGAAAAGCAGCCTCTGTTAAACTGAAATTCCGTTACAAGACCACAAGACGAACACCTGATTCTATACTGAAGCAAGGATGTCTCAATTTTACTACAGGTCAGTGCACAGGTTTAATCTTATATTGGGTCACTGTGCTTGAGCTGTAAAAGTTATAACGCATCATTAAAAAAACAAATCACATTTTCAGCATTCCTGGTAGGAATACTAATATTGGTAATCTTTACCAGGAAATCCACCTTTTCATTGGGGTTACTAATTAGTGTAAAATCGATTGAATTTTCCACATCACGATGAACAGTTTCATTGATAAAAACTGTCTGCGTTTACTGCATCCAGAACCAATACATTCTCATATATGTTTGGTGCAAAATACAATACCTCGAATCTCTCTTTGTGCTAACAATCTGCTAACACCTACCCTTCGAAGAATGTCTTCCCTTGGACAGTTTGCACTGAACAATAACAACTAACGTCACCAGCAGTTCCTTATTTTTACCATGTGATCTTGCCTTGTGAAGCTCCTGACATCTTGCTAGGGAATAGTTCCATAGGTACTTGCTGCCTTCAGTAAGACGGCCAGCACTCATGGGTCAGATCTGGCTGTGAACATTGGCCGAAGACAAAAATATGGAACGGGGGAGCACACAGGGACTGAACACAACCCTTCATACACACACACACACACAAATAAAGAAATTGTTACCAAGTCATTCCAAACCCAGTAAAAAATATATAATAAACATAACTTGAATGGGTTCACTCTCATTTGGAGCTTTGCTAAAGGAAATGCACATTTCAGAATCAACCCCAGAGTTACAAACTTATCTGTGCCTATGATCCTATCTAGCTTGGCTCTAAGAGGAAAAGAGAGCTTGTCATAATGAGTCCTCACAACTCAACATATCTTCAGTGCTAGATTGCTTCTCATAAGAGGAATTCTCCCGTGGAATTCATTATTCAGCAAACCAAATTAGGGTGTTGCTTCACCTAGTCAAATATTGCATTCTTGAAATAACTTCACCGAGTCCGGTATCGGTCACCAAGTACCCTTTATTTATATGTGGAGAGTTCTTGACACTGATCCAGCTCTTTCAGAGCCAGTTCTTGAGAATGAGCAAAAGCCCTGACATTCCTGTTTATACTGTCAGCCAGGGTTCACGATTGGCTACTAACTTGGTCCAATCGGGGAACTCATATTCCATGAAGTTCACCTAACTGACCTTGTTACAATCACAACAGTTTTATTAGGCAGAGAAAACTGCTGCCCGAATGGCTTTGTAGCTAAATGTTGCATGGGTCAGAAGGTCCCAGGTTTGGTTCATTGGTCATGGTTCACACTAAATAAACTAATTTAAACTGGAGTACTACTTCTTTCAATATCAGAAAACTAAGTCCGAACTCCAAATTAAAAGTGAGATTTGTTTAAAAAAGATACAGAAGTCATGTTTAAAGGCAGCTACTAATTTTCAATACAGGTTTTGTATCATAACAAATAAGCAGTTATTCAGAAATCAGTGTCAGAGACAAATGCCAAGTTAGAAGGACCAAAGCCTAAACAACTCCTCCAGATAGACACCTCATTTCCTAAGATAGTGAGAGACACTAAGGAAAAGAAAACTGTGAAGCATGTGATATCATCACAGAAGGATCATGGCTCTCTGGGGATTTGGAACAAGCAGATTAGCAGTCCCACTGGGTGCATGTATCACACAATGTCCTAATGAGCTATTCAGGAAACCCCAAATTTGATCCTCAGTCAATGACGAATTATTTGATCTAAGTCATGGTATCTTATGGGGTACATTAACACTGCTTGGAAGGACAAGAGACAGCCATGATTTCCACTCCTGACAACACAGTGACTCTGAGATTGTAGGAATTGCAGATGCTGGAGAATCTGAGATAACAAGGTGGAGAGCTGGATGAACACAGCAGGCTAAGCAGCATCAGAGGAGCACGAAAGCTGACATTTCGGGCCTAGACCATTCTTCAGAAATGGGGGAGGGGAGGGGGGTTCTGAAATACATAGGGAGAGAGGGGAAGGCAGATAGAAGATGGATAGAGGAGAAGATAGGTGGAGAGGAGACAGACAGGTCAAAGAGGCAGGCATGAAGCCAGTAAAAGTGAAGTAGGTGAGGAGGTAGGGCGGGAATAGGTCAGTCCAGGGAGACTGACAGGTCAAGGGGGCGGGATGAAATTAGTAGGTAGGAGATGGGGGTGGGGCTTGAGGTGGGAAGAGGGGATAGTTGGGAGGAAGAACAGGTTAGGGAGGCAGGAAGAGCTGGGCTGGTTTTGGGATGCAGTTGGGGGATTGGAAATTTTGAAGCTTGTGAAGTACACATTGATACCATTGGGCTGCAGGGTTCCCAAGCGAAATATGGTTTGCTGTTTCTGCAACCTTTGGGTAGCATCGTTGTGGCACTGCAGGAGGCCCAGGATGGACATGTCATCTGCGGAATGGGAGGGGGAGTTGAAATGGTTCGCGACTGGGAGGTGTAGTTGTTTAGTGCGAACTGAATGTAGGTGTTCTGCAAAGCCGTTCCCAAGCCTCTGCTTGGTTTCCCCGATGTAGAGGAGGCCACAACGGGAACAGTGGTTGCATTATGCCACATTAGCAGACGTGCAGTTAAACGGAGAGAGTGGTCCCTTTGGAAAGCAGATAAGGGTGGGGAGGGAAAAATGTCTGCCGGTGGGGTCGGATTGCAGATGGCGAAGTGTCGGAGGATGATGCTTTGGATCCTGAGGTTGGTGAGATGGTACATGAGGACGAGGGGGATCCTGTTTTGGTTGTTATTGCGGGGAGGAGTTGTGAGGGATGAGTTGGGGGAAATGTGGGAGACACGGTCGAGGGCATTCTTTACCACTGAGTGGGGGGATGTTGCGGTCCTTGAAAAACGAGGACATCTGAGATGTACGGGAGTGGAATGCCTCATCCTGGGAGCAGGTGCGGCGTAGGTGAAGGAATTGGGAATAGGATGGCATTTTTGCAGGAAGGTGGATGGGAGGAGCTGTATTCTAGGTAACTGTGGGAGTTGGTGGGCTTGAAATGGAGATAATGGGAACTGCAGATGCTGGAGATTCCAAGATAATAAAATGTGAGGCTGGATGAAATGATATTGGTTTCTAGGTGGTTGCTGGAGATGGAGACAGAGGGGTCCAGGAACGAGACAGAGGTATTAGAGATGGTCTAGGTGAACTTAAGGTTGGGGTGGAAGGTGTTGGTGAAGTGGATGAACTGTTCGAGCTCCTTGTGGGAATTCGAGGTGGCGCCAATACAGTCATCAATGTAATGGAGGAAGGAATTGAGAATGGGGATGGCATTTTTGCAGAAAGATTGGTGGGAGGTGTACTCTCGGTAGCAAAGGAATTGGGAATAGGGGATGACTATATCTGCACCACCTTGTGCTCCCACGAGGAGCTCAAACAGTTCATCTACTTCACCAACACTTCTACCCCAACCTAAGTTCACCTGGACCATCTCTAATACCTCTCTCTCCTTCCTGGACCTCTCTTCATCCAGCTCTACACCTTGTTAACATAGTGACTCTTACTGGAATGTGTGAATGTAAAAACAGAATCAAACCTAAATGTTGTTTCATTCATAAGCAGCTGCTGACACTCACTGCCTAAGTTACCCATTTAAAAGAGCCACTGAATGAGTTAACAGTGTATGATGTCCAACCATATGAGAGGAGAAGCAGGGGATAAAACTGAAAGAAAAGATATATTAAAAAGTCTCTGATATATGATATCACAAGATCACAGTGTTGGCCTACTTATCTCAGGAAAGATACAGTGTGACAATACAATGACTTTAAGAGATGTATTCTGTCATTTTTTGAGTGAAGAAAGGTTCAGACAAAGGTGAAAAGCAGTCTGCTCAAAGCCAATAAACAGTTTGTGGGGCCTGGATTGTTTTTAAGGTCGGAACAACAGAAGCAGCCTGAATGGGTGGGGTCAAGTTTCTACAGAACCAGGACTTTTAGTTTTAGCTTTCTGCAGTTGCTGAGGTCTTGAAGTGGGATATGGGAGCTCTAATTCCACCCCTATTACCGCTAAAAGCTAGGGTTCTCTTCCTGCTACTGAGATAAGCTATTTTACTCAATTTGCTTTCGCAATTTGCTTTTGTGTATGTTTATGGGATGACAATAGTTAATATGTATATTATTTTGTTGAGCATTTTGATAGTTACAGTTAAGTCAATTCTTTTATTCTTATTTTGTCTATATTTTAACGTAACATAAAAATGAGAGATAGTCGGAACTGCCAATGCTGGAGAATCTGAGATAACAAGGTGTTAGAGCTAGATGAAGAAGAAAAAAGTAATAAATGAAATGTGTTTTGCTTAAAATTGATTAACTTGACCAATTGAATTGCATCTGGAACACAACGCCTTACACTTACATTTAAAGCGAGAAAAAGTTAGGGGCTAGGCTGTCTACTTAATATATTTTGATGGGGTTTCGTCTGGTCCATAATATTTGCCATACAGGAAATGCAACAAAGATTCACCAGACTTGTTCCCAGGATGGTGGGATTGTCCTATGAAGAGAAATTGCTTAAATTGGGCCTGTATTCTCTCGAATTTCAAAGAATGAGACATGAGCTCATCGAAATTTACAAAATTCTCAAAGGGTTGGATAGGGTAGATACTGGTAAGACGTTTCCCTCCGTTGGGGAGTCTAGAAATAGAGGGCACATTTTCAGATTAAAGGGGATGCCATTTTAGGACCAAGATAAAGAGAAATTCTTTTACTCAGAGAGATTTGAATCTTTGGAATTTTCTACTTAGAGATCTGTGAAAGCTCAGTCTTTGAGTATATTTAAAATAGATTTCTGATTATCAATGGCATATGATTTATGGGGAAAAGTGCAAGAAAGAACATTGAAGTGTTTAATCAGCCATGCTCGTACTAAATAGTGAGGTCGGCTCAATGGGCTAAATTACGTACTCCACTTCCTATGCTATACACAATTGTAAAAGATGCCTAAGTTTAGAATCTGCACTTATGCATACAGACAATTTAACACATTCACATGAAATACCCTTGTTCTGCATTTTCTAACAGCATTGTCACCATTTATTTACACAGTGTAATTTCAAGGTTGGAAAACGAAATGTTGTCTCCTGGCTAAATTACCAGCAAGTGTTGCAGTAAGTTTAAGGCACAATTCAACCTCAGACTTTGCTACCCTTTAGAAAACTTCTAAACCTCAGAACTTTCTATAAATTAGTACCAAAATATCACTGTAAGCCAATTTGACTCCTCTACCCAACATTGTCCCTTAAGAAAGGGGAAAGTGTAAGAAATGTGTAAGTATTCTTTATGTGTTCATCTTGACATCTTAATAGAATCATTTTGGACTTATTTATTGCTGCCATTTTATGTCATTACTGGGTCCAAGGAATTAATTTAGCAACATGATAATGACATTTATCACAAGGAAGCAATTATGAAATTTTTTTTGCAAATGCAAAAATAACACGGCCACTTAGTTGCTCTTGATTACTTTTCTATAAAAGGAAATTTTATATTTATATAGTGCACATTATGTCCTTGTGACATCCCGAAGTGTTTCACAACCAACACTTTATTTTTATGTAAGTGCAGTCGGTGTTGCTGTTATTATTAAGGCAAACCTGCAAGCCAACTTCCCACAGACAGCAAATAAAATAAATGAGCATTAATCTGTTTCTGATGGTGCTATGTGAGGGAAGAATGTTGGCCAGGACCCCAAGGACCACCTTCTCCCCTCTCCCCACCAGTCCTCCACTGAAAAGTACTCAAATTGGCATGACAGGACCAGTGGTGACCCGCAAGGATCTGTATAGGGGCCTCAGTTATTCATGATATTCATCAATAACTTGCATGGCATTAAAAAGTTAAATATCCAAATTTGCTGACAACAAAAACATTCAGCAGCATTGCAGACAATGTTTACAACAGCATATAGTTACAACAGGGTATTGATAGATTAATGGAATGTGCAAATTGGTGGCAGATGAATTTTAATATAACCGAGTGTGACATTACCTATTTTGGACAGAGAAAGATTGGATCAAGTTTTTTTTTGTAGAAGTTACAAAGTTAAATGCAGAGGATATCCAGAGAAATTTGAGGGTTCAATGCATAATTCTTGAAAATGACACAAACAGGTCCTGAAAATAATCAAGAAAGCTAATAAAATGCTGGTTGTCATATCTAAAATGCTGGAATACAGGAATGCGGGTGTTATGTTGCAGTTATACAAATTATACAAAACACTAGTTAGATCCCACTGTGAGCGGGTCTGAACACAACACCATAGAAAGGATGTTTTGGCTCTCGAGGGAGTTCAACGCAGGTTTGCAAGAGTGATACCTGTACTTAAATTACGAGGAGAGATTAGACAAATTAGCCCTTCAGTCTCTAGAATTTAGAAGATTAAGAGTTGATCTATAATTAGAATAAGATTTTATTGTCATATGTACTGAAGTACAGAGATACATGAGCACAGTGAAAAGTGTACTAAGTCCATATTTGGTCCAACAAAATCTTAGATATAAATTAGAAAAATAAAGAAATAAAGTTATAAGTTCAGCATTTCAGTCCTTCTAAAGCAGAGGAAGAGAGAAAAAAAAAGCAGATGGAGCTAATGGGTCTGCACTCGGCTTCACCCTAGGACTACACTATGATCCACCTCAAGGCCTGGAATCCGCGCTGGACTCCACCTCGAAGCCTAGAGTCCATGCTGGACTTCACCTCGAAGCCAGGAGTCATTGCTGGGCTCCACCTCGAGGCCTAGAGTCAGCGCTGAACTCCTCTTCAAGGCCAGGAGTCCGTGCTGGGCTTCACCTCGAGGCCAGGAGTCCGAGCTGGGCTTCACCTCGAGGCCAGGAGTCCTTGCTGGGCTTGACCTCGAGGCCAGGTGTCCGCGTTGGGCTTGACCTCAAAGCCAGGAGTCCATATTGGGCTTCACCTCGAGGCCAGGATTTCGTGCTGGGCTTCATCTCGAGGCCAGGAGTTCGTGCAGGGCTTCACCTCGAGGCTGGGTGTCCGTGCTGGGCTTCACCTCAATGCCTGGAGTCTTCATGTCTATGCGGGGCTTCACTGCGAGGATGGGAGTCCTCAATCTAATCAAGGTCTTCAGAATATTAGCAGGGGAAAGACAGGATAGATAAAGATAAACCAATTCCACTGGTCGGAAATTCCAGAACCAAGGGGCATAATCTAAGAATTGAGGCCAGGCCATTCAGGAGTTGTTAGAAAGCACTTCTATGAGTAAAAAGTAGTGGAAGTTTGAAGCACTCTTCGTCAGATAGCAGTTGATACTCATTCAATTGTTAAATTTAAATCTGAGATAGACAAATATTTATTAAGAAAGGGAAATGGGCCCAAGGCACACATATGAAGTTAGGCCACAGATGAGCCGTGACCTTACAGAATGGTGCAGCAGGCTTGAGGGGCTGAATAGTCTACTCCTATCTCTGTATTCCTAAACGTCTCATGGCTTCCACTTAGTTCAACTTAACAGCCTGATGAAGTCATATTTTAAGGTCCCATTCGAAAACAGCACCACTGATAATGATATGCCTTAGTTCTACAAAGATGTGTCAGTCCAGATGGTGCACTCAAGTAAGCTCTTAATGGGGTTTGACGGCATAACACAGAGTCAGTGCTTCAACTGCTAACTGTAGTTTTAGCATGTTAGTTAATTGTTAACTGCAGTTTTAGCACATTAATTGCTAACTTCAGTTTTAGCATGTTATTTAATTGTTAACTACAGTTTAAACATGTTAGTTAACTGCTAACTGCAGTTTTAGCATTTTACGTAACTGCTACCTGTAGTTTTAGTATGAGAACGAAGTGCCAACTGTAATTTTAGCATATTAATTAACTGCTAAATAAAAACCCAAAGAACTGCAGATGCTGTAAATCAGAAACAAAATGAGCTGGAAAAGCTCAGCAAGCCTGGCAGCATCTGTAAAGAGAAATTAATGTTAACGTTTTTGGGTCCAGTTACCCTTCCTGAGAACTGGAGAGTTCTGTTGTTCAGTAGTTTTATCACATGAGTTAACTAGTAAAGAGTCATGTCATTGTCATTGCTATGAAATCAATGAAATCATAAAATTAAATGATCACTTCAGGATCACTCACCTGACATTTTCTTGTAAAGTGGGAGAATTCACAATTGTCTTTCCTAAACTTACCTTGCAGGTTTATCTGAAAAATGCTTGCTTCCTACTTTACCCTTTAATGGACTAGGTTAATCTATATTGTCACAGCACTTTCAAGGTTGTAACATCATTTTAGAACTGCACTTGAGCATCTTCTCAAGACTTTGTCTTGCATCTACAAGGAAAGATGTTGAGAGATGACAATCTGAAGATTGTTATAACCGGAATGTATGTACAAATTTATATAGTACAACATAATTACTTATAATAGGTGAAAGATGCACTTGAGAAAATGAATATATTTTTCAAAGAATACTGTCGATTGCAATCCAGTAATCAGAGTTGCCATAGAGACAGTATACTTCCTGGTCGAGTGTACATATTTGAAGCCTCTCTTTGCTCATTAGCAGATCTTTAATTTTGCAAAAGGGATTCCTGATTGCTAAAAGAAAGAAAGTGCTTTCTGAAGCACTTGAGTGACAACAGTGACAGTGCCTGTTCATGCTATCACTGGACCAAAACAACAAGTTACTACAAAGTAGATCCTCTATAAAATATCTGTTTGTAAAGAATACCATTCAGGGTCTGACAAAATATAAGAATGAATGAATCTGCAGGAGCTTTGGTTGATTATCTTTGGGGATTAGGAAGCATTAGTGCAAAGTATTCCCTCTGGAGTTTAGGTTGCTGAGATGGAGTTTGCAAGGGTGAGTTTAAACGTTGTTTATAAAGTCACAGTTTTTGTTTCGAACCAGATGGCTTTTACTTTCTTTTTGTCTTATGAATGATAAACCCTAACAGAAAAATTCCCTTTAGTCTTCTCCCAGTCCATCACCATAAGATTTGTGAAAGTAAGGCAGCAACCTTATACATGAACATAAATGTGAATTCTGCTAAACTCACAGTAGTGAAGTGAAAGAAGCTGAGGGAAATTTCCAGTGTAGGTGCACAAATAATTTTCACTCTATCAACTGAATACTTGTGTCAATTCAAATGAATACACAGCAACTCATTTGAATAAATAAAAATTGAAAGAAAGAGTTATATGGCAGGGAAACACATTTGTGCTGACCAGGTTTCCTAAACTGAACTAGACCCATTTGCCTATGTTTGACCCATACCCCTGTAAACATTTCCTATCCATGCACCTGTCTAAATGTCTTTTAAATGTTGTAATTGTACCTGCCTCTACTGCTTCCTCTGGCAGTTCATTCTGCATACACACCACCCTATGTGTGAAAAGGTTGTCCCCTCAGGTCCCCCTTAAATCTTTTCCACTCACCTTAAACCTATGCCCTTTAAGTTTTGGGTTCCTCTACCCTGGGGAAAAGGCCTTGTCTATTCACCTTACCTATGCCTCTCATGATATGAAATATCTCTGTAAGGTCACCGCTTAACCTCCTGTGCTCAAAGGAAAATCATTCCAGCATATCCAGCCTTTCCCAATAACTGAAACCCTCCAGTCCCAGCAACATTTATGTAACTCTTCTCTGTACCCTTCCCAATTCAATACTATCCTTCTGGTAACAGCATTCCAAAAGTGACCTCATCAATGTCTTGTACAACAGCAACATGACATCCAACTCCTATATTCAACGCTCTGGCCAATGAAATCAAGTGTGCCGAACTCCGTCTTCGTCACCCTGTCCCAACTGAGACTCCACTTTCAAGGAACTCTGTACCTGCACCCCTAGATCAGCATTAAGCTTGCATGGAAGCAAGAAGTGGAATGGATATGCATTAACACATAGCCCCTTTTCTTGCAGACAGAAGGAACATGTACAGTACATACATTATATCTGTTCCGACTCAATAAAACAGGTGACAGCCATTCTCTGAATCATTTTTGAGGACAATGCCTTAACCAGAGTCAACTTCCTGATTTCAAGAAAACTTAGCAGTTATTTCTCAGTCACTTTCCAATCTGTCTATTCTCCATAGCACTGTTCATTCACCAACCAGTCAACGCATTTTTTTTTCCTCATATCACATAAATATTGCTTTCCCTTTTCTTTGGTATTCTTTGCAAATTGTCCTGATGAGGTGCACGATGAAAAGCTTTGATGAAATGTGCCTTTTTACAGACATACTGGAAGTAATGGGTTGTTGACTAATCATTAAAATGCATCTCAAACCATTCATCTAGAATAGTCCTAACTACAAAAAAAAAGAAAATTTCCCAGTGATTAGGAGCTGTGATAAGCATAGCACCAAAATCTCTTGTTTTGTCCCAGCATATTGCATTCACTGCATGAGTTTATGCTTTGGGTATGATCGAAAACTTGGCTGTAAGTTGCACTTCAGCTCAAACTGGTTTTCAGAACTTATAGTTTTGTTCTGGAATCTGCTCATACACCCTGAGAGAGGGTGGCACACTGGTAATTTCACTAGATTATTAATCCAGGCTCCCACGAGGGGAACTGGTAGAATTTAAATTCAATTCAACAATTTCTAAAACTGAAAGGTGTCTTAAAAATAGTAATGATGGAACTATCATCATTGTTGAAAAGACCTATCTGATGCAATGAAATGGGAATGGAAATCTGCTGTTCTTTCCTCGTCTGATCTCCATGTGACTTTAGATCCACTCTGCCCTCTGAAATGGCCCAAACATGGAAATCAGTTGATGGTCAATCAGAGACAAGTAGTGCCTTGCTAGTGTCACCCTCATTCTATGAAAGAATCAGTTTAGAGAATGAAAAATAGGCCAAGCAGCAGAACAATTGGGCAACACATTAAATACAATACTTTAAAAATAATTTTGTACTTTAAGCATTTTTTGATGTATTTCAGATTGATAACCTGATGTAAATTACTTTATTTTTGAAAATTGGTTTGACACAAAAAAAAGCATTTTTTGAATCAATCAGTAGTCTAACACCTGAGCGATCTGATTCTCAATAACTGAACCTGACTGTTAAACTAAACAGAATTGTCTACTAGTTGCATGGTGTAAAGTACTTAGTAAAGTTTATTAAGTATAAAATATCTTTTAGAAAGTGCCTACTAGTGCTCCAGTTCCTCAGTAAGCACCTTAACGTTAAGAGACTCTTCAAAAAGATCTGCTTGGACTGACTTCTCAGACACCCATCATTGTGATTAGTTCAAACTGTGGAGGACAACAATTTCTGAACTGGGCTGAAGTCATGCATAATGTTCTTTAAAGCAACCCAAAAAAATAACAAAAGCTGGACTTGTGCTGGATGTAAATTGTGCTTGAAATTCTTTGATAGTTTCCACTGACTTTTGAAGACTATTGCCTATACAAACAGAAACTCCAGGATATGATGTTTTAAGAGGACAATATTAGTATTGACAAATTCCTCCTGAAATGGTATTTGTTCAGTTGACATTCCCTAAAGCACAAGTCTAGTCAATGTGTGGCTATGGATCATTGGGCTGTGGAGTACATCAGAGGCGGGCTAAAGTCTTATCCAATGTCCAAGGACATGCCTTCTAGCAGGTGTCACTGCACTGGAGAGTAATCAGGAGTGGGATCTCTGGCCAACATTCCTCTTCAAAGTCTCAGGTTGCTGAAAGTTTGTGTACCCACGTGGGTCAGTTCTGGACCAGGCAGAGCCTGGTAGTAGAATACCGTACTAGTACAGGTAGTTCTGCTTTAATGCATGTTTTGCTAGTGCAAATTGGCTGTAACGTGATTGATGAATAGTCGAGACTGTTTGGGTAACGCATACTTTCTGCTGTACAGGGAGAACAATCTTCTATAGCGATTTTCCTATCAAGTAATTTTCTATGGGGATGTTCTATATGCATGATTTTCTATACTATGAAGTCATGCAAGAACACAACGATCACATTATAGGAGAACTACCTGTCATGCGAAACATAGAAGAGAAGCAAACAATAAGATTGGCATCCATAATCTCCAGGGTACTTGGGGATCAGCAAATAATAGAACATAGAACATAGAACAGCACAGCACAGAACAGGCCCTTCAGCCCACGATGTTGTGCCGACCATTGATCCTCATGTATGCACCCTCAAATTTCTGTGACCATATGCATGTCCAGCAGTCTCTTAAATGACCCCAATGACCTTGCTTCCACAACTGCTGCTGGCAACGTATTCCATGCTCTCACAACTCTCTGTGTAAAGAACCCACCTCTGACATCCCCTCTATACTTTCCTCCAACCAGCTTAAAACTATGACCCCTCGTGTTAGCCATTTCTGCCCTGGGAAATAGTCTCTGGCTATCAACTCTATCTATGCTTCTCATTACCTTGTATACCTCAATTAGGTCCCCTCTCCTCCTCCTTTTCTCCAATGAAAAAAGTCCGAGCTCAGTCAACCTCTCTTCATAAGATAAGCCCTCCAGTCCAGGCAGCATCCTGGTAAACGTCCTCTGAATCCTCTCCAAAGCATCCACATCTTTCCTATAATAGGGCGACCAGAACTGGACGCAGTATTCCAAGTGCGGTCTAACCAAAGTTTTATAGAGCTGCAACAAGATCTCACGACGCTTAAACTCAATCCCCCTGTTAATGAAAGCCAAAACACCATATGCTTTCTTAACAACCCTGTCTACTTGGGTGGCCATTTTAAGGGATCTATGTATCTGCACACCAAGATCCCTCTGCTCCTCCACACTGCCAAGAATCCTATCCTTAATCCTGTACTCAGCTTTCAAATTCGACCTTCCAAAATGCATCACCTCGCATTTATCCAGGTTGAACTCCATCTGCCACCTCTCAGCCCATCTCTGCATCCTGTCAATGTCCCGCTGCAGCCTACAACAGCGCTCTATACTGTCAACTACACCTCCAACCTTTGTGTCATCTGCAAACTTGCTGACCCATCCTTCAATCCCCTCATCCAAGTCATTAATAAAAATTACAAACAGTAGAGGCCCAAGGACAGAGCCCTGTGGAACACCACTCACCACTGACTTCCAGGCAGAATATTGGCATAATGTTGGCCTATCTGATGATGCCCACATCCTGTGAATGACTTTTTTAAAATTGTGTGCAATATGACCTAGACAGTCGAGCAGAACGAATGGAGAACTGGAACTGCACTCTGGATTTGCACTCCTGATTTTGAAAATTCCTGACTCCAACCCCGTTGAGACAAAGTGTCCTGGATAGTCATTATTTTTGATCTGAGCATGGGGAAGTAGGAATGAGTCTTAGCTGGAGTTGAGCCCACTGACCCTAAACAACTGAGTAGGCAACAAAAGGGACTGCCTGCTGTCTAGTTGGACTACCTCAAAGATGCAATATACCAGCTGGAGAAAAAAAAGACCAAAAAAAGCTTGCACTTTAGCATCTACGCAACCCCAGCCTTACGCCTCCCATCAATCTCCTCATGGCCCTTCATACTGCCAATGCTAATTTATTGCACCTCCACCCATCTCCATCATCTTTCATATGCTTCCAACCAATCTACACCACGTGCCAAAACCCACATGGAGCCTCCATGCCTATTTATTCCCCCATTCAATACCCTTTGCTTTACATCTTCCGTGACAATTCACCCAAAATCGCCCATAGCCAGACCTAAGATGAAATGAAATAAAGTTCCAAGTACTTACTGGTGATATCACGGTTTAAAATCAAACCTCTCATTTATAAAAAAAATTCTGTCAACTAATTAATCCCTTATAAATAAACTCACTTATGTTTGTCACCCCACATCAAAGATTTGCTCAACCATTTGGAGCACTAAATCAAACTGTGAATTGGAAGGTGTCCCACTGTGATGATAATAAGTTTTGAAATCAGCCATGCAGGTCAAATCCTACAATGATAGCTCTCAGGCTTATGTAACAATCAGAGTTAAATAGCAAGCACTGATTTCTTTTCTAAAAAAACGAGCATAATTGTTTTAACTTATAAGTCGAAAACATTAAATCCCTTGAGTTTTTGATAATTCCAAGAGAATTTTGATGCTTTTAATAGATTTATGGTTCCATTGAGATTAAGCACTTGTTACGCATGTTCATATCTAATTTGAACAAACCCAGGGAACATCTAACTTCTCCCAAAAGAGCACTTGACCTCTCCAAAATGTATCCCTCGATCTATCCAAATGATAATCTAACTCAGTAAAAATCTTTAGTGAACTTAGACGTGCTCCTGAAAAATGAAAAGCATACATCTCGTGTTTTGGACATCCCAGTCACAAAAAAAACTGAGATAGTAGGAACTGCCGATGCTGGAGAATCTGAGACAACACGGTGTGAAACTGGATGAACACAGCAGGACAAGCAGCATCAGAGGAGCAGGAAAGCTTGACGTTTCGGGTCGGGACCCTTCTTCAGAAATTTCTGGCCTGCTGTGTTCCACCAGCTTCACACTGTGTTATCGCTGACTCTAGTATCTGCAGTTATTACTACCTGAGAAGTTGAGAGATGAGTTGGTTTGGGAGTGAATTCTGGAGCACAGCTGTCAATGACAGAGTGGTTAAAATTAGGGAGGCTTGAAAGGCCAGAATTGGAGGACCCAAAGATCTTGGAGGGGTCCAATGAGCTGGAGAAAGTTATAGAGAGAGGGAGGGGTGTTTCTTACTTTCTTTATTCATTCATGGAATGAGGGCATCACTGGTTAAGCAGCATTTATTGCCCATCCCTAATAGCCCAGAGGACAGTTTAGAGTCAACCACATCGCTGTGGGTTTGGAGTCGCATGTAGGCCAGGCCAAGTAAGGACGGCTGTTTCCTTCCCTAAAGGACATTAGTGAACCAGATGGATTTTTTTCCAACAATCAACAACGAATTCATGATCATCATTACATTCTTAATTCCAGATATTTATTGAATTCAAATTCCACCAACTGTGATGGTAGGATTTGAATCTGGGTCCCCAGAATGTTATCTGGGTCTCTGGATTAAGGGTCCAGCAATAATACCACTAGGCCATCACCCCATCTGTATGTGGGGGCTAGAGGAGGTTACAAACAGCGGGAGACGGTATAAGTACTGCAAGAAGTTACAGAGATAGAGAGGGATTTTGGGGCTAGAGGAAGTTACAGAGATAGGGAAAGGTGTCAGGATAGGGAGGGACGTAGGTGCTTGGTGGAGGTTACAGAAATAGGGAGGGTGTCAGGGCTGGAGGAGGTGAGACAGATGGGAGGGGTGTAGAGGGCTGGAAGAAAATACAGGCATAGGGAGGGGTGTCAGGGCTGGAAGAAATTACAGAGATAGGGAAAAAGTTGAGACCTTACAGCAATTTGAAAACAAGGAAGTTTTTATTTAATTAGAGACATTACTCAACAAAGGAGGAATAATTTGATTATGAATGAAAAGAATTACAGCAGAACTTTACTTTTTAACGAGGACTAATTATCTACCGTCTGTAGATATTGACTTGTTGCTTTGATATGTTTCTCAGTACACCAGATGTCTTCAGAACTGCACCCGAGAGTCATACAGTCATACAGCATGGAAACAAGCCGTTCAGTCCAATCAGTCTATGCCAGCCATAATCCCAAACTAAACTAGTTCCACCTGCCTGCACTTGGCCCATATCCCTCCAAATATTTCTTATTTGTGTACTTAACTGAATGTCTTTAAATGTTGCAACTGTATCTACATCAGCACTTCATCTGAAAGTTCATTCTGCACACAAACCATTCTCTTCGTTAAAAAAAAATTCCCTCTCACATCTTTTTTAAATCTTTCTCCTCTCGCCTAAACAATGTCCCCTATTCTTGATATGCCCAAGATAATTCTTTTCATGAGAGGCCATCCAGCGCAACCAAGGACATTAAACTCAATCCTTTGTCGAACATGCAATTCCAGACAGGAGTCACTGGATTCGTCAGGAGTGTAAACCCCAGGTGATTTTCCACTGAGCAGTCCAATGCCAATTGTAAAGTCTTGACCACAACATGGTGAAGAGCAGCCAACTCAACACAGATCAGGGTTGATATCTAGTATGGCGTCATGTCGCCAAGTACCAAGTTAAGCTGCTTTTACACAGTCAAGTTATTTAGTTTAGTTTCTGGGAAACTGCTCTCAAGATCTACAGTTTCAAGGATCTACAGTTCTGCCCCCAGGATAAAGGAGACAGATTTAATAATGTGAAGGCAGGGAACCAGCACATGGACATCAGTCTCCTGCAATCCAAACTAAATGAGCCTCAGTGTAATAACAATTTCAGTCAGCTGTCGTAAAAGAAAAGGCTGTGTATTGAAGCTGCAGTCCTGATAATTGTATATTCTCCTACTCAGATTTTTAACCTACTTCAGAAAACAAATATTCATACAGCTTTCCATTATGAAAGCATTTGACTTTATAAAGCCTGATTAGTTTGCTCAAGGTAATGAGCTCAGTTATTTTGCGTGGTTTTTGGCCTCCATACTATCAGCAGGTGAAGCAGGCAAAACATAAAGGGCTAGTAACAAACAAATATATATTTAATAAAAACCTATATTCAAATAGTGAATAAATATTCTAGTTAAAAGCTCACTCAGAACAAACCCAAAATATTCAAGCATTTAAAATGCCTGAAACAGCTGGATGAAGAACAATCACTGTTTTTCACTGCTTACACAATGAGTACTCAAAGCAAGTTTGTGGTCAGGAAATGTTGGATTCAAGTATAATCCTTCAACTTTATGGAATATTTTCAAGCACATTTTAAACACTGGACTTTGTTTTCGTGCAACAGTGATTTCCATTAGAGTTCAAGGCCCCCTTGATTTCAGTTAACTATGTGAGCGATTTCCTGTATTACGCTGTTGTGTCAATGAGCTGCTGTCTCAGCCTACAACTGTGTTAACGGTACAGAAATAGCTGCAAAATTCAGCAGATGATTTAAACATTGGTCAGCTCCTAAATTAAAACTGCAAAGGAACAAGGTTGCATGAACAGGAGAGGAGAGAGAAGTGCAGCTACGAGTTACTCTGAGGTTTAATATGCTTCAAAGGTTTTGCCTCTCTTCTGAAACAATTATTATTGCAATTCTCATTATCTGTCTCCTCCTAAAGCACTGGCACAACCTGGAACAACACCCATTAGCACTAGCCATCCTAGATTACTTTGTCCAACCTGGAACACCACCCCATCAGTACTGTCCATTCAAGATTACATTGTTCAACCTATCATTTCACTAGCACTGTCCGTTCTAGATTATTTTCCCCAACCTAGAATAGAACAGTAATGTATAGAATGGAAGTTTATTGTCACGTGTACTTTTACATGAAAAAATACAGTGAAAAGATTTATAAGTCGCCCCACTTTGGCACCTACATCAATGACAAAAGTCATACATAATAATAAAAGAGTCAAATTAAGACAAAGGTCATCACTGTTCAGTTAACAGCTCCTGGGCTTGGGGAAACAACAGAAGATCATGAAGACGAAGGTGGGACAAGACCGCCACTCCAGGCCTCTAGATACTAGGCCAGAAGATTTTGCCAAAGAAGATCATCACTCCTGGATGAGACCACCTGAAAGCCGCTGGAACACTCAGACGCCAAAGACAAAAGAGACCTCCTCACAGGGACAGGATGTCCACACGGAGATGCGATCGCCATGCTGGGCTGAGACCGCCCTTTTCCTCCTTCAGGTGCCCAGCCCTAGCTGTGGACCTGGAGCTTCAGCCTAGCCTGCGAGTCTGGGTGGGGGAGTTGGCCCTGGACCTGCTCTGAGCTCACCGGGAGACCCTGGGCTGGGGTGAAACAGTGTCTGGTTCATTCTGCCACCGCCACTATCAGTGGGGATCCATTAGAAAAGAAAACGAAGAATAAAAGAAAAAGCCTGGGAGAAACAATGAGTATCAACAGGTCTTTGATATCGCAGCAAGAGAACAAAGTCAAATCCAGTTTGTTTTCACCCAATATTCACAAGCTCCAACTTATAATCAGCGCTCACTGAATTATAAGCAGGATTGGAAAACTGGACACCTTCTTTCCTTACTCTAGGTAAGATCACATTGAGTGGTGCATTTACATCAAAAAGAAGCACAGTCTAAAATTTCAAAGCTGGAAAGTTTGATTGCAACTTAATATGAGATTTGGGCATTTTGCACTATATCCTGATAAATGATTATCACAATATCATCATCCACATTTTTACACTGTTCCTCACGTGCAGAAATTTCAGTGTGTTTTACAGAACAGAGACAGATGTTGAGTTGCAATGTTAAGATTTAGGAGGCAGAATACACAGAACATAGGAAAGGAAGTCAGAGAGTGGTTATTTAAGCATGGAGCTCCAGAAGATAAGGATATAATGCCAAATGGATTAAACTCCAACGATACAGTTGGATGAAGCGGAATGGAGAAGAGTGGAGTTAAGATAAGTAGCAGTCCAGAGTCAAAAGATGTGGATTTCGGTTTACAATGCATGAGTTGGCAATGCATGGCTGAATATTTCCCAATGGTTAATGGAGGAGAAGAATTTGAGATTGTCCTGGCCCTCCAGGATATTCAACATTGAAAAAAAAAACAGATTTATTCTTTGAATAAGATTAGCAATTTTGTTTTGAGATGATCAAGAAGGATCGTCAGTGAACAGTCAATTGGGTGAATTCTAGTGTTGAAATTGAGAAGATGTTTGTGATTGTTTTCCTGACAGCAAAGTAGGATGGAAAATCATCTGGAGAGGAGTAGGATGAGAGCATCCAAGTTGGAAACAATCGAGTTGATGAACAGGAGCGAGGTCCAACCAGGTTGGGGCTGTTGACATGTCTGAAACATCCTGGGAAGGCAGCAAACTGTCAGTTCAGAGGGTAAGTCATGTAGATATGGTTAAGAATTTACAGGTGCATAGTGCATTGATTTAGGAAAATGGGAGTAGGATATTAACAGAGTGACTACGTATTCAGTACAGTAGAAGTAAACCAAAGGCCATTTGACATTGCACAAATGTGTACATCCTGACGTGCAAGCCAGGTTCGGAACACAACCGCAGTCCTCAGAAGGTTAAATTAGCTACAGGATGAATACAATTCTATGCTAGACCTCAAAAGGTAAAAACAACACCATATTACATCGTGCATAGTTCTTTAGGTACATAATTGATTCAAAATGGGCTAATATCATATTTAACAGTACAATGCATTTAGCCATAACAAAATTAGGATTACAGATTAGTGCATTCCCACTGGTGAACTTGGGTCTCTACTGTTAGTTATTTCATCAAATTGATCTCAGTACCTCCGGACTGGGGAAGGAACAGAAAAATAGCAATGATTCCCAATCTTCATCAACATGCAGTGATTCCTGCTGAAAAGCACTGATATGGAACAGGATCAGTCTCAGCTGTGATGCTCCTCACAAAGAATTGCCAGTTGCTATTCCCTCTCCAGGCTCATACCAGAAGAATGGTCATTTGGGAAAAACACTGAAGAATATCTGCACCTGTGCTACTAGTTTCCAAGCAATTCGATATTGTCAGATTGGAAGAAATCAAAATGTGGGGAAGGGAGATTACACCACATAGTTTATGTGATTATCACTGAAAATCTCTAAATATTATAGTTGCAAAGACCTATACTCTGAACACCTGCAAAAATCCTCTTTACAAGTGTAGATTATCGCCAAATGTCAAATTTGAAGCAATTCTCATCAACAAATCATAAAAAAAATCACAAGCTTAGCTATTGCATACTATCATTATATAAGAGGATGAAGGGAAGAGTTTATTCATGCCAAATATTTCAACTTCGTTTTCATATATTAAAACATTAAAACCAGTTGAGTTTTACGATTTCTTTAGGGAGTGCTGAGCAACTAACACAGATATTATGTGGCATGGAACGTAGAGGCAGTGAAATGTTACAGAATCTTAAGGCAACTACAGTATGGAAGGAGGTTGTTCTGCCCATCTGATTCTCTGAAGCAGCAATTCAACTAGTGCCACATTCATGTCTTCTCCCTAAAACTCTGCATGATCCATTTTGTTTTAAGTGCCTCAACTGAATCTGCCTCCACACACTCTCAGATAAAGCACGTTCCAGATCCTATCCATCCGTGGCCTGAAAAGGTTTTTCCTCATTATCACCATAGCTTCTTCTCCCAATCACCTTTAATCTGAGTCCTCTGGTTTTTGATTCATCCACCAACAACAACAGTTTCGCCTTATCAACTCTGTCCAGACTCCTCCTGCTTTTGAGCACAACTGTCAGATCTCCTGTCAATCTTTCTTCTCCAAGGAGAATAGTCCCAAATTCTCTACTCTCAACATAACTGAAGTTTCTCATCCCTGAAAGTGTTCTCATGATTCTTTTCTACATCTTCACTATTGCCTTCACATCCTTCCTGAAGTGTGGCATTCAGACAGAATACTAGTGTTGATGCTGTGTCACTATAAAAGCCTAACATAAACTCCTTTCTATTTTAGTGATAGCCACTATTAATAAATCCTATTATATTACATGCATTAGAAACCACACTAACCTCCTTTCTATTTTAGTTATAGCCACTATTAATAAATCCTATTATATTACATGCATTAGTAATCACACTCTCAAGCCATCCTGCCACCTTAAAGGATTTAAGCACATAAACACCCACATGCCTGTATTTATATATCCGATTTTAAAATTGTGTCACTGGCACTACATTGTTTTTCTGCGTTCTTTTTACTAAAATATGTCACTTAATCTGCCATTTATCCATCCCTTTCCCCCAACCCAGCTATCCCATTTTGAAATTCTACATGACTCTCCTCACTGTTCACATTGTCTCAAAACTTTGCAAATTTTAAAACTGTGCTCTGTACAACAAAGGTTTAGGTGATTTATATATATCAGAAAAGGTAGGGATCTAAGACCAAGCCTGGAGAGCTACACTCTATGCCTGCCTTCTGTCCGAAATACATCCATTAACCATTGTTCTGTTTGCCCTCACTCATCCAGTTTTGCGTTCATGGTGCTAATGTTTTTATTCAATGAGTTCTAACTTTGCTCACAAGTCTTTTGCGTGGCACTTTATTAAATGCATTTTGGAAGTTCATATACACCATGACAACTGCATTATTTTTGTCAATCCTTCTCTGTTACCTCACCAAACAAAATGCAGCATGTTAGTTCTTAATTTGTTCTTAATAAATCTGTACAGGTTTCCTTGATTTAAACTCTAACTTCAGATAACGCCCCCTGGTTCTACACTCAGTAGACAGGAGAAACATCCTATCTACATCCAGCCTGTCACGCCATATAGGAATGCTAATAAGTTTAAACTAGAACATGTCCATTCTTCGAACTCCTAGCTCTTAGGGAATACAGTTTAGATTTAGATTAGATTCCCTACAATGTGGAAACAGGCCCTTCGGCCCAACAAATCCAGACCGCCCCTTGAAGCATCCCACCCAGACCCATTCCCCTTTAACCCACACACCCCTGAACACTACGGGCAATTTAGCATGGCCAATCCACCTAACCTGCACATCTTTGGACTGGGGGAGGAAACCGGAGCACCCGGAGGAAACCCACGCAGACACGGGAGAATGTGCAAACTCCACACAGACAGTCGCCCGAGGCAGGAATCGAAGCCGGGTCCCCGGCGCTGTGAGGCTGCAGTGGAATTAATCTGGTGAACCTCCACTGAACCCCCTTTATGGCAAGTGCATTCTTCCTTGGGATGCCTAAACTGTACACAGTACTCTAGATATGGTTTCACCAGGCTCTCCACAACTAAAGCAAGACATCCTCTAAAATCAAACCCCCTTGAAATGAATGCCAATTGCTTGTGGCATCTGCAGGCTAGCTTTTAATGACTCCTATACAAGGAAACCCTCCCTTTGGACACCATTACCTCCTAAACTCTCATCACTGAAGAAATATTCTACAGGTAGTTCTGCTATAAATACATGCTTCATTAATACAAATTGGCTGTAACGCAATTGATGTATAGTGGACAATTTTTACTTAAGGCAAACTTTCAGCTGTACAGGTGTAGCAATTTTGTATGGGGATTTTCCTGTAACACCATTTTCTATAGTGCAAGGTCACACAAGAACACAATTATCACGTTATAGGAAACTACCTGAACCTGTCTATTCCAAAGGGAACAACTTCACACTATTCACATTATATTCTATTTGTCATATTCTAGCCCATTCACTGAGCCCGCCCACATTCTCTTGAAGTCTCTTTGCATCCTTCTCACACAGAGGAAGTGGTACATGCAGGTACAGTTACAACATTTAAAAGCGATTTGGACAGGTACATGAATAGGAAAGGTTTATAGGAATATGGGCCAAATGCAGGCAAGTGGAACTGGATTGGGACAAGTTAGACCAAAGGATCTGTTTCCATGCTGTATGACTCTATGGCTGTAATTTACGTTCCACCAATTTAATGTCATCAGCAAATTTGGAAATATTAGAGTTTGTCCCCATTTCCAAGTCATTTTACCGATTGTGAACAATTATGCTCTCAGCTTTGATCCTTGCAGTACCTCTCTAGTAACAGCCCGCCATCCTGGGAATGACCCATTTATTCTGACTCTGAAAAGTAACTGTTCTATTTCTCAGACATTTCTTTGTTATCCACTGTAGGTTTCCTGTCCCCAAGTGCATTAGCTTCACATTTATGTTTGCTTATCATTTTCTTTTTGTATATCACTAGATATATAGTTAGATTTATAGTCCACCTTTATGCTCCTCACTAATTTGGTTTCATGTCCTCTTTTCTCTTTCCTTATCAGTTACTTCATCCTCCTCTGCTGGGCCATAAACTGCTCCAACCCAAAGGCTTATACTTTTTCTTGCTTTCTCATACACAGCTGCTTTTGATTTAATATAATCTTTAACAAGTGGATTCACACTTTGGGTGTTTGCACCTTAGAGGAATGTACGTTGGTGTACAGCATTGTTACGATCTCAGCTGATGTTATTACTGGGCCATTAAGATTACAGACTGAAATCATGGCTTGATAGATCATATTTTGTCTCTTTTAGTTTTAACAAGGTGGACTTTCACACAAACATAAACAAACTATGCTGCAGAATTGAGTTTAACAATACTACAAGTTCTCTTGCATAAAAAAATTAAAATGAAATAGAATAAACCACATAGCCATAAACATAAAGATTTTAAAAACAAGGTGGTAAAAAAATCTCATTAATCCCAAAAACCCTCTTTTACACTACTTATACCAGAGAGAATTCATTTTATTTAACATCTACAAGGCTTAACTTAACTTTTTTTCGATGTTTTAGTTTGAGAATCTGATAGTCTCCTCCAAAAGTCTTTCTAAGCCTAGTTGTAGACTTTCTCAGCTTCAAATTACCCCTTGCACTGAGGTAACCTCATTTTATCAGTCCTGAAACCACCCCCTTTCTCAGCAGCAACTGTTTTACACATCTATTTTCAGCCAAGGCTTCTGCAAACCTGTCCCAACTGAAACAAAAACTATTCTGTCCCAAGCTGAAGGCGTTTACCCTAAACATCATGAAAGATTCCAGAATCTTCTACCTGAAACCCTAATTCATTATACTGCTTACATTATTTACTCATAAACTCTCCCAATGTAAACAAATCTCCATGACCCCTTGGGACATTCTTTCTAATACCATGTTTATTACTTACGACTTAATTATTAAAGCCTTATTAGGCACATAGAAAGCCAGTTCAAAATTCAAAAATAAAAGATATTACCACACAGACAAATCACACACCTTCCATCACACATTGTAATATTTGTTTAAATGCGAGTCATTGCCTACAAATGTGCCTTCAAATCTTATAGCATATTTTACTAATCCACTATAGCTAACTTGTCTTTCATACTCTCACCGTATCCTTTACACAAACTTAAGGCCTTAGTTTAAGATTAAGTATGTCATATTCAAACTTTATGCAAAATTCAATCATATTATGATTATTATGAGGAATTCTCTCTCCAACTCTCCTCAAAGTCTGCCTGGAGTGGTGGCCTCCTAGTCTTGCTGCTGACAGGCCTTCTACGAACAACTACACTGTTTCCCAGAGATTTCCTATTAGCCCCTGTTGGCTTTAAAATGCTGTTAAAGAATCTTAATTGGTGAACCTCCATTTAAAATCCCTGCTGCCTGATTTTGCCTCAGGAGGAACAGCCCAGGGACAATGTAACCAGGAAACCAGCATGCTGGCCACAGGCATTCCCTACTACCTGCTTCCACATGGCCCTTAGTAGGGCATAAAACATTCACCCTAACATTGACCTTTGTCAATCAGTAATGTTAATTTCTGTTTCTCTCTCTACAGATTCTGCTATCCTATTGAGTATTACCAGTTTATTTTTGATTTTTATTTCAGCATCCACAGAATTTTCCCTGTGTATAGTGTTAAAAATCCAATTACATTTCATTCACCAAAATGCAAATTCTACCAGGTTTAGATAGAGAGATATAGCATAAAAAAGATCAAGTTCTCATCAGTTCAATTATTTCTAATTGATTGTGGTTCGTGGTGGAGTTGTGTGGGTGGAGGGATGCATTGAACAGCTCAGCTTATAGTAAATCATAAAATCTCTGTCAGCAACCTCTGAATATTGTGCCTAACTGCACATGCATAGACTTCTCAAGTTGCTATCAGTTCTAAAAGACTAACGATGGCAACCACTGACACTTTCACCGTCGTTACATTGCAGAATCTAGACTATTTCATCAAGTATATGATACATGTTTCTTTTTAAGATGCCCTGGAACGATTTCAAAGCTATAATCTCATCTGGTGTTCAGGTGATCATTTCAATCAGATTAGTGCCATGTAATCATTCTCAGCTATCCATTATTGTCTATTTAATGCATACCACGACAGAACTTTGGACAAAAACCTGACAGCCTGTTCAGTGTGAAAGCTTCATTGAACATGGCAGTAGAAATCACTTTACAAAGCCCTAAGGGGGAAACTTGGCTTACTCTTCAAAACTTGGAATATCTGAAGCTTCACTCTGTAGCTTAAGATAATAAATAGCTGGACTACAGGTAACTTTAATATTTTGTCATGACACGCTTTTCCAGATAGCTGCATTAGGAGATTAGCAAAGATTCTGTTTCTACTTGTTTTACCAATGCTTAAAAAGGAAAATGTATTAATCTGTTTTCTCTAACATTTTTCTTTCCAAGCAACAAACAACTATGGTACTGGTGAAGTGGGGAAAAAGCATCAAAATAACTCAATAGGTTAATTTTGCACATGCAGAATTTATCTCAAGGGTCAGCTGTTTGATATTGAAAATGAGAATGAAAGGAGAAAGTTCTGTTTCATGTAACGTTTTTTCATATCTCAGAAACATTTCAAGGCACTTCACGAACAATGGACAAATACAGCAGTCATTACATACATATCACGATCCTGTCAGTAGCGGTGATTTAATTGATCATTTATTCAAATGACTGCTTCTTATACAATATTTGGCAGAATTGAAAAAAAAACACTGATTTGATAGTTAGACCATTGGTGGTTTTCTGCTTTGTTACAACTAGCAGCAGAATTGTTTAGTGACAATCTTCAGAGGAAATGGAGAGAATATATTTTAAGTATCTCTCAAAAATCAGTTAAAATTAATTGTATACCCCATGCTTTGCAATCTACTAAAACCAAATTAGTATTAACATAATTGCAAATGCAAGATGAAGGTCGGACTATTTCACCACAGGTTTAGTTTATTGTTCAGCACCTACATTACTAGCAAATCAACAAACTAGATTAAATGGAGCTACTATCTGCGAAGGCAACACGCATCACCAAATTAGTAATTGCACAGAAACTATGCTACCCTAAAAGATATTTTAACTGCCGTAGACCTGTTCAGCAGTTTAACCCCCATTTCTGCTTGCTCGACACCAAAGCAGTTTTGAGGTGACTGTGGCAGATTTTATGTTTATGCTGGAAAACTATCGCAACAGTATGTGAGCTCTTTACACTCCACTAGGACTGGAATTGCTTCCTTCACTACCGACAGCACTTTAATAGCATTTGTTGACAACAAACAGTAAGGATGTTCAGGTGTACTTGCTAACAGGAATTCCAGCCAATTCCAGGATTGTCTAAACATATGTACTCTGCACTCAGCTCAATAAAAGTGGAATCCTATTGTTAACAGGTTTCCTCTGAGCGGACTACCTTAGCATAACCAATTAGCACAATTTGCCCAAGTTATTCTTCATGATTTGACAGTCATCAGATAATTGCTAAAACCTCTTAATTAGCAGGGCTAAGCTCCAATTTCCTCCATCTTTACCCTCTCATCTCATCCAAGCTCCATTTCCAATTAATACTGGCACGAAACATCTTCATGTCTAGCCTCAGAACTCTGAACAAGTAAACAAACCCAGCTGAATCCAGGTAGGATAATTGCTATGAAATACTGGCCATAGATTTGGATAATTTAGTTACATCACACAGGACAAGGAACTGGAAGAGTAATTTGCATGGAATTCAGTCCTCCCAATAAAGAGGACTCGTAGCCAGTCATGATAATAATATTTTCTTTTAAATTAAAGGGTAAATTTAAAAAGCAGGGACAAAGCATTTTGAGCAAGTTACTGGAATGTCAGCATAGGCTCACTTCCATAAGAAAGGAAGAAAAACTGGTTGGAACAAGAATGACATTTTTAAATTAAGAACTAAATGTAACAGTTCTAATGGAAAATCATCAACCTGAAACATTAGTTGCAAACTTGTGCTCCTGGAAATGGCAGGTTTGGAGATAGGAAGGGACCTTTGCAAGGTGACAGCATACCAAAACTCCACAGTCTTCCGCTTTTCCAAGGAATTAAGTTCAGGCTGAGAAAACCAATTATGGATCACTTCAGGGCCTTAGCCTCCCACCGCTGTGAGTATCCCTGTTGCGAGCAATGTGACCACATGGAGTACCAAACAGGTCAGCTTGTACAGGCAACGTGTCAAACAGAAATGAGACTCAATCAAAGCAGCTAAGTGTTTGATTGCGGAACTGAACATCAGGGCAGGGGGATATCCATTGACAGCCACTCCATGCCCTTGCACCTAGATCCCCTGCTACCATCTCTCCACAACCCACAACTTCAGGGCTCCCACCCTACAGACAAATCACTTACCTCACTTGATGGTTGTTTGCGATCTTGGGGGAGTTTCCAGCAGCAGTTATGCTTTCCTCCATGGCACTGTCAGCTTCTATTTGACTGGTAGCTGTCCCTGGGCTGGATTTCTCTGGCTGGTATTTTGATTCCATGCAAAGATCCACTGATGGCCTTGCCTATTCCTGACTGGTATTAGATTTAGCAGGCCTTCCCTGCAAGAGACATCGTATGCATCTCAGTGGCTCTCTAGCAAAGAAAGCCCCCATTGCTTCAGCAAGATTCTGCCCATTGACATGGTTTTTCACCACAGATGCTGCCTGACCTACATTTTGCAGCATTTTCCATGCTTATTTCAGATTTTCAGCAGCCACAGTGTTTTGCTTATGTGTTGAATTGTTTTGACTTTGAATTTAAAATATCCTTTGGAAGTTGAACTACAATTAAGAATAACAATGAGGGGCTACCATGATTCCTCTGGTCACAATGTTCCACTCCCTGATTGGAAACAGAAGTATGGAACCATGTGGCAAACTTCTACCTATTCTGCCATCTAAGTAAGTGTCACAGCCATCATCCTTACTGTGTGAACATTGTTGTACATTCATTAATAGCTGCAGTATCACCCATCTGAGTAACCTATTCAGGTTCAATGAAAATGCAGTCAATCTAAGGAGGAGCTAAAACCAATGTATACACTGTAGAATCAATGGCCATGGCACCATTAGTATGGGTTGATTGAGAAATCATTTTCAAAAGGAAAATTTTGCACATAATTTTGTATGAAGGTGTTACCTTCATATCAAATACTGGCAGCTCAGTTTACCAGACCTGAATGGACATTTCCCTGAAGGCTACAGTACATAATCTCTCATCATTCTGTCTCACTCTGTCAAATAGCCTTTTAATACTCCATCACTAACATTCTTAATTATATAATGAATGAACAAAAATGGTAAAAGGCAAAAAAGTGGAAGACATTGTTTATAAATACCCCAAAGACTTCTCTATTGTTCAATTGAAGACTTGAGGGCAAATCTTATTTGTGACTGCCAAGGCTGCAGCACTGACGCAAGCAGCTAATATCCTTTTGTAAACATCAGATACTACGTACCACTTGTTCCTTGCTGTAAAGTTAATATTGGAACAATATGTAAACTACAAGAGCCAACTATTCTTAACAGGCCTGAAGTGGTGGCTCCTGATGGGGGAATTAATCATTTTGCAGCCAGGTGAGCATTCAAGCAACAGCAAATGTCTGACCTCTTGCTGGTAATCAAGTAACCTTGCAGTATGTACCACCCCCATGTGGGCAAAACCCACAGAGAGTAGCTGCAGAAATTTCTCTGCTTTCAAAATGGGTTACGTGTTCAAGAGTAAATTCATTGAGGGGGCTAACAAGTTTCACCTGTACGGAATTGCCAATCCCTGCAATGTTCTGTTATTTGTTTTATTTAAAAGAGCACAGCTTAAAAATAAAGATATAAACATTATCCTTTTACTTTGCACCTATAGGCACCAAACCTGACCTTCAATATCACCATTTCGCCCAATATTTCACCAGAGGCATCTGCTCTCCTGTCATCTGAAACACTGTGACAGGCATACATTTCTGTCTCCAAGCATGTTGTATTTTCTCCCCATCCAGGCAGTTTGAATTAAAGAACAAATGGATCAGTTTGATATACAATACAATTGAGGGAATTCAGCAACTACTTCTGAACCACCACAAAGTTAAACTGAGTGAACACAAAATATTTCAAACAGATGTTGTAAAAAATATACTGCCACTCTGTCAAACATTTCTTTTTAGTTTTACTGTTTGATGCTGACTGAATTATTCACACATGAGAATTTTTTAAAAATTCCCTTTGATTTTTATTCTGGTTAAGGTGAGCAGGCATAACATTTTTTTTCAATCCAAGCAGGTTCGCTATTGAGCAGGTCAGATGTAAAATCCATGGACAGAATCTTATAAGGGTCTGAGCAACATCAGCTACAGCAAGATCTGTGGCAAAATTTGTCAAGAAGACAGGCAAAGCCAATCTCAACATGGGAGAACTTTGCTTCATGCTTTTCACTAGCAGCATGGTGGGTTTCTCACTAGGCAGCAGTGAGTTGGCACTAAAATAAGATTACTGCTTATGAAACACCTTGTAGATGGCCCAAGTCACCGCATTAATATTCCATTCTCAATCGTAGCAAACTTGCCAAATAAGCTAAATGTTAGGAAAACTCCACTGGCACCCACAACATGCACCTTGCATCCATGCATATTGGTATCTGATATGTGCCAGCCTCTGAGAACCCTCGTGGCACATCTCTGATCCACTTACAAGATGTTTCTGCATTCATTTCTGCAGTTCAGGCTTCACCAGTATTTTCAACAAAAGCTGCAGCAAAAAGACATTCACCAATAAACACACATCCTGCTCATGGACTGGATCAGGCTATACCTCTTGAGTTCTTTACTCTCTGATGGAGTGCTCATTTACTCTGCACATAACTGGATGCTCACATCTTTCCTGCCTTACATTGCCTAGCCTTGCCTTTTTGTACTTTGCCCCCTCAGTCAGAGATACCCAGCTGATGCTACTTCTGCCTTGCCTTGCCTTGCTGTTTAGCACAGACACAAAACTAGGATGTTTGTCTTGGTGTTTGTCTTGACTCCTTCTGCCCTGTAGTGGGCTGAATTCTTCTTGGAATGAAAGCAAGGCAGGTATACAGAAGATGAGTGCGGGTGGCACAGCTGTTATCTTTGTTCAGGTGGGGAGGTATCCCAAGTGAATGAGTAGACAGTACAGATGGCATGCAGGGTTATTGGTGTTGGGGGTTGGGGTAGGTGACAGCCAGTGCAGGAAGATGATGAAGGCAATTAGTGGGAGTGGTAGAGCATGAGACTTGACACGAAGTGGATGAGATAGCTAGGATAGCGTTAATATGAGGTATTGGGTACAAATGATTGCGTTTATACTGGAAGAGTGGAGATGGCATGACCTACTTCCTACAGTGTTATGCATTCTACTGACAGTCGAGACATCTTCAGACTGGGTGGTGACCTTGGAGCAGGCTGAAATGGTTTAGTATTGTGGTCTCCACTGCTGATCCTGGAAAAAGAGGAAATCCCACCTCTGCACCATCCCACCCGACAGGATCTCCAGGATCCTACTCGCAACACAAGGAAATTATTTCGCAATCTGCCGTGTCAAGGACAACCGTCAGGAACTTGTAGGGCAGTTCTGAACTGACAGTACTCGTCAGGGTACAGAAAGGGCTTTCAAGGATGGCGCAGAGGTAAGAGATGCTAGTGAACGCAGAATACCAGATGAGTGGCGCAGTATTCTGGAATGGCATGTGGTAAGATGTGGCTGGAATCAAATGTGAGGGATACCATAGTGATGGTTTAGGTAATTAATGGAGTGAGTTCTCTAAGATATTGCAAGAGAACTCACGAGGCCTCACATCACAAAACTCTCCAAAAATCTCAACACAACTTGGAATATAACCAAAAGAACTATAAGATTCAGCCACATCTCTTCCTTAACAACTACATCCCATTCCCACCCAACCAATAATGTATCTCAGCACAAAGTGGTCAAAGTTTTGGAAAACACAAGGGCAGAATTATACCATTTTTATTCCAGGAGTGCGGGTGTGGGCATATGAGTTGTTGACTGACACACTGTCCCCACCAGTGGGATTACTCAACTCATCAACTGCCAATTATCTTATTTATAGCCGAGAGGCAAGTAAGGGGGACATCTCATCCTATCACAGTTCACAACACTGGTGATCTAAGTTGTCAAAAGCTACCAGCCAACCAGAGCGCAACTGGGTCATAAAGCCTGCCAGTTAAAGCCTATTCCAATCAACAGCAAGAAGGTATTGCTTTCTTTCCTCTGTCTCACAGAATGGAGGTCTCACGGAGAGGTTGGTGGAGCGATTGGGGCAATCAGAAGCAAAGTCAGGGTGGTCATTTTCAATGACCATCACCTTGCCCACTTTCCATACCTCCAACTGCTCCCATTTTGGGACAAATGAGGCCCCTTTCCAACCCAGTAGGGCAAGTCATCATGGTTTTACATTTAGAAAGCTAGCTACTTTTCTTACCTGCCAGGAAGGCAAGTGATCAGCAAGGTGATGTGCTGAACTCCTTAAATGGCCAATAATTGATTACTTCAGGGCTTTAGTTACTGGTACTTTAAGAATGATGCCCATGGGCTTCTCGTAAAGCAGTTTTATTGCTAAGTGTTCAGAGGAGGTGAGTTTCACTTCAGCATCAAGTTATTTTCCCCTCTCACTACCTTCTGGCCTTCTTCTCCAGGCCAATGAGAGGTAGACAATAAACGCTGGCCTAGTCAGTGAATCCATCTCTCATGAATGAGCAACAAATTGAATAGACTTCTCTGTAATTGTTTGGTAGAATCAAATACTTTGCTATAGGCTAGACTGAATAAGGATGGCAGATTTTGTCGCCTAAAAGGTATTCGTGAACCAGATTTTTTTTAATGACAATTTAGTGTTCCAAGTTATCGTTAACGATGCTAGCTTTTCATTCAAGTTTTATTTATTTAGCTACAGAATTTTAATGCCACAGTTGCTGTTGTGAGATTCTGTCAGACTTGTTCTTTCAGCCAGGTACCTGGTCTACGAGCCCACTAACGTAACAAATAAGCTA
This sequence comes from Stegostoma tigrinum, assembly GCF_030684315.1. NCBI lineage: Eukaryota > Metazoa > Chordata > Chondrichthyes > Orectolobiformes > Stegostomatidae > Stegostoma > Stegostoma tigrinum. Next base: position 4,687,093 of record NC_081395.1, on the reverse strand, counting down.
TCAATAATTATGATGGCATCATTTACAATTCCAGCTAACAAGACAATCAGGAAGGAAGGTCTAACAGTCAGCAATTCACTGGGAATAAGATGAAGGATTGTAGAAGTTAGGGTGCATTGATGAGGTGACACTGCAAAGACATCGGAGAAGATGGTGGAGAAACTGAAACAGAAATGTGTTCAATGTTTTGCATTTGACTCCATTATTATTATTTTAAAATACTCGCTGATCAAATAATCATTGTTCCTTGTTTAATAAAACAAAAAAATGAAGATGTTGGAGATCTGAAACCCAAAACAGAATTTGCTGGAGAAACTCAGTAGGTCCAGCAGCATCTGTGAAAAGAGAAGAGAGAAAATAAAGTTAATGTTTGCTGCTTTCTTAATCACTGCCATCCTCTGGGTGCACATACACCCACAATACAGTTTGGGAGGGAATTCCAGAATTTGACCCAGTAGCAGGAAAAGAACGGTGGTATATTTTGAGGTTAGGATGGTGTGTGGCTCGGAGAAGGTTCCGCAGGGGTGTGGTGTTCCCATGCACTTTCTGCCCTTGTCTCAGTGGTAGAGGTTGCAGGTTTGGAAGACACCATCGAAGGGAACTTCCTATCTCACAGCACAGAGAGTGTACTTGAACCTCTACCATTCATGAGATGTAAGAAAGCAGCTGATCACCATCTTCTCAAGGAATGGGCAATAAATATTAGTTTTCCCTGCAACAGTCATATCCTGTGAACTGATGTACAAGATGCCCTGCAGCAACTCATGAGGACTTCTTCAACAGGACCTTGACAACCCTGGCAGAGCACCCTGCCATGCTTCAAAGCCTCACACTTCCATCCCCCATGGCCTTGCACTTCCTTTTGACAAACCTTTAACCAAGATTTTAGTTAACATTCTTAATATCTCCACCTCTGTCTCAATAATTTTCTTTTGCTATTTAATTCCTATGCATCTTGGGACATTCTTCACAAAAGTGCTGTATAAATGCAAAATGGTGAGAGTGATATTTAATAAGACTGCTTAATCACAACTTCTGAACAACTGTTGCAGAAGTAGTTTTAAAGTCCTGTTTGTCACTACACTCATCCTTATGGTTTCTATAAATGAGATGTTCTAAGAAGATATCCATTAAGATAGGAAACACTTTAATTTCCCTATCCTCCTAAAGTATAAAGCAAAAGCTCATAAAGGCAACATTTTTTGAGGTGCAGATAGAAGAAAACGACAACCATATTGTGACATTCATCATCCCAATTTTTAACAGTCATTACCGTTCCTTAAAGACAATATTCTTCAGCATAGCTTCAAGATTGAATGACGGAATCAAGTCTCAGAACCTTTTGTTTTTGAGTCCTTTCCAATTGTTTACTTGCGCTTTTGATTTGTTTCTCTACAAAACAGCAACAGGATATCTTGTCAAAATTAAACTGCCACCATGTTGCCAATCAAAAACCAGGGCGCAACACACTGCGAGTTGACTAATATTGACCAAGCTGTGCAGAATCAACTTAACAATTGCTTAATCATACACTCATATATTCCTCAGGCTATTTAATGTGTTTTAGTTAAACTGCACAGTCATATTGAAAATATAAGCCTGAATTCAACTGTGAACTATCACTTGTTTTTAGGAATGTGTTCTTAAAGGCTATTCTGGGCACTATTCTGCCATTTAATGGATCATGATTGATAAGCAATCGAACTCCTTACATCCACCTTTACCCCATGAGCTCTAACTGCTATCAATTCCACATAAAATGAATTAATCTAGCCAATTGTTCCAAAATCCTGCAACCATTCATGTGCAAAAGTGTTTCCTATTGTCTGGCAGGTCTGGCTCAAATTTTCAACTCTCAGTCTTCCATGCATTATGCCCACTCAACAACTCTCACCTACCTCATTCTTCTGCTACCAATCTTCCTTCCTTCTATGCTAAAACACAATGTAAGCAAGAGATCCTGCGACATGTAACTGAGCACTAGATACCTTGCATGCTAAGAAAGCAACTGAAGCCATACAGAGGCTGTCAGCCTGTAAATCAGTACTGAAGTTGTCAGTGTGCTCTAAGAAAGCAATGTGAAGTGAACAGAAAGTGGCAGCCTCTAAGTAAGTGCAAACTGAGTGAGCAAACTAAGAGCCCTGAGGTAGATCCTGTAGAGATACATGTGATAAGAGTGTGTTTCTGCACTTAGTGCACCCTGGCTGAAGCTTGCAAATCCTAGTTGTCCCTAAAACCCAAAGTAACGTGTCAAAGGACTGAAGTGGTTCAGTATTGGCCCAAGACAGGCATGACCATATGGTGAGGCTGATGGTTTGCTGACTTGCGTGATTAAAAAGCTGTGTAAAATGTTGGTTGTGGAGCATGCAAGAATATTGTTAAGACAAAGTTTGTAATTTTGATTGTGGACTAAAATGAGAAAAGGACGGTTTTAAAACAGTTTGGGGCAGCAGTGGCTCAATGGTTAGCACTACTGCCTCACAGTGCCAGGGACCTGGGCTCGATTCCACCCTTAGGTGACACCTGCGTGAGTTTGCACTGGGTGTTCCAGTTTTCTCCCAAAGATGTGCTAGTTAGGTGGATTGTCATGCTAAATTGTCCATAATGTCCAGGGATCTGCAGGCTAAGTGTGTTAGCCATAGTAAAGATTACAGGGATACAGTAGGAGGGTGGGTTTGGGTGGGATACTCAGAGGGTTGGTGCAGACTCGATGGACCAAATGGCCTCGTTCTGCACTGGAAACCAAGGATTAATGAAGGATTACTGAACTTCTAAAAATGAAAGTAACTTGACACTCACGGTGGCTCAGTGGTTAGCACTGCTGCCTCACAGCACCACAGACCCAGGTTCAATTCCACCCTCAGGCGATACTCTGTGTGGAGTTTGCACATTCTCCCCGCGTCTGCATGGGTTTCCTCCAGGTGCTCTGGTTTCCTCCCACAGTCCAAAGATGAGCTGGTCAGGTGGACTGGCTATGCTCAATTGCCCGTAGTGTTCAGGGATGTGTGGGTTATAGGGGGATGAGTCTGGGTGGGATGCTCCAGGAGTCAGTGTGGACTTGTTGGGCTGAAGAGCCTGTTTCCACACTGCAGGGATTCTATGAAATGCTGACTGCACTGCTCTTTGCTCAAACTGAAGCTCGGGTGGGGGGTGGATTGCACTGCCTATGACTTGTAGCAAAGGGATGTGTACAAATGAGCTCTGGCCAGCAATAGGTAGCTGTTGTCTATTGACTGAGTACTAGCCTGAGTACTAGTGACCAGTTATCAACAATACCTGCCTTCTGGCTGCCAACAATTATTGTCATTAGCCTCCAGGTAGCTAAAGATAAGGTGTGAATGTTTGGGAGAAGTTACTGGATTTCCACAAAGGCAGCAGCTGCCTCTTAATTACCTTCAGTCTGAAGAAAGTCAGTTTATTTTTTTCCTCAGCAATGCTGTAAACTGTTGCTTTCAACCACTAAGCCAGAGTTTGTAAATGTCAACTAATTGCCCAGTACATTCTGCAAGCAAGTGAAAGTATCTGGAAAAGGAGAATCATGAAGCAGCAATACTAAACAAGCCAAAAGGATAAAAATGGAAAGAACTGCGCATGCTGTAAAACTGGAACGAAAACAGAAGTAGAGATAACAAGGTACAGAGCTGGATGAACACAGCAGGCCAAGCAGTATCAGAGGAGCAGGAAAGCTGATGTTTCGGGCCTAAACCCTTCTTCAGAAAATGGGTCCAGGCCCAAAACGTCAGCCTTCCTGCTTCTCTGATGCTGCTTGGCCTGCTGTGTTCATCCAGCTCTACACCTTGTTATCTCAGATTCTCCAGCATCTGCAGCTCCTGCTATCTCTGTCACAAAAACTGGAAAAGCTCAGCAGATCTGGCAGCATGTGAAGAAAAGCCAAAAGGATCATCTCCATGTATACTGTGGAGTTCCATGTCTTTCTTGCTGCCTATCACACCCATGTTTCTTTTCCTGTCTGTCTGTATGTATGTGTGGGGAGAGTTTACAAGATGATTTGAGTTTTGAATAATAAAGTTACATGTCAGTGATATATAAATTATTTATCTGTAGCTAAGAACAATTTATTGTCATTCTTGTTGAGTATAGAAACCTGGTTCACGCTTTATGGTTCTAAAAGACAAATTAGGAATTTTGTGTATTTTGATTAAAATCTTTCATGTTTGTGACAACTCCAGGAATAGCAGGGCTTGATTTCCAGCATATTACCCAGTGAGGCCTAACATCATTTTTAAAAATGGTCAGCCTTTCATCTAAAATCACTTTTCATCATAAACTCTATCTTGACTGAGAGCACAGAAAATCTATTCCAAATCCATCAGAAAGGGCACTCTCATTGGAGGAACAGTTGAGGGATAATTTAGTAGTTTATTTTGATCCATTACTGGTATGGAAATGCCTAGCCTCCTCTGAGAAGTGATCCTGAATGATGAGAAAAGCTGGTCTATTAGTCAACTTCCCACATAAGAAATGCCCCTCCCAACCCAAACATGAGACTGTCAACTTTATAAGGGCAAGATTCCCATTCAGCAAAAGGTAAACCATCATTTCATAAATTATCTCTATAGAAAAGTTCTCAGGCAATCAAATTGGGGTGGCTTTGGGAAAAAGATAACACAAATTAAGGGATGTCATGACGAGCTAACAAATTGATAAGACAACAATATCAAAACAACCTAGTACTTACAAATGATTTGATATGCCATCTGATCGTTCACTATTACGTATAATCTAGGCATCAAAATCAGAATTCAAGTTACTTCATAGAGCTAAAATTGAAGAACAATCATTGCATAATGAGGAAGATCTTGCATTTCTATCATGCCTCTTCTTTCTCAGTAGATGCAAAAGTACCATACAGCCAAAAAGGTTCTTTTGAAGTGTATTCTCTTTTGTAATCTAGGAAAAGTGGTAACCAATTTATACACATAAATATCCCACAAACCCCAATGCCAAGGAACTATTTAATCTATTTTAGTCAAAAGTATATACATTTCTCTACTTGTACAGGAACGGCAATATAAGAATGTAAAAATGCGAAAATATGAGAAACGAGGGCAGGTGTAGGCCATTTGGCCTCTCAAGCCTGCCCAATCATTGATTGTGATCATGACTGATCATCCCCAGTCCATAACTCCTCTTCCATGCTAGTGGAAATATGTTCTCAACATCTACTTTGTCGAGCCCCTTCAAAATCTTGTATGGTTCAAAAGGTCAGCCCTCATTCTTCTAAACTCGAATGAATAAAAGCCTAAAACAAAAACAGAAATTACTGAAAAAGCTTGGCAAGTCTGATAGCATTTGTGGAGAGAAATCAGAGGTGATGTTTCAGAACCAGTGACCTTTCCTCAGAACACCTCAGAAAAACCTAACCTGTTTAGCTGTTCTTAATAAGTACACCCTTTCAACCCAGGAATCAGCCTCATGAATCTCTTTTGAACTGTCTCCAATGCCAATATATTCTATTTTTTTAAATACAGAAACCAAAGCTCTATACAGTTACACAGCAGTTATGTTCTTGGGCTGGTAATTCAGAAGTCTGGATTAATGATCCATAAATCCTAAATGCAAATCTCATCATGGCAGCTCGGAATTCTGAGTTCAGTTGATTACATGAATAAAGCCTGGCATCTGTCACAATAACCATGAAATTCTTGTGTTGTCATTAAATCTTACCTGGTTCAGTAGTGTGCTTTTGGAAAGGAAATATGCTCCCCTTATCAAATCTACTTTATATGCGGCTCCAAATTCACAGCAACATGGTGGTAGGCTCTCAAATTAAATAAATAAATAGCAAGCAACTCAATGATATCCAAGAAGGTGGCTCATCAGCACTTCTCAAAAGCGATTAAAGATGACGCTAAATGCTGGCCGCAGTGACTACCACGTCCCATGAATTAATTAAAAGGTTATGCTGGAATAGCAGTTTTCAGAGTGAGCATAATTGGGGCTGTCAATGCGTTTATTCAGCATATTGGCACAAATGTCATCACAATACATTTGTACATAAGGCTTTTAATTTAAAAGCTCAAATGGCTCCTGCCACCACAGCCAGTTTCTGTTGAGGGTCTAACCATCACCCTTTGACATTCAATGGTATTACCATTGCTGATTCTCCAATATCCACATCCTTTGGGTTATCTTGGACCAGAAACTGAACACCAGCTTTATAGGTATAGTGGCTACAAGAGCAGTCAGAGGCTGGGAATTCTGCAGTGAGTAATTCATCTTGATTCCCAGAAGCTTGTCCATCAACTAAAAAGTGATGGAATAACACTCTGGATAAGTAGAAAATCGCAGCTCCAACAACACTCAAGAAACATGATGCCATCCAGAACAAATCAACTCAATCGATTGGCATCAATTCTACAAACATTCACTCCTCCACACCAACGCTATCTACAAGATGCACTGCAGAAATTCACAGAAGCTCCTTAGGCAGCACCTTCCAATCCATGACCATTTCCTTCCAAATCCTTGACCATTTTCATCTAGAAGGACAAAAGCAGCAGAGAAGAGAAGCTCACGTCAAAAAAAGAGCTTGTCTTTAAAATATTACATCGTTCTTTCAGGATCGCTGAGTCAAAATCCTAGAACTCTTTCCAAAACAGCATTGCAGATCTACTGACCCCATACAGGCTGCAGCATTCGAGAATGTACCTCACCACCTTCGCAAGGGCAATCAGAGATAGGTAACAAATGGTAACAAAGTGTGGGGCTGGATGAACACAGCAGGCCAAGCAGCATCTTAGGAGCACAAAAACTGACGTTTGGGGCCTAGATCCTTCATCAGAAAAGCTTTTCTGATGAAGGGTCTAGGCCCGAAACTTTTGTGCTCCTAAGATGCTGCTTGGCCTGCTGTGTTCACCCAGCCCCACACTTTGTTATCTTGGATTCTCCAGTATCTGCAGTTCCCATCATCTCTGATCACAATAGGTAACAAATGGTGCCCAGCCAGCACCATTTTTTTTAACAAGCTGTATGACTATGACTTTCGTACTTCAATGTTATAGAGCTCAACTGCACTTGTCAAACTAAGTTCTCAAGTTTGGTTTCTCAATTCTGTGCTGAATACACAGAGTAGGACAAAGCAAAACCTGCCCTCAGCAGGCCATTAAGATTATGGCTTCCTTCCTAAAGAAGCTACTTCTCCAGTCTTAACATTGACAATTCTTTGTGCATTACTATACTTTCTTCACCCCACGATTGCCTTATAACCGCAACTATAAAAACATCAGAGATGTAATGGTTCATTTATTGCAACAGAAGTCATTATTTTCTTGACTGCTCGTTTAGCACAGCAGTGAATAACCCTGTCATGCTCCACAAGAAGTCTCCTTTCGGCAGATATGAGTCATTCATGTGACATTGTAACATGTCATCTGTGTTTATCTTTCAATCTATTTCATAACTGATACAACCTAAAATCCAGCTTTCCAGAAATTGCTTACTTAAATCAGGAGTTTATTATCAGCAGATTAAAATGAAGTTGACTTGTCCAGCTGTAACACAGAGCCAAATTCAGGTCATTAGTTTAACAGTTAATTCTGAACAAAGCTTTCAAATATATAACGTAGAAGATGGTGAAGACCGCAGCTCCTTCAACCTGCTCCATCATTCAATAAGATCATGACTGAGCTGATTTGTCCATTTTCCTGTCAACCCCAATAACATTTAACCCCTTGCTTAGCAAGAATCTACCTACCTGACCGTTGACACTATTCAAGAATTCCGCCACCATGATTTTTTGAGGAAGAGAGTCCATGACCCTCTGAGAGAAAAACAGCTTCTCCCTATGTAAATAGGTGATCCCTTATTAAATACTGACCACTACTTCTAGGTTCTGTCACAAGAGGAAATACACTTTCAAAATAGGCATCACGGTGGCTCAGTGGTTAGCACTGCTGCCTCACAGCACCAGGGACCTGGGTTTGATTCCATTTCGGGCAACTGTACGTGTAGAGTTTGCACATTCTCCTACTGTCTGCAATGGTTTCTTCCCAGAGTCCAAGTGTGTGCAGGTTACATGGACTGGCCATGCTAAATTGCTTATATTGTCCAGTGATGTGGAGATAGGCAGATAAGCCATGGGAAATGCAGGGTTATGGGGACAGGATCGGGGAGGGGTTGAGTCTAGGTGGGATGCTTGTTGTAAGGATGGTGAGAACTCTGAATGGTCTGCTTCCACACTGTCAGGAATCCATGAAATTAACCCTGTCAAGATGCCTCTGACTGTTCTAAATTTCAACAGATATAAGCCTAACCTGCACAACGTTTCTCAAAAGACAACCTATCCACTCCAGGCACTAGTCTAGTAAACTTTCTCTGAAGTGCTACTAATGCATTTACCACCTTCTTTAAATAAGGGGACCAATACTATATGCATTATTCCATATATGTAGCTAAATTCCAAACAAACACCATCTACAAGTTTGCTCAAGACACCTCCGTGGTAAGGTGGGATATCAAATAACAATGAATCAGAATACAGAAAGAAGATAGTGGGCTTGGTGTCATGGTACAATGATACTAATCTCTCCCTCAATGATGGCAAAACAAAAGAACTCATCTTCGACTTCAGGGAGAAAAGAAGAGGACACGTCGCCATCTACATCAACAGAGCTGAGGTGGAGAGGGTCAAGAGCATCACGTTCCTAGGAGCGATGATAACCAACAACCTGTCCTGGACTTCCGACATAGATGTGATAGTCAAGAAGGTACAACAATGCCTCCTCTTCCTCTGGTAGCTCAGCAGATTTTCATGTCCATAAGGACACTCACCCAACTTTTATGGATGCACCAGAGAAAGCATACTCTCCATAATGGCCTAGTATGGCAACTGCTCTATCCAGGACCATAAGAAACTACAAAAGATTGTGTGCACAGCCCAGACCATCACAGAAGTCAAACTCCCATCATCGGGCTCCATTTACACTTCTCATTGCCACGGAAAGACTGCCAACATCATCAAAGAGCCTGATAATGCTCTTTTACAACCTCTTCCATCAGGTAGAAGCTTGAACACATGCACCAACAGGTTCAAGAACAGCCTCTTCCCTGCTGTAATTAGACTGATGAACGGGCTCTCTAACTTCAAATAATGTTGATTTTGCTAGTGTTGATCTTGTTCTGCGCACCTCCTGTTCGGTGTAACCTGTATGCCTCACTCGGTCTAAGCACCATTTAATCTCTCTATCGTTTGTTTGCTATGATCTGCCAGTACTGCTGACAAAACAAAGCTTTTCACTGTACCTAGGTTCATGTGACTACAATAAATTAATTCAAATATGGTTTCAATGCTTTGTATTAGTGAAATACAATGTCCATACTTTTGCATTCAATTCTCCTTGCAATAAAAAACATTCTATTAGCTTTCCTAGTCACTTGCTGTATTTAATGCACTTGGAGATCCTCTGCCTCTCAGAGTTCTACAATCTCTCACTACTTATAGTCATATGGTTCTTTATTATTCTTCCTGCCAAAATGGAAAATTTCACACATTCACAAATTCTAATCTATTTGTCAGATCTTTATCAGTTCTCGTGACCTGTATCCCTTTGTTAGCCTCATTATGTCCTCCTTTCAAAGAACATAGAACATTACAGCGCAGTACAGGCCCTTCAGCCCTCGATGTTGCGCCAACCTGTGAAACCAATCTGAAGCCCATTTACCTTCTCACCCATCATCTTTGTGCCATTGGGGAATTTAGCAATCACATCTTCAATCTCTTCAACCAAGTCATTACATTAATTGTAAATAGTTGAGGTCCCAGTGGCAATCCCTGTGGCATACCACTTGTCACATCTCACCAATCTTCTGTCCATGCCAATGAGCTTTTGTTTTCCACAACAACCTTTGATGTTGCGCCTTGTCAAATGTCTTTTGAAAATCTCAGTACAGGAAATCCACAAGTTTTCCTTTGTCCACTGCACATGTGACTACATAAAAGAACTTTAATAATTGGTTAAAAATGACATCCCTTTTGCAAAATCATGTTGACTCAGCCTTCACTGCCTCCTGGAATAAAGTGTCCAGGTAAGTTGTCCCCTCCCTGATGTATTGCAGTACCTGTATGTTCATAAACTCTGGGATGGAACCTCTCAAGATGAAAATATGTGTTTGTATCAAGTCGATACAGTGTGGAGCTGGAGGGAAACAGCAGGTCAGGCACCATCAGAGGAGTAGGAGAATCCATGTGTCAGGCCTAGATCCTTCATCAGGAGTTTGTCCTGGACCTTTGAGGAGGGCCTACTCAGTACAATTACAACACATCAATGCAAGGGGGATCAAAGGAAATTTGCCACAAAATATTTTTATTTCTAAAATGTATTTTTGCTGAATATGAAAATATGTTCAAGTATGTAATACAGCATATTCAAATCTAAAATGAATAGCATTTTCAACAAGTTAGAAAATGTGAGATTTGTGCATCCATAGTGGCCTGGCATAGAAATTCTGGGCCATTGACTCCAAATTCCAAAATGGATCCATTGACAAAAAGATGATCTGAACTTTCCCCGCCAATGTAAAGAATGATATGCTTTGAATGGAAACATTTTGGACAGAGACAATTACTCATCTTAATCTTCTGTCCATTATGAACTGTCGTATGCAACCTCTATACTCTGACCCTGCAGCATAGATACCAAATCCCATACCAATCATCAAACATTCTGCTTTCTTAATGAACACAGTTGCCTTGTTAATTGTAATCATATAAGCATCAGCAAATTTAACGGTTCATTTGTTGCAGCTCAATTATTTTAATGTTTACTTCACAATATATTGTTTTGAATTCTCCAAGGGGCATGATAACTACAAAGCATTGTATTATACTTCTTCAGTTCATGAAGTTGTTATAGATCCTAATCCATGCTTATTTATCATTGTTTTCAATTGATTTTTAACTTCATTTTAATTCCCTGAATGGTTTCCTTCAGATGCATTCAAGGTATAGTCAACATTTAACATCTGTACCAGCAAAAACATGAACTACAAACTGACAGAGGATCATTCCACATTTAAAAACAAGAGCAAACGGTATTCTGTTGCCTACCATTTCTTTGACCAAAATGTATCACTCAAACAACAGCACAAAAACAGATAACTTGGCTATTACTGGATTGATATTTGCAGGGATTTGCCATGCACAAACTAGCTACTGTGTCTCCTACATTGCAGCAGTGACTGCACTTCAGAAATATTTCATTGGCTATAAAATGCTCTAGGAAGTTCTAAGGGCATAGAAGATGTTAGGAAAATGTATATTTATTCCCGTCTGTGCATTACTTTCCAGCCTCCCAGGCTGCACCTAAAACTAATTTTGGTCTAAAACTTCATTGTTTGGATACTTTACGACAATAAATGTTGTTTTCTCATTGATACCTTCACACTAAGTTCCTGTCCTACACTCTATGCAAAATATTTGTCCTTAATTACAAACCTCTTCATAACCTCATCTTGGCCATGTAGTGACCTCTAGCCCTATACTGCAGCCTGCAACATTAAATCTCTTGAATCTGGGGTTCTTCTCTCTGCCCCTTACACTAGTGGCAGAATCCTATGATATTACAGTTACCTGCTGTGGAATATCCTCCCGACTTCTTATTGTTTTAATGCTTCACCCTTTGCTTTTAAAGCCTCTGCAAGATCTACCATGTCTCAAATCTGCTTGCTGTCATCTCCACTAACTTGCTGCTTACCCCTCCATGTCTTCCCCCTGTTTCACTAAGTGCCTTGATAGGATTATGATGCTTAAAAAGATACACAACAGCAACTGATTATAGCACCCAAAAGTTAGACCTATATTGTCTCCTAAGTCTCAAGTATGGCTGTTTGGAACCACACACCTATTGCCATATTGACCCAGCCTATAAAAAAAATACAAAATCACTTTTTGTATGTACAAACAAGGGACTAATTATTTGTTGAGGCCTTGCACTGCAAGATTTCCTTGTATATTTTAAGGAAATATTTTTAAAACGGATGCCTATAAACTGCAACAAACAGGTTTTTAAAACATATACGGAACAATAAGATGTGGGAATGCAAGTCTGAGACCCTGCTTTCTAAAAAAAACTGGCTGCTGCCAGATATAATTGACAGCACCAATCCTCACAGCCATCCTGATTTCTGACATGCACCTCTCCTTTCTTATCACAACAGGTCTCCTTTCAAGGACACTAATCCCCTCCCCATCCCAAATCTACCTAGAAAAAAATGGTGAAAAGTTTAATCTAAACTGTACAGTTTCCAGTATATATGCATATCTTTCAAGAAGCTATATCTCACCTTAATACCTGTGCCAGCTCAGTCAAAATGCATGACTTACCAATAAATCAGCGATATCAATATGGCACTTTGCAGAAACAATGTGCAGTAAACTGACACACAGATCAAAGTTACTAGTAATTACCAGTGCTAACTACCAAACATTGACCTTGTTTAGAGATATGATTTGATTATATCAGTGACATATTAGTTCTTGCATCAAGGGTGCTTATTTTTTCAAATGAAATCAGGCCAGAATCAAAAGTAGAGAAATCATTCTCTAAGCTTGAAACTGCAGGAAGAATATCTATTCTTTTTACTTCAAAGTTAAATAAGGCAGTCAAAAACAGAAAAAAAATTGTTCTGTTTTTATCACAGTTCAATATCTGGTTCAACAGTTTTGTGAGGGTGAAAAATAGCATAGAATTTTTTTTTACAGAATTCCTACAGTGTGGAAGCAGGCGATATGGCCCATCCAGTCCACACTGTCCCCTGCAGAGCACCCAACCAGATCAAACCCCTTACTTTATCGCTGGAACCCAGCATTTCCTTTGGCCAGTCCACCTAAGCTGAACATCTTTGGCCTGTGGGAGGAAACCAAAGCACCCAGAGAAAATCTGGAAATCAATTGTTAGTTTTGTGTTTGACCATTCTTCAAAAGTATTTTATTGACTGTGAAGCACTTAGAAACAGCGATTGTGAAAAGGACTATATAAGCATGAGTCTTTATTTCTTCAAAGGTGGAATAGTACATTTAAAAGTATGTCATGTAAAAAGAATGCACGCACAAGTACAATTTCAGATATTTTGCAGAAAATTTTTTTTCCTACTAATCCAACAATAATATTTTGAAAGGATGTTGGATATGCCACAATCTTTGAGTGTTGGAGTGGGACTGACTGTGTTGATCCTCATGGATTCAACATGGACTCATGGTGGATTACCTCCTCCTGCGCCATAAACAGCTCTATAATTCCCAAAAACTGATTTTGTCCCATACAAACAGTATACTTTAGCTAATGCGGGGATATATATCTGAAGTTACAACACAAGAACAGGCTATTAGAACCTCTGTACAAGCAAACTATTCTAACCATCTGATCCAAATCCTGACAATCCTCTATTTCTTCATCCAGCTTTCCAAACTAATCTTAAATTCTAACATAGTTTCTGCCTTAACTCTTAAATGCTGGTAGTGAGTTCCACATTCTCACAACCCTCTGCGTGAAACAGATCCCTCTGCCTTCTGCTCAAAATCTTGTATTTGTGGCCCCAGGTCCTTGACTCATCAACTATCATCCACGTCTGACTCATTTTATCATGTTTTTAAACACTACCATATTATCAGCATGGAAATATGCAGCTTTCCAGTGATTTTTTTCAATTTTTTCTCCATTATTTCCATTTCCTAATATCAGTCAGTATCCTTATGAATCTGTGTTGTACTCTTTCTAAAATTTCAATGTTCTTTTATGGAATTTAATATTTCACATAGACCTAAACCGGATTAAATGTTGTTTATAATTAGAGATTATGCACTGTTTGAGTGGACAACGGGCACTCTTCCTTCCCACAGTGTTTGTTTAACTAGAGTGCACAATTGTCCTGAAGTGTTTGTACAATGGTATCTACTTCATGCTTGATTACTGTTAATCAGTCCCATAATCTGTCTTTTACTAGTTTGAACCTGTGTATCATCCACCTTCTACTCTCAATTTAGTTTCAAGTAATAGTTCCCTCTTCTCTTCTTTTAACTATCTTATGTGCAGCTATGTATTCATCCCTCTGATGCCTCCTGTCTAAGTTGGAAATTCCAAAGTTACTCCAATGCTTGTTCTTCACACAGGCCCATACTTGTTGTATGAATCTTCTCTGCACTGCCTTAGCTTTTGAACGCTTCAGAACTAGATACAGTTTTCAAGGTTCGATCTGAACAAAGAACAATAGACTTTGATATGACATCCATGATTTAGTGTAATTACAAAGTTTTTCAATATTTCATCAGCTTTATTGACTGTTGCTCTGAGTTGAAAGTTGCAAGTTCAGCCCCCACTTGAGACAGTGGAAAACATAATCCTGTTTGAAACCCCGCAGGGCCAATGCTAAGGGAGTGCTGCACTGTTACAGGTGCCATTTTTTAGATGAGATCTAAAACGATATCTGCCCTTTCAGGTAGGCACAAAAAGGGTCTTGTGATGCAGTGGTTATGTTCCTCCCTCTGGACCAGAGAGCTAGGCTCAAGTCCCACCTGTTGTAGACTATGTCAGTCACACCAAAGGAGGTTGATGAAAAAACGCTTTCCTCAAAAAGATCTTTTGTCCACTATTGGCAGGACATAGAACATAGAACATTACAGCACAGTACAGGCCCTTCAGCCCTCGATGTTGTGCCGACATGTGAAACCAATCTGAAGCCCATCTAACCTAAGGACAGTAGGGAATTCTATCAAATATCCTGTGCAATAGTTATTCTTCAACCAAAATTATTAAAACAGTTCAATAGTTTAACTGTTAACTGCTGTCTGTGTCACCTTTCTGTACAAAAATCAGATGAAGCTATAAAAATGCTTTCTCCCCGAGTTGCAGACATTGGGGAATAAAAAGTTTCTTGTGCTTAATTTTGTTTTACACTTCTCAGTCAAAGGAAATAACGCACTAAACTATATCAAAATATGATGAGGAGTTAATCTTATTTGAAAATGAGACAAATAAATTAAGCACGTTCGCAGTCAAAACTGTTTCACAATTTTCACACCTCACTCATAGGATTAACACTTATTGTATGTTGTTATTTTGTAGCTGTTTTCATAAAATATTTGAAAAAATACTAGATAACTGTTTCTTTATCTTTTGTTTTTTTTTCACCTTTCCAAATAGCTTTCAATGAACCAGAATTTTTTTTCAGATCTTACCCAGAAATTGTTCTGATTTGATTTGAAGAAGTTTCTAAACGTTGTTAGAGAAAATTTGCGCAAGTCAATATTATGCATGTCATAAAATCCAATAACAACAGAACAAAAAATGAAAACATTAGACCACTACAATTCCTAAAATAATGTGTCTTCAATTGTTACTGAGTTTGATCAACAAAGGATTCAAAGGTTACGGGGGTAGGTGGGAATGTTGAGTTAAAGCCACAATCAGATCAACCAAGATCTTCTTAAACATGGATCAGGCTCAATTGGCTGAATGGCATTCTCCTGTTGCTGTAGATAATCTTATGAAAAACAGCGATTTAACTGACAGATTACTAGTTCACGAAGAGACTGCTCTTTGTCCTTGTCAATTTCACCAAATACTGAAATGAGGAGGTCATGAGCCTTTTTACTGCCTTCTTCAGTAAATGCCGAAGGCTAGATCATTAATGTTTTTTAACTAACAAGTAACTAAAAGTTTTTCAAGCATATATAAGATGGAGAGTTGAGGGTATGATCTTATTGAATGGTGGAGCAGACTGAGGGCTGACTGGCCTATTCCTACTTCTAGCTCGTGTATTCCCATGTAGTCTCTGGAACCAAAGCCAAATTGTCATGACAAATCAAATGTGCTTTCCTACTATTAAAATGGTATCTCCTAAAAATTATAAATTTATTTTTCAAAACGAGAGTATTCAAGGAAAATGAGAAAGCACTAGAGTACAAAACACCAGTCTTAGGGAGAGAGAAAAAAACTTGAGGTACGGGAAGAGCTAGCTATAGCTCAGACAATAGTATAAATTTACATCTGTACAGCTCCATTTACATGGCAAACATCCCAAAGCACAGCATTTTACTGAGACATGACAGGAAAACGGAAACCAAGCAAAAAGGAGTAGGAATTAGGATGGATAACACATCAAATAAAGAGACGGCTTTGAGGAAGGAAAGGGAAATGGAGGCTCAGAGGAATTTAGGAAATTTTCCATACAGTGGGCTTGGCAAAACTAAAATGGCAGCAAAATGTAGAAAATTAAAGCATTTAAATGCAGTTAAGGAGGGGGAAATGAAAAATAAAATGTGAATAACAAGGGCCACTATGCTGTGAAATGATCTATTTAATAAATTGAACCATAACACATAATAAACAAGAAACTATTTTTCCATCAATTCATGTGGTTGTTCACACACATTGCTTAAGGTGCTACAAGAAAAATAACTAATAAGGCTTTCATATTAAAACTAAAAGTAACATTTACTGCAGTAGATGACACAATGGAAAGCGATACTCAACAGACATGTATTGCTGAAAATGGGATTCCATATGGAATGCAGTCACACAAGTACACTGGTTTAAAGGGGCAATGTTTTTCCACACAGTTATTGAAATACAACACTAAACAGCAATAAACTTGACAACATCATAAAATGTTCACATTGAATTTTTTTGGCAAATGATTCTGCCTGAAAACTCCCAAAGTGACTCCTCTTGTAGGTAAATCTATTTTCCTAATACTGTACGTAAAGGAGTGCAGAATTCTTTAATGCTTCACAGTACAACACAATAAGTATTCTGATGTTAAGAAACATTTGAGATCTATCAATAAAAAGTGCACACATGAGCACAGCAGAGTAATTGCTCGAAACCCAAAGCATACAAAGAGCAACTACACACCGCCCTTTTGTGCTTTGTACCAGAATAACATGTTCATTCACAGCACATTTAAAACATATTAAATAACCATACCACAACCAGCAACCACCAGAGCAACACTTAAATGTTCAATAATGAAAACCCACACTGTCTCAGCACACAACCAGCCCGTATTGTGCTCCCCTTTGAACAGTGGAGCTCTGGTACATTTAGCATTAGCAGGGCTGAGAACACCTCATTAAAACTATCTCAAGGGAATTCCAACTTTCCAATAATAAGATTGCTTGTGTTGCAAGTCAACTCTCGAGATTAGGCACAAAGACTTTTTTCAAAATAGGTTGGGGGAATGGGGAAATGCAAAACAGTATGAGGAATTTTTCTGCAATCTTACAACATAAGTTAAAAAAAGTACCATTTGTAAAAATTATGCTGTTCATTTTTATTGATAAGTTCTGTTTCTCCTGCTTTACCAAGTGCAAGATAATGTCTGAGGACATGGGTTCAAATTTCAACAGCAGATGGTGGAATTTAAATTTAATTAATAAATCCAGAATTGAAAACTAGCCTCAATAATGGTGGCCATGACCATCATAGCCCATCTGATTCACTAATGGCATTTAGGGAACAGAATCAATGGTCCTTACCCCGGTCTGGCTTACATGTGACTCTAGAAACACTGTAAGGTGACTGACTTTTAACTGGCCTCTGAAATGGTCAAGCGAGTCACTCAGTTCAAGGGGCAATTTGGAATTGGGAACAAAGGCTGGCATTGCAAATTACACCACACTTCCTCAGAGAATAAAGAAAACTATGGAAATGATCTATTCATAATGCTTCTCCTTGGTGTTATCAGTTATCTGAGATTATGCAAAAGAATTGACTTCCAGCATTTAGCAAATTATGTATTGGCGATACTGACGTCCATTCATCCCTCCTTCCCTTCTTGTTCCTATGAATCATCTAAACAAAATCTGTCTGAGGGGCCATATCAGTTATTCAGTTTTGAAACATGGGGCCAAACCATTTTGCAGACCATTTACAAATTTTTAACCTGCAAGTCAGGCAACATAGTAGTTGTTCCTTCAAAATTTCACTTTTTAACCCCTGTTCATGTTTTAAATGAGCATGTTCATTCATTTTTCAGTAGGATTTGCAATGGACCTTCATTGAGCAAACAGCTCAGTGCTCCTCCCCCACAGAATTTTGAAAGGCAGCAAAGCCTTGGCAGGTTTGGGTGGGGCAAGGGAGAGAGAACCAACAAATTGATTTCAGATCGCTGCCAAATTGCACATCTTCATGCCAGCTAACAAATGATTTTCAACATCATGCTGCAAGTTTCTCATCAAAGGGATCTGTTAACAGGGAAGACCATTACTGTAAATAATGTAAAGAATTTCAAGGATCAGCTAAATGCATTTCAGGGAGAAAAGGCAGGGATGTGGCTGAAACGATCTCACAGAGATATCTGAAAATGTGGCAATTTCCAGAACCTGCTGTTCAAAATCCATCTTATGGGGAATGTGCTAGAGGTTTATGATAAATGTAATAAAACACATGATATGAAAGTACTTTCTAAATCGTGTTAAGGGAAATTGGAGCCTGGCTTTTCAAAATGTATTCACTCACAGGACGTGGGCACCTCTGGCTATGCCAGTATTTAATGCCCATCCCTAATTGCCTTCGAGGAGATGGTGGTGAGCTGCATTCTTGAATAGCTAACATCCATAGGGGTTAAGTACACCCACACTCTTTGATAACTTAAATGCAATATATATTTAACATTATGCACTATATAAAAGACTTCGATATTTTGGGATTCATCTGCCATAAATTATTCATTAACAATCCATGGAAATACACTCTGCATCATGCCCACAATGGTATCTGCCCTTGCTTGTATCATGTAACTTAGGACCCTACCACTGACCTCTACAAAGTATGGTGGGAGCTGTTCGTGATCAGAGTTAGCGGGAACTGCAGATGCTGGAGAATCCAAGATAATAAAGTGTGAAGCTGGATGAACACAGCAGGCCAAGCAGCATCTCAGGAGCACAAAAGCTGACATTTCGGGCCTAGACCCTTCATCAGACTCTGAGTTTGTAAGAAGAGGTTTCCCAAAGCTTCTGCTACCCCTGATCTTCTAGGTGGTAAAGCTTGCTGGTTTGGAAGATATGAGCAAAATGCATCTTGTCGATAGTGCATATTGCTGCCATTGTGTGCTGGAGGTGAAGGGAGTGGATGTTTATGTGGCCTGTTGGATGCTGCTCTAATAACCATAATTTGTAGTAAAATATTAGAATATACCAGTCAATTTTCTGCAGCAGTAATGACCAAGAGCAGCCTCTGAACAGAATGGAGTTTGCAAACTTAATTCAGTCGCCACTTTTACGTCATAAATTTTGTCTTTCTTTTGCATTTCCATTGTAAGTTCTAAAGTGTGCATTTTTAATGTAAATAAGCTGCAATTATTCCCCGCTGTATTGCTAGTTCTGCTCTACCTTCATAAGAAGCTGACTGCAATTGAAGCAGGATAATCTTACATGTGGCCATGGGCACCCGCATGCTTTGCCTGCCTCTTTGTAGGTTTCGTGGAACAGTCCCTCTTCCGCACCTACACAGGCCCCAAACCCCACCTCTTCCTCCGTTACATTGATGACTGTATTGGCGCCGCCTCTTGCTCCCCAGAGGAGCTCGAACAGTTCATCCACTTCACCAACACCTTCCACCCCAACCTTCAGTTCACCTGGGCCATCTCCAGCACATCCCTCACCTTCCTGGACCTCTCAGTCTCCATCTCAGGCAACCAGCTTGTAACTGATGTCCATTTCAAGCCCACCGACTCCCACAGCTACCTAGAATACACCTCCTCCCACCCACCCTCTGCAAAAATTCCATCCCCTATTCCCAATTCCTCCGCCTCCGCCACATCTGCTCCCACGATGAGGCATTCCACTCCCGCACATCCCAGATGTCCAAGTTCTTCAAGGACCGCAACTTCCCCCCCACAGTGGTCGAGAACGCCCTTGACCGCGTCTCCCGCATTTCCCGCAACACATCCCTCGCACCCCGCTCCTGCCACAACCGCCCAAAGAGGATCCCCCTCGTTCTCACACACCACCCCATCAACCTCCAGATACAACGCATCATCCTCCGACACTTCCGCCATCTACAATCTGACCCCACCACCCAAGACATTTTTCCATCCCCACCCTTGTCTGCTTTCCGGAAAGACCACTCTCTCCGTGACTCCCTTGTTCGCTCCACACTGCCCTCCAACCCCACCACCTTCCCCTGCAACCGCAGGAAATGCTACACTTGCCCCCACACCTCCTCCCTCACCCCTATCCCAGGCCCCAAGATGACTTTCCATATTAAGCAGAGGTTCACCTGCACATCTGCAAATGTGGTATACTGCATCCACTGTACCCGGTGTGGCTTCCTCTACATTGGGGAAACCAAGCGGAGGCTTGGGGACCACTTTGCAGAATTACTCCGCTCGGTTCGCAATAAACAACTGCACCTCCCAGTCGCAAACCATTTCCACTCCCCCTCCCATTCTTTAGATGACATGTCCATCATGGGCCTTTTGCAGTGCCACAATGATGCCACCCGAAGGTTGCAGGAACAGCAACTCATATTCCGCTTGGGAACCCTGCAGCCCAATGGTATCAATGTGGACTTCACCAGCTTCAAAATCTCCCCTCTCCCCACCACATCCCAAAACCAGCCCAGTTCGTCCCCTCCCCCCACTGCACCACACAACCAGCCCAGCTCTTCCCCTCCACCCACTTCAAAATCTCCCCTTCCCCCACCGCATCCCAAAACCAGTCCAACCTGTCTCTGCCTCCCTAACCTGTTCTTCCTCTCACCCATCCCTTCCTCCCACCCCAAGCCGCACCTCCATCTCCTACCTACTAACCTCATCCCACCTCCTTGACCTGTCCGTCTTCCCTGGACTGACCTATCCCCTCCCTACCTCCCCATCTATACTCTCTCCACCTATCTTCTTTTCTCTCCATCTTCAGTCCGCCTCCCCCTCTCTCCCTATTTATTCCAGAACCCTCACCCCATCCCCCTCTCTGATGAAGGGTCTAGGCCCGAAATGTCAGCTTTTGTGCTCCTGAGATCCTGCTGGGCCTGCTGTGTTCATCCAGCCTCACATTTTATTATCTTGGATTCTCCAGCATCTGCAGTTCCCATTATCACTAATCTTATGTGTGCCATTTCCATTATAAATGTAGGCGTAGAATTTATGAATGAGAATAAGTTATCAGGAGCTGCACAGAGATGTAATATTACAGGTATAACTGGAGGCGATTCTTTCACTTTGTTGTAGCTCCCTACAGTGCTTAACGCTGCTAGTCACTCCTACACATAACTACTACCTCAGGGAACAGTAAATTAGCCAAGTCAGAGCTTTAGGTGGAACAAGTAAATAAAAGGAGAAAAATGCAAGTTTGCAGTGCTCAACATCTGAAGTTAAAAGGCACTGAAAATCCTAAGATTTACAGCACCACTGCAGCATCACTTAATGCATCTTCATGAATGCAGTACCTAAACTGCCAACCTCCACTTTTGCTGTATTGCTGTAATCTTTTTTGTACTGCTGAAATGGATGGAGTACTGAATCACAGAGTTGTGAATTGCTGAGCTGACACAGCTGCAATCTACCTATATAAAGCTGCTGATCAATTGAGGAGAAGGGAAGAAAGGTAAAACCAGATTAAATAATCTAAGGTTAACTGGATTACAGATCTGTATGTTCACAGCCAAATGAGCAGGGTGTTCGTTACTTCCTTAAAACGATCAATAATTACTAAGAACAGAATGAAAATACTTCAAAATGTTGGTAAGTTGAGATTTGTCTTTAATACTTTTCAAAATGCAAACTCTGCCATCTAAGGCAAAAGGGCAGCTAAAGGTTGCCAGGGTGATTAGCCTGCATGAGAATTCCTCTCTGCCTACATTGAGGTTACTGCTCTTTTCTATAAATTTGTGGACATTGTTGCTTAGGTGAGATTTTGTTATCCATCCCTCATTGTTCTGGAGAAGTTAGTAGTGAGCTGTCTTCTTAAACGGCTACAATCCATTTGATGTAGGAATACCCCAATGCTGTTAGGGAGAGAGTTGCAGGATTTCGACCAAGTATCACTGAAGGAATGGCAATACACTTCTGAATGGTAGAGTTCACAGGTTTAGAAGGTGTTGTCAAGGTGGCTTAGTGAGTTGCTGCAGTGCATCTTATAGATGGTACTCACTGCTGTCACTGTACAACAGTTGTGGAGTGAATGAATACTTAAAACGGTGTCAATCAAGTGAGTTGTTTGGTGAAGAGCTTCTTGAGTGCTGGTGGTGATGGACTCATCCAGGCAAGTAGGGCCATTCCAAAACACTCCTGAATTGTGCCTTGTAAATGATGTATGTGTTTTGGGGAGCCAGAAGGTGAGTCACTACAATGAAAAAGCCCAGCATCTGATCTGTTCACTACATTGCTTTGACAATGAATAACTGGAGCGTGCAGAGGGTCCAATTTTAAGACTTGGTTGCAATGTCCGGCCTGAGACATATTTATGTGAGTGCCTGGCCAAATCCAATTTAATATATCACATTTGACATGCTACTGCATGAAAAGGTCAAGCCAGTGTGAACTATAGTCAGTATAACATGAAGACAATCAGGACTGCAGATGCTGGAAGCCAGAGTCTACAGGTGTGAGACTGGAAAAACACAGCAGGTCAGACAGCAACAGGGCAGCGGGTAAGTGAATGTTTTGGGCCGAAACCATTTGACAGGGCTGGGGAGGGGCAGGGAAGTCCAGAAATAAATAGAGGGAGGGGGATGGGGCTGGGGAAAGGGTAGGAGAGATGATGACAGGTGGATGCAGGTAGGGGGTTATTGTGATTGGTCCGTGGGAACGGTGGAGCAGATAAATGAGTGGGAAGAAGGGGAAGACTGGGCATGGGATGGAGGGATCTTGAAGCTGGTGAAATCAATGTTAACGCCATTGGCCTGGAAGCTTCCAAGGCAAAATAACAGGTGTTGTTCCTTCAGTTTATGATTGGCCCTAATCTGATAGTGGTGGAGGCCAAGGATGGGCATGTCAGGGGAGTGGAAGGGGGAATTAAGATGAATGGCAACCGGAAGGTCGGGTTGGTTGATGCGTGCAGAGCACAGATGCTCCGCAAACCAGTACCCATGTCTACGTTTGGTGTCCCTGATATAGAACTGATCACACTGGGAGCAATGGATACAATAGATAAGGGTGGATAAAGTGCAGGTGAATCTCTGCCGGATCTGGAAGGATTGTTTTGGGCCTTGGACGGAGGTTAGAGCAGAGGTGTATGGGCAGGTATTGCACCTCTTGCGGGTTGCAGGGAAAGATACCAGGTGTAGTGGAGGAATTGGTGGATAGTGTAGAGTTGTCGCAGAGTCACGGAATGAAGGTCCCTACAGAGAGTAGGGAGAGATACCTTCTTGGTGGTGGGGTCTGATTATAGGTTGCAGAAATGTCAAAGGATGATGGGTTGGATCGGGAGGTTGGTGGGGTGGTACACGAGAACTAGGGGGATTCTATACTTATTGCTGTTGGAGGGAGGGGGTTTGAGGCCAGAAGTGTGGGAAATGCAAGAGATGCAGTTGAGGGGATCCTTAATTACAGAGGAGGGGAAATTACCGTCCCTAAAGTAGGAGGATATCTGGGGTGTCCTGGAGTGGAACACCTCATCTTGGGAGCAAATGTGGCACAGGCAGAGGAGTTGGGAGTATGGGATAGCATTTTTGCAAGAGGATAGGTCAGAGGAGGTGTAGTCAAAGTAGTTGTGGGTGTCAGTAGTTTGAGATGGATGTCAGTGGTGAGTCAGTTTCCAGAGATAGAGACGGAGAGGTCCAGGAAGGGAAGGGTGGTGTCAGGAATAGTCCAGGTGAATGAGGGCAGGATGGAGTGTGTTGGTGAAGTTGATAAACTGCTCGAGCTCCTCATGGGAGCACAAGGCCCCCACACTGAAGCAGTCATCAATGTACTAGAGGAAGAGGTGAGTGATGGTGCCAGCGTAGTTGCACAAGAAGGACTGTTCCGTAAATGCTTCAAAGAAGCAGGCGTAGTTCGGGCCTATGCCTGTGCCAATGGCACCCCTTCGGTTTGTCAGAAGGGGAAGGAATCAAAGGACAAATTATTGAGAGGAGGGCAAGTTCAGCATCGCAAACGAGTGTGTTAGTGGAGGGGGACTGGTTGGGCCTATGGGAGAGAAAAAAACAGAGGGCTTTTGAGCCCTCCATGTGGGGGTACAAATGCCTAGGGACTGAATCTCCTCAATGAAGATGAGGTGTTGGGGTCTGGGGCATTGTAAGTTTTGGAAAAGATGGAGGCATGGGTTTTGTCATGGATGGAAGGAGGGAGTTTCGGGACCAAAGGTCGTGAACAATTCTTTGCCCTCAAAGTTAACGTTTTGGGTCAAGTAACCCTTCCTCAGAACTCACTGAAATGTTTATCTCAGGGTGTCTTGTTGGAAACAGCCTGTACAGCAAGGAGTCTTGGGTCACAGAGATACTACTCTGGATATAGTGATCAAAACTACTTTTCCAGACCTTTTTTTGCAAAGGTACATTCCAGAAGGAGATGGGCAATGGTCCCTTCCTCATCACAGCCATTTCAAGGGCAACATGTGGAAATGTTCAGATACTGGTTGCACTAATTTACACTCTGTACCTGTCCAAATCTGCCTATGGTCTATGACTAATTATGCACTTGGACAGAAAGCACTTTATAGCAGTTCAGCTGTTTTTAATTGTTTTGATCTCATCTACACCAGGACGAAAATAATTACGCCCACAAATTGAGATTAAAGACATAGTGGAAAAGCTGGTTGAGTGGCATTGTTTAGTCTGAACAAAACTCCAATATTAAACAGTTTTTCTCACTGACATATTGCGAAGCTTTTACCAATGCTTCAGTTCAGAGTCATTCTCAAGAATGAGATACACTGTGTTGTGAAATGCTTGGGCAGGTCTGAGTTCCTGATTTCATTCACAGCTACTTGCCGGAAGTAAAAATTTCCAGCAGGACAGAAAATGAAAAATATCGACCAACTGTTTTAGCCAGCAAGAATCTGTGTGGTACTGGGGACACAGGGCCAAATTATTGATAAGGCGGAGCCGATGACCTTATGGGAGATCTAGCAATGCTGTTCCAAAGTGATGTATATTTCTCATTCCTCCTACTGCATCACACAAAGCAGAGATTAACAGTGTGAATTTTCAAATTTTCACTACAAATTTATATACAATGGAAAAGTCACATCTCCAGCCTATTTATGCAATGATATTTAACACATTGGGGTACTTTTTAATCACTATTGTTCTCAACAACTGATAATGGATTTTGATTGTACTGCTGAAGCAATCTACTATGACAGTGAAGAAGTGCTCTTTTATCAGTACCATCACCTTTCCAATTAGGCAAGAGTCTGCACAATTTAAAGTTAGTCAAGGTATTATCTCAGCCAACATTCTTCCCTCAAATTGACCATCATTATTTTCCTACAAAACAGTGTGTGCACTCCAAAAAGTCGATTCATTATTGTAAAGCAACTAGGTTGCCTCAAAGACATGGTAACACACTATCTCAATCACTTTTCTTAATTTCCTTCAAAATGATGTAACTAAAGCTTAGGAAAGAATACTGGTGACATTAATTGATGAATGCTTAATGTGTTTAGATGGCATTTTACTGCTTCCTATTTTAACACCAGAATTAATTTCAAACAGCAACTATCATAAAAATCACCCTCATTTCTAAGTTTGCCTCTGTTCAGCGCTATCACAGCTGGCTGGCAAGTTTAACTAACATCAGCTTTAACTGTCAAGAGTATAACTCTAGAAAGCCCCATGACATTGGTCACCCAAAACCTTTTCACATACTGTTCTTTTGGTAATCAGTTTTTAACAGATAAAAGATATGGTAATATTCTCAGAAAACTATGTTACTACAACCAGTTCCGGACCTTCTGATAACTGATTTATGCATAAATCCAAAAGTGAACTGAACTACTTAAACTTCTGACATTTACTACTGTCTTTCAACTTTCACATCTTTGACAGTGTTGTCATCAGGAATGTTAGCCTATTTATAGTACACGAATTACCGTGGTTTGCCATCTCCCATCCTGGATAATACAATGATAAAAGGGGATATTGACTGATCTCAACAATTAATCTCTACCAATGAGTCTATAAAAAAAGGTGTGAAGTGAAGAAAAACCGCAGGGGCAGAGAGTTTTTTTCTAACACAAGTCCAACATTAATGGTTCTTTCCCATTCTGCTACAATAACTAAAACACATCAGAAAAAAAGTCACACTTTAACCAATCTCCCTATCTAGGATACAGCAGTGTATTTATATGATGTTCTACTTTCAGATTTAGAGTTATGGAAGCGAAAATGATCTATCCAGACATAATCCTAAAATTTGCAAAACAGTATAACAAATTCACTTGGCCATTGTCATGATGCTGTACACTTCTGGATGATCAGAATTACCAAATAACTGTGAATCTTTAATACATTTAATTAGCACATTAGCTGAGATTTTCCCATTTTTGTTCAAGTGCGGGTTGAAGTGTCTTACGTGCCAATTAGCACAGTGCCCCCCCACCAATGAAATAACTCAACATATCACATGTCTGCCAGCTCATTAAGAGCTAATCAGGTAGCAAAAAACAGGCTAGTCTCTTGTCCTATTATGTGCCTCATCAACAGTATGTTAGGTGGCCAGAAGCTGCTGGCCAATCAGAGGCTTATAAATCTGAGTCCTAAAGTCCACCTGCAAACCTACTCCTCAGGGGATCCAGTGACAAAAAGGTAGTTTTTTATTCTCATATGGTGACATAAGAACATAAGAGCTCGGAGCAGGAGTCGGCCATCTGGCCCCTCGAGTCTGCCCTGCCATTTAATAAGATCACGGCTGATCTTTTTCAGACTCAGCTCCACTTACCCGCCCACTCACCATAACCCTTAATTCCTTTACTGTCAAAAATTTATCTAGCCTTGCCTTAAAAACATTCAGTGAGGTAGCTTCGACCGCTTCACTGGGCAGGGAATTCCACAGATTCTCAACCCTTTGGGTGAAGAAGTTCCTCCTGACTTCAGTCCTACATCTGCTTCCCTTTATTTCGAGGCGAAGCCCTCGAGTCCTAGTTTCACCTGCTAGTGGAAACAACCTCCCTACCTCCACTTTATCTATTCCCTTCGTAATCTTGTATGTTTCTATTAGATCTCCCCTTATTCTTCTGAATTCCAATGAGTATAATCCCAGTCTACTCAGTATCTACTCATAAGCCAATCCTCTCAACTCTGGAATCAACCGAGTGAATCTCCACTGCACCCCCTCCAGTGCTAGTATATCTCTTCTCAAGTAAGGAGACCAAAACTGCACACAGTACTCCAGGGGTGGCCTCACCAGGACCCTGTACAGCTGCAGCATAGCCTCTCTGTTTTTAAACTCCATCCCTCGAGCAATGACAGACAAAATTCCATTTACCTTTTTAATCATCTGCTGCACTTGCAATCCCACCTTCAGCAATTCATGCACAAGGACACCCAAGGCCCTCTGCAAAGCAGCGTGCTGCAATTTTTTACCATTTAAAACATAGTCCATTTTGCTGTTATTCCTACCAAAATGGATGGCCTCACACTTATCAACATTGTACTCCATCTGCCAGATCTTTGCCCACTCACTTAAACTATCTCTTTCCCTCTGCAGACTTTGTGTCTTCTGCACACTTTGCTTCACCACTCACCTTAGTGTCATCTGCAAGTTTTGACACACCTAGTCCCCAACTCCAAATCATCTATGCAAATTGTAAGCAATTGAGATCCCAACACTGATCCCTGAGGCACACCACTAGCCACTGACCACCAACCAGAAAAACACCCATTTACCCCTACTCTTTGCTTTCTACTGGTCCACCAATCCTGTATCTATGCCAATACATATGACCATGACGGTCATAAGGAGGGAGGACTAAGGGGGAGGTGCAGGGTTCAGAGGTAAGAACTGTGGAGTGGCTTTCAGAGGCCACCTTATTATCTGTTAGACACGGTTTCAATTACAAAGACTTTAGGGCAATTGTAGGATTCCCTCAAAGCCAGCAGGCATGTTTCCTCATCATGAAGGTGTTGGGAGGTAGAGCATTTAGGCTCATAAGTGGCCATTAACATAAGAACTAGGAGAAGGAATAGGCCATCTGCTCCCTCAAGCCTGCTCCGCCACTTAATAAGATCATGGCTGATCTTTTTGAGACTCAGCTCCACTTACCCGCCCACTCACCATAACCCTTATTTCCTTCACTGTCCAAAAATTTATCTAGGCTTGCCTTAAAAACATTCAGCGAGGAAACTTCAACTGCTTCACTGGGCAGGGAATTCGACAGATTCACAACCCTTTGGGTGAAGAAGTTCCTCCTGACCTCAGTCCTACATTAATTGACTGTTTAATTGCATTAAATGCTGGTGAGTTGAGAAAGCCATCAAAGGACCTTTCCATGTAGAATTTAATTGGCAAGATGACAAGAGGGGACAGGTTTCTCACCCAACTACCTTCCCTCCTCACCACCCCTTTTCATTAACCTAGGGAGCAGAATATTCCAACCACTGTTTTAAAGTCCTGGTGGGATACTGTTAGCTTCCAACACATATCTCAGGTTCGAGGCTGGGCAGCATATGTGGGTCATTATGAATATCTGAAGCTCAGTTTTCTGAAATAATCAAATTCAACTCATTCTTGCATTCCTGCGGTTAATATGGATTGTTTAAAAGAAAATTTCACAGAGAAAAACTATTAGTTTAATGCTCATGTTTCCAACAGATTTTCATATTCTCCCATCATTATACAATTCAGGAAATTGGAAGATAAAAACACCAAACTAGTTGCGAGCAGGTTTCTTGCCCACTGAATCAAAGGGGGCAGAGCGTAATACATGCAGAAGCACACAGTTCCACATGTGAACAACTCCTCCCTATTAATCTGTTGTCTACAGTACACACCTCATAAGCATACTCCCACTCTACATCCTAAAATAGTCAGTCACAATAAAAACAGAAAGTATGAGAGAAACTCAGCAGGTCTGGCAATATTTGTGTAGAGAGAAACCAAGGTAACATTTTGAGTCCAGTCTGGCTCTTGTTCAGAACCTGCTGAATTTATCCAACATTTTCTGTTTTATTTCAGATTTTTAGCATCTGCAATGTTTTGCTCTTATTCTCCACAGCAAAACCCAGCCTACAATGGTATGCAGTAAGGTAGCAAATGCCAAAGGTATAATTTCTATTAATTGAAACCGAAATTACCAAACTGTGAATACTATAGAACGGGGTATTATAGAACCGTTGGGACTTTGTTCATGGCCATAATGTATTTTCGAAGGCCAATTGACAATAAGAAGGTTAAATGACTATAGTTTTACCAGAACGTAGAACTGCTCATTCATGAGAGAGATGACAGTCGTGGTTTAACCTGATGGTCACCACACCTCAGGTGAGGGGAGATTTCAGAAAAAGAGTCCTCACAGTCACCTCAACCGGTGTGAAAATTGAACCGATTTAGTTGGCATTACTCTGCACTCTAGCCATCACGCCAACTGAGCTACCTGACCTCCTACTACTTAAGGGATGAAACAGCACAGAAAACCTTTTCTTGACTTCTGTTGGCTCTTTGAGAGAGAATTAGCCCTACCTTTCCCTTGCTTTTCCTGTGAAGCGTTACCCCATATTTTACCTTTAAGGTATTCCCCTTTTGAAGATTACAATTGAATCTTCTCCCTTTCAAGCAGCGCACAAGTATTTACTGTGGAAAAGAATTCCCCTCATCTACCCTTAAGTTCTTTATCTAATTATGTTAGAGACAATAAAATTCAGATTCTTTGGCTGTAGAACTCGACAACCAATATACACTATCAAGTATGATAAAGACACAGCAGCCCTGACCACAATTATTATCTTTTACACTAATCAGACAGTACTTTGTTCCCGACAGGAAGCTCATCTGTCCAGTTACACTGACAATTTTTTTTTAATAAAGTAATAATGTTCCTCTTTTCCTTTTAATTAGTGCTCCATCAAGCAGATAAATGCTAAAAGATGAATACCAACAGGTTCAATGTCTAGACAGGCTTAGTGTGTAGGCAACCACTGGATTCCCAAAGGTTTAAAGAATTACCAATTCATTTATCAGTTTCTTGACTGAGATTTATGATCAGAAAGCGCAATGAACTGGTAGTCTCACTTCACAAAATAAGAATCTTTACATGATGACTCAGAGTTGTAACAGCTCAAAGTTGCCTCTTTCTGATTGTATGATTTCCTCCTGGCTTCAAAAGATTCAAGTTCCATTGGCTGTACAACCTACTCCTATTCCTTCGATTCCTCTTTGTCCTTAAGATATATATATTACGTCATTCCCTTCATTAAATCAACAAAGGTTGCTTTATTAGAAGTGACTGTTGGGTTGTGTCATGATTAATAATAATTTTGCCGGATTAGTAATCCAGAGACCCAATCTAATGATTTGAGAACACGGATTCAGATACCATAGCAAAGTTTGAGTTAAATTAGTAAACTTGAAATTAATGGCTAGTCTAATGGCAACCATACAGCCATTGTTGATTGTAAAAATCCATCTGGTTCACTAACATCCTCACTTAGTCTGCCCTACATGTGACTCCAGATCCACAGAAATATCTTAATTGTCCTCTGAAATGGCCTTATAAGCCACTACCCTGTACCTAACTGCTACAAAATCTAAAGGAAGGAGCACAATGAGATGGATTACCCAGCATTGACCAAGGAATTATGGGTTATGGATTATGGGTTCCATAATCTACTGATTTAGGCCTGTACCTTGGGGGAATCCTGCTCTAATAAGGTCTATTTCTCCTTTTTCTCATGATTAGCCACTTTAAAGTTTTAGTTGCTAGCCAGTTGAGAGAGAGGCTCATGGATCTTCTCACCAGCAATTAATTGCAGAGTGGCAAGAAGATGGTGAATTTTCTCCAGGCCAAATTGGACAATTATTTCCCGGCCTTGTCATCTACAGGGAAGGGAAGGTTTGGCTCATGGTCACTCTCACAGATACCCAAAGGGAGGGTTCAAGAGTAACATCTTCAGGAACCTGTGAATTGGACTTAGCACTTTCAAGACAGTTAATTCCAATTGCAAATTCTAAAAAGCTACAAGAAATTACTAGCTTCAAAACTCTTAATCTTGTTGTACATTTTTTTATTTTAGCTTGATCACAAATGTGAATCAAAGTGCAAGAAGCGAAGGGCAGACTGACTTCAAGAAGCAGACTTAATATGGACAATACATTGGATTAACAGGACCAGATCTTAACCTGGGTGATAAAATATATCTACTGATCTTTATTTAGCTCCTCAGACTACTGGGCTGAGAAACTGCTCCATACTAACTCTCTGAGGTCATGATCACACCATATGTTGAAAAAGTTAAAATTACTAACCGACGTAGGCAAAAGGAGAAAATATTACGAGTTTCATTTTCCTCTTTTAGAAAAGACAAAATCATTCAGATCACATTACTCCAGATTCCAGTCCAAATTCTCTATCCTCTTCTGAACCACAAGTGAATCAATCAGAAACTCTCTCTCTTTCTTGTGAAATACCGATCAAAGCCTATGGGATAGCTGCACTCCTCTAACTCTAGCCTTTTATACATTCCTAATTTTTAAAAAATCGTTCTACCATTGGCAGCCATACCTTTAGCAGTAAAACACTCTAAATAACCTGCTTCTTTGATCAAGCCGCTGGCCACCCGCCCAAATCTCCTTAAGCGGTTCTGCATAAAACTTGAATTTGATACTACTTTTCTTAAGTATCTTGGGATGTTTTACAACCATAAACTTGCTGTACATTTATCAGGAGTATCAAATTAATTTTCCAGACAGTCTATTCTACACATCCAGTATTCTGCAATGAAATATCTTCTAATCTTGCTTAAGGTTTGTGACTGTTGTAATTAACACTTGTACATTAATTCTATTTCTTTCCAACTGTCTGAAATTTCTGAATTCCTCCAATAGCGAGCATGGTGTTAAATATTTTGTTCCTCCTATCTGAAATTTATGCTCCTTCTCACATCCCCATTTTGAGTTGAACAACCTGCTAAGTAGGGGATAGTGAATTCAGAATAGTGCAGCAAATTTGTGTATTAAACTGCAGTAACCACCTCTCACTTCATCTATACTGCAGGCAACATTATTTCTGAGTGTACAATATGAAAACACATAACTGAAAAAATGCAAAGTGAGGTGAGCTTTACAGAGCATCAACAGGCAGAGCTAGAGAGGAGGATAAAAGCAGACCTAACCTTGTCCAGTCCCCATTTCACTCCTTGCAAACAAGAACTTCAGTAAGTCATTTTCAACAGGGCAGCATGGCGGCTCAGTGGTTAATACTGCTACCCCACTGCGCCAGGAAGACAGGCTCGATTTCACCCTCGGGCGACTGTCCGTGTGGAGTTTTCACCATCTCCCTGTGTCTGCTTGGGTTTGCTCTGGTTTCCTCCCACAGCCCGAAGATGTGTAGGTTGGGTGAATTGGCCATGCTAAATTGCCCATAGTGTCCAGAGATGTGCAGGCTAGGTGGATTAGGCATGGGAAAATTAAGGTCACAGGGACAGGGTAGGGGGTGAATCCGGGTAGAATGCTGTTCAGAGGATTGATGTAGACTCAATTGGCCAAATGGTCTGTTTCTACACTGTACGGTTTCTACGATTTGATGGTCTCTGTGCCTCTGGCCAGTCAGTGCAGGGATTCCAGTCAGTAATTTCCTGAAAGTAGGGCGAAGATATGATCAGTCAATCATATGAATGTCCATCAAAAATAGAGGAAAGTTTAAAGATTATAAAATTAAGTCATAAAAAATATCATCAAGAAGTCTTTTTTTCTCTAAAATAGAAATAGATTTTTGGTAGGTTATTCAATAACTTTAAGATTAGTTCTAAAATTCTGTTGGATTTTTGGACCAATCTCCCCAAAATTCAAATCCTACCTCCAGCATTCTCTGAACACAAATAGTGCCATCATCAGTTCCTTACATTGGGAGTTTGTGGTGGGTATTGTTGTGGTTAGGTAGAGTGTTTATGGATTAGGAGGCAGGGCATTAGTATATTTGATGTTTGTAAAATGATGGGGGGGCGGGGGGGTGAAGAATGTGTGGTTCCTTTAAAAGATTATGAGTTTTCTTAGGCTTGGAGATTAAACAAAATGTCTGTAGGCAGTAGATGCACAGAAAGTTCTTGAAATTTAAACATTGTATCAAAAGGCTATACTATTCAGAGGCAAAGCAGCATTTTTACCACAGCAACAGGTTTTTCAATTTAGCCAATTAATTTAACCAGGCCCTAGATACCAAAACCCAATTAAATTTAAACATCTGATTGTTTTGACAATCTAGGACCAATCTTACTATAAAGAAATTAACAGGTTATCAAGGGTATAAAGGAGGACAGCATTTGAAAATTGGTGTGAGAGCAACTGCCACCTATTAGAGTTAACAACCAGCAGCTCTAAAGAGAAAAATCACCAGCTCTCACAGAATTCTCTAAGCTCTGAGTGACCATTATCTAAATAAAGCTACAACAATTCTCTGAGCTAATATTCCTGACACAAGAATTTGACACAAAGACATTGCGGACTCTGGATCAGTGGAGAGGGAACAGAGCATTCCAGAAGATGTATCCTGGCTATAATTTTGACAGACTAAGTTTTACATTTTTTTTATTAATTTGGTTGATCTCAGTGGGACATATATCTATTAGAACAGCATACCATTAGAATTTTGTTTCATTCGAAATTAGTTAGCAGTTAAGGGAGAATAGTTTGGTTTGTTAGTAGTTCTGCTAATTTGTTCACCATTAGTTAGATAAATAAATTGTTACTTGTTGATTATAGAGTGACTGTCAGGAGTTCATTTCATTTAACCTCCCCTTTATAACAGAGTGAGTGATGAGAGGCAGGTTATACCACTTTCCACACTTCCTTTAACAGATTATGAGGGAAGGCAAGTCTCTCTGGGTGTTTTGGTTTAGTTATCAAAGTGGGGCTTACCTCCGCTTATAACAAATTGTGAGCTTGAGTCCACGATCTGGCCAGTTCGCAAATAGGATCTAAACAGATCTGATTGGATTTAAATGGATTTGGACAAGTTTGAACAGATCTGGAATATGAAAGGTCCCAGCAGATTTAAACAGACTTGGGGAATAGTGTCCTAGACCTTTAAAATAAAACTTAGGTGAGAAATGAAAAACTTGTTTAATTTTCGTTAGTTGTGTTTGGTTAAATCAAAAGTGGGGGAAACGGCTCTTAACATTGCTAAAGAAGTTCTGGGGTTTGAGGATGCTCCCTAAATTTGCCAAGAAAGTTTAGAAAAATAGAGGAAACATATACTTTTGGACTTAGGAGTTAACAGACTAAAATTGGGTTTAACTAGGGATAAGAAGAAAGCTGAAATTATAAATAGAGTTCATCAAGTATTTAGGTATATCAGAGAAACAGGCAAGTGCAGTGGAGTTAGAAAAAAATTAAACTGAAAATTAGAAGTTGAAGGAAAGCAAACAAGAGCCAGGGTAGAAGGGGAAGAAAGGGAACTGAAGCCGTTTGAATTATAGTTACAAGTAGAGGAAAGACAAAAAATAAAAGAGGTGGAAGGAAAGGAAAAAGAGAGAGAAGAAAGGGAGAAAGAGAGACAGAGTCTGAAATTCGGAAGTTGCCAATTAAACAGGAAAGTCCATTTAAAAGCATGGAAATGAAGATAGAAAATAGGCTTAGTGAGGAGGAGAGTAATGGTGAGTAAATCCATTGTAGGCAAAGACTTGGTGCTGATATATACAAATATGTCAAAACATTACCAAAATTTGATTTAAAAGATGTAGAAGCCTTTTTCATTTCCTTTGAGAAATTGGCTAGGCGGATGAATTGGCCAAAGACTATGTGGGTAATGATCATTCGGACCAAGTTGGCAGGCAGGGCTAGTGAGGTGTTCACAGTGCTGTCAGATGCCATGTCAAGAGGCCATGAAAAAGACAGACTACATTGAGTGCCAATGAATTGGTACCAGAAGCATATAGATAACGGTTCAGAAATATAAGGCCAAGTCAGACTTATAAAAACCAAAAGAACTGCAGATGCTATAAGAACTGCAGATGCAGGAACATAAACAAAGTTGCTGGAAAAGCTCAGCAGATCTGGCAGCATCTGTGAAGGAAGAAACAAAGTTAATATTTCGGGTCCGGTGACCCTTCCTCAGAATAGAAGTGGGGAAGGGTCACCAGACCTGAAATTTTAATTCTTTTTTTTCCTTCACAGACGCTGTCAGACCTGTTGAGCTTTTCCAGCAACTTTTCGTTTTTGTTCCAGGTCAGACTTATGTTGACTTTGAAAGAATTAAACATAGCTACTTCAATAGATGGGTGAGAGCATATGAGGATCTTAGAGAGATTATTCAGCTGGAGGTATTCAAAAACTCACTTCCAGAATGATCAGAACTCATGTTGAGGAATAGAAGGTTAAAACAGCAAGAAGAGCGGCAGAGATAATGGGAACTGCAGATGGGTCTAGGCCCGAAACGTCAGCTTTTGTGCTCCTGAGATGCTGCTTGGCCTGCTGTGTTCATCCAGCTTCACACTTTATTATCAGAAGAGCAGCAGAGATGGTAGATGAATATGCATTAGTGCATAAATTGAAATCTAGCTTCCAACAGCAATTTCATTCCACGAGGGGTAGAAATTGGGAAAAAGGGAAATCCTTCAATGAAACACAATAAATCGATCACACTAGGAACTATTTACCACATGTGGCAAAAGAAACCCAAGAGGGTGAAAAAAGGTAAAAGGCCTCAGGTGTTTCCACTGTAATAAAGGGGGACGCAAAAAGTCACAGTGCTGCTGGATTAAGAGATGCACTGGGAAAAAGGATGTGGTAAAAGAGGCTAAACCAGTGAGATTAGTTGAGGTAGTGAAGGAGATCCCAAAAGAAGTTGAGGGGCTGCAAGAGTGTGCACAGCCTAGTCACAGGCTGGATAATAAGATAGTGCCCAATCTCTTCAAACCTTGCCTCTGTGGGTAAGGTTTACGCAGGTAGAACAGGGGGAGAAGGTAAAAAAGTTACGATATTGAGAGATACAGCAGCAGGTCAGTCTCAACCAGTAAGAGATGAAAGTATTTGCACACCTTCTGAAAGATGATGAGGGGCATCACTGGCTAGGCAGCATTTATTGCCCATCACTA
Organism: Stegostoma tigrinum; assembly: GCF_030684315.1. Lineage (NCBI taxonomy): Eukaryota > Metazoa > Chordata > Chondrichthyes > Orectolobiformes > Stegostomatidae > Stegostoma > Stegostoma tigrinum. The sequence continues at coordinate 4,650,950 of NC_081395.1, read as the reverse complement.
ATTGCACAGGGGGCAGTTAAGAGTCAACCACATTGTTGTGGGTCTGGAATCACGTGTAGGACAGACCAGGTAAGGATGGCAGTTTCCTTCCCTAAAGGGCATCAGTGAACCAGATAGGTTTCCCTGACAACTGGCAATGGGTTCACAGTCATTATTAGATTCTTAATTCCACCACTGTGTGGTGACAAGATCCCAGTCATAAGTTAAAGCAAGGAGGGAAAATTGAAGAGAAAGATGAAGGAGTTGAGGGCAAGTTACACAGCATTTGATGAAATGGTAAAAGAAGAACCTAAGCAGTTAGAGCATCTGGCAGAGGTGTTTAGTTCTTAAAGACTAATGGAGTGACAACAAAAAGATGAGGCAATAAAAGATTTATATCATAAAGCCTACTCAGAAAAGGAATCAGAATGTATTCTAGAATGTTATTATCTTAAGGATAAAATCTCAAGACAGAGTTGGAGACCTTGGCAGGTTAGTGCAGAGGGGTAGTGGACTGGAGTTCACCAGATTGTGTTGCTGGTAACATACAAACAGGAAGTATTGCAGGTAGCACATGAATTACCCGTAGAAGGTCACCTCGGAGTGTGAAGACTCAGGCCAAGATACAAATGCATATCTATTGGCCTAGATTACATACAGATGTGGTTGAATTTTGCAGTACCTGTCATACATGTCAAATGGTTGGAAAGCCACAGGCAGAAATAAAACGAGCACCTTTAATGCCAATTCCCACATGTGAAGAACCTTTCAGATGGGTTATGACTGATTGTGTAGGTCCCCTACCTAAAACGAAAAGTGGGAACCAGTATTTGCAACCCACAATTAATGTATCTACCAGATTTCTGGAAGCAATTTCATTATGGAATGTCAAGGCAAAAAAGGTTGTGAAGAGAAGTTTGCTTCCTTTATCCATTATGGGCCACCCAGGGAGATTCAATCAGACCAAGGGTCCAATTTTATTGCCTAAATTGTTTAAGGAAGTCATGGATAGTTTAGGCATCCAACACTTTAAATCAAGTGCATACCATCCTGAATCCCAGGGAGCATTGAAAGGTGGCTTCAGATCCTAAAGACCATGCTGAGGGCTAATTGCCAGGATTACCCAAATGATTAAAATAAAGGTATCTCATTTATATTGTTTGCTATTAGAGATACTGCAAATGAATCAACTCAGTTTACTCCATTTGAATTGATATTTGGATGCAAAGTAAGAGGGCCTTTAAAATTAATTAAGGAAAAATTGATAGCTCCAAGTCAGATGTGACAGTAGGTAAATCAGCTAGACAACATTTAAAGGTAGCACAGCATACAATGAAGCAAGAAGCCAAAATAAAATCTAGAATTCATATGTTTAGCTATGTGTTTTACCATGTGTTGTTACCAGTGGTAGGAGATCCCTTCATAGCAAGGTTTATTGGTTCCTATCAGATTGAGAAGAAGTTAAGTCAAGTGAATTATCTGGTAAAGATGCCAGATAGAAAATAAATTAGTGGGTATGTCATGTGAGCATGTTGAAACCTTATTATGTCAGGGAAAGGGAACTGGAGAAACAGGTATTACTTTCTGTCAATCAGAGTGAGGAATCAAATCCAGATGATTTAAGTTTTGATGTGCCTCCAAATAAATTGAATAATGAGGAAGTTCTTAAAGAATGGGATAGGGAGTAAGCTATCTGTCTCAGCATTGAAAAGGGACGTATGTAGAAATAGAATGGGGAGGACTAATACTGTGGTATATGCAGTGGATGTAGGGAATGCTGTTTCAATAAAACATCACCCCTACAGGCTTAATCCTGGGCTGTATCCATTTAACGTAATGCTCTTTGTAATGAAGAGCACACCAGCCACATTTCGAAGACTTATGAACAGAGCTGTGGTAGGATTGACTAATTGTGCCATCTATATAGGTGATATGGTATACACAGCCATTCGTGGAAAGATCACATGGTGCATTTAGCAGAGCTTATTGAGAGAAGACAAATGGCAAAGTTGGTCATAAATTTAGCAAAAACAGAATTCATGAAGGCAAAAGTGACATTCTTAGGACACAATGTCGGACACAGACGGATGACACCGAGGAACATGAAGACAAAGGCCACTGAGGAATTTCCAAGACCATCCTTGATGAAGGAAGTGTTATGGTTTTTGGGGATAAGCGGAATCTACAGGAAATTTGTACCAAACTTTAGTAACATGGTGGCACCAATGATGGATTGGTTGAAGAACACCATGAAATTTAGTGGGCAGAACAATGACATGGAGGCATTTGAGAATTTAAAAGCAGTGTTAACCACTGCTCCAGCTTTAGGCACACCAAATTTTTTGAAACCCTTTAAAGTCACATTGACACAAGTGATTTAGGGCTGTGTTGTTACAGGAGGATGATTGTGGAATTGAAAGGCTAATAGGTTATTTTTGAAAGAAACTCAATATCCACCAGAGAAAATATTCAACCACTGAAAAAGAATAATTGTGTTTGGTACTTGCCTTCCAACATTTTAATGTTTACCTTGCAAACAATGTATCAGAGATGGTTGTATACACTCATCACAACCATTTGACATTTTTGGAAAGATTAAAAGATAAGAACACCAGACTATTTCGTTGGAGTCTTATGTTACAAGCATTAAATTTACAGATTGTACATGCAGCGGGTTGTGAAAATGTTATTGCGGATGTATTATCACAGGTTTAAAAGGAAAATATGTATCTAAGATAGAAACGGTAGTGTTCAATTTTTTTTATATATAGGTATGCGGAACTAGTATGAAACATGTAACTCTAGATTAATGAACTATGGTTTAGAGAAAAAAATGAAGCCACCTTTTCATCATGATAGCTCATTTTTTTCTTAAGGGAGCAGGTGTTGTGAAATCGTGGATTGGAAGGCAGAACATTAGAGTATTTGATGTTTGTAAAATGATGGGGGGAAGAACGTATGGTCCCTTTAAAAAATGATGTGTTTTCTTAGGCTTGGAGATTAAAAAATAATGTCTCCAGGCAGCAGATGCACAGAGAATTCTTAGAAATTTAAACATTGTATCAACAGGCTAGACTTTAGCCAATTAATTTAAACCAGGCCATAAATACCAAAACCCAAGTAAATTTAAAAATCTGATGGTTTTGACAACCTAGGACCAATCTTATTGTAAGAAATTAATAAGCCATCAAGAGTAGAAAAGAGAGCATTTGAAAATCAGTGCGCCATCTATTAGAGTTAACAACCGACAGCTCTAAGGGGAAAACCACTAGTTCTCACACGATTCTCTAAATTCTCAGAGTGACCATCATTTAAATAGAGGTATGGCAGCACTCTTAGCTAATATTATAGACACAAGAATTCAGAGAAAAGCGCCCCTGACTGAGGATCAGCGGAGAGAGTGTCGAGCATTCCGGAAGATGTATTCTGGCTGTAATTTCAAGACATTAAGTTTTAATTACTTTTATTAATTTTGTTTATATAAGTTGGATGTGCATCTATTGCAACAGCATACCGTTAGATTTTTATTTTGTTTGGAATTAGTTGGTAGTTAAGGGGGAATTGTTTGGGTTGTCAGTAGTTCTGTTAATTTTGTTCCCTGACATAGCCAAGCAAATCACTCAGCTGTACTGAAATATTGAAGAATAAAAACCTCTGATGGCTCAAAATAGCAATGCGGGATAAGAAATAAAAGCCAACCCTGCCAATGAAATCCACGTCCTGAGAATGAAATTTTAAAATTGGTACAGCTTCCCAACTCTCATCTGATCTTCTGTATCCATATTATAGACCCAAAGCCCCATTCACGTCAAATCTGTTTGAAATTTTCACAAAACACTTTACCTCAGATCACAGAAGACCTGAATTTCTTGCGGCACTTTTGATTTTACACATCCCTCAGGTTAATGGCCTGTTGTGATCATACTCCCAACCTCCCCGCAGGAATATAGATGGCATTTTATACAACAAACGGGAAGGAAGAAGGAAGAGGGTTATTTTTCTGTAAAATAAATATGTGCTCACATTTCTACTGCTCCCAAGGGTTAGACCTTTAAGCTTTATGACAAGACATGAATGAGTAATAAAGTCTTGGGCATGTTTGACTTTTATGTTCAATTTGGAGCTCAGCATTCACAGAAGCTCCCCTTAACTCATAGAATGCTGAAAAGTCTGTTTCACTTTCAAAGTCTGCTTTTCTTTTCCTTCTGTTGATATCTGTTGCTAATTTTTAAAGAAGCAATCAGTAATAAGCACTAAAATGTAGAACTGGAAAAATGTACCATCGAACAGAAAATTGACCAGCCTAGAAACCAAGGGGGTGTTGACGCCAGTCCTCAAATAACATTTTTAACTAGTCCAGCATATACATTTGAAAAGAAAGCCCTCTCTCCTAAATGGTTGACATCGTAAAAGCTGAAATCAATCTCATCAAGTTCACTCCATCTACACATAAAACTAATCATAAATCGACACTAAATCATCAGCACTGCTTAAAGAGTCTAGAACTGTGATCACAGTTAATTAAAATGACACACTGGTGTAAAAAGAGGTGTGCTCCTGGAGCTGGGCCTAAGTTTCAGTGTTGGACTGATCTAAAGGAATGCCACATCTTATCCATGTTAGAATTAATTGAACAGGAAATCCCTGACACTGATCGAAACAGTGTTCTGCTTCCTAAAACAGATACTGTTTTATCTAGGTGCATACAGCTTTAAACAAAGTTTTAATATTTGTCAGCAAAAGAGATGAGTTTGATTTTGAAGTATGTGTTATAGTAAAAACATGCGAAATAAGACAAGTAGGCTATTCAGCCTTTCAAGCCTTCTCTGTCATGCTTGCCTTCAACACCAATCCACCCCAACACTTCCATACCCCATAATTCCGTCAGTATCCAAACATCCATCAATCCGCGTCTTCAACTCCCTCTGTGATTATGGGAGCTCAAGGTTCACTTTTTTTATAAATTGAATCTGTATAAATCTGCATTTAATTGTGCACAGCAATGTGGCTGGCAATCTTAACTGCCCACTTAAATGGCTCAGCCAGACATTCTGTTCAAGGGATATTATCATATTGTTTATCAAATTAATCAAATCACCTTTTTCTTTCAACTGATATCAAGAGGATAATATACACAGTGAGGTCTCAGATTTACAAATGTCTGACTTACAAACACTCATATTTATGAACGCAATCGTATACAGGGGTTTCATTTTAAAGATGTGACATATGAACATTTCCTATACTTACAAATGGCTACTCTATAACGTCATGTATTGAGTTCTGACTTGAGAACAGATTGGAGCAAGCATAGTTTTGGATTTGATAACAATCATGAAGGGGAAATGGTAGAAGCACGTACGGTTACAACATTTAAAATTCGGACATACACGAATAGGAAAGGTTTTGAGGGATATGCAAGCAAATGGGACTAGATTAGTTTGGGAAACCTGATAGACATGAATGAGCTGGACTGAAGAGTCTGCTTCCATGCTGTATTACTCTGTAACATACAAAATGACTAAGTACCCACGGCTCTCTGGTATTGAGAATTCCAGAGATCCACACACAACATTTTGATTGAAGAAATTTCTTATCTCCGTCCTGAATGATCAATTTCTGATCCTGAGAATCTGATGCCTTGTTCTCTAATCCCCAGTCAGAAGAAATATCCTGCGATCATCAACCCCTTTGAACTCCTAAACAATTTTAAGTGTTTCAATGAACTTGACTCTCATTCCTCTAAACCCTTGGAAATATTGGCCTAATCTATTTAAAATCTCCCTTCCTGACACAATCCCCTCATCCAACAATGACAGCCAATGCTACTGAGAATCAGAAAAAGAATATTGTATTAACATTGCACACTTCAACTGATAGTTCTGCAGTGTTTGCATTTCTGAGTAACAGTCTACACTACTCGTGACAATTGTCTCTGTAACAACTATAGTTTGTGGGTGACAAATACAGAAGTTATTCAAGCAGCTGCCTTCAATCAAGTGGAAAATATGATTCATTCAAAGCAGACAATTGTAGAATTGTTGGGTGAATCAAGAGTGGAAAATGTCACATCGGCATTGAACATTATTGAATTTGAGGTTACAATCTATCAGAGAGGGAATGGACAAGGTATTGCACATCTAAATATTCCTCGCTAAAATTAACTGATGATCCGCCAATGTAAATTGCATTTTCTGATTCTTTGTTTGTAATCTTTTCTCACGACAGGATGTGAATTATAATCACAATGTTTTTGGAAATATAAAATATATTTGCTGTATAATACTTTTCAGATGACAAAGAAAAATAAAATTACATACTTCACAATAAGTTGCTTGCACACTATAATTTCAAGATTACTTCAAGGGAACTGCATTTTAAGCTACCATTCCTTTTGGTTAAACAGAAACTTTTGGACCGAAAGCAGAATTGACTGCATTGTTACCCTCCACAGCGAATTATCAAAAGAAAGTTTTGTTTTTAAAAAAATTATCAAATAGCTGACAGATTTTATTTATTCCTGCCTAAAACAGATGATATCCTCAATAATGTCATTAGCTGTTTCTGGAGCTCTACTGCATGCAAATTAGCTGCTGCATTTCCTACATCATTGGGACATGGTGCACATTGTAACGTCATTGGACTAGCACTTTAGAGACTCAGGATAATGCTTTGGGGACATGTGTTCAACTCCCATTATGGCAGATGGTAAACTTTGAATTCATTTAATTAATATCTGGAATTTTTAAAAAATTATCTAATGGCAACCATGATATCATTGTCCTGTGGAGAAGGAAAATCTGCCATCCTCACCTAGTCTGGATATATTTCAAATCACAGTGAAGGACGCTTAACTGACATCTGAAATTGCCAAGCAAGCAATTTGGCTCAAGGACAATTAGGGATGAGGATCAAATACTTAGCTTGCCAGCAACACCACATCCCATGAAAGAATGAAGAAATAACATGGCTACATTTCCAAAATGCTTTAGTGGCTGTAAAGAATTTTGAAATTGTCCTTAGACTGAGAACATTGCTGTATATGCTCCCTTTGTTTTTTCGCTTGAAGACACTATTTATTGGCCTGCTTACCTCACCACCTACTGATATTCAGAGTCAAATAAACCAACAGAACAGGATGAGGCCATTCAGCCCATTATGTCTCTTGCTGGGTCTTTGAGAGAGGAGTTATGCTTGCTCCCACATCCTTCTTATCCCTGGCCCTGTCGCTGGGTTCATGATATAAAAACAGAAATGCTGGAAATAGTCATCTCTGTGGAGAGAGAAACAAAGTTCACATTTCAAGTCAATGACCTGTTGTCAGAATTGTTTGGATTCATAACCCACCATTTTCTAGGCATAAAAAATGTTAGAAAAGCTGCTCCCAAGAAAATTTAAACTAGATGGAGAATAGCAACCAGGCAGCATTTTATCCTGCCATGTAGAGAAGACCTAATCTCCACTGAATGCCTTAACTTTTCCTGGTATGACTACTGGGATGTATCACAGGGAGAGGGTAGTGCATATAGGCAACAAGTTGCCAGAGGAAGTTGTTAGAAGCAGGTATACTTACAACATTTAAAAGACATTTGGACAGGTACACGGATAGGAAAGGTTTAGAGGGATATGGGCCAAATGCAGGCAAATAGGACAAGTTTGGTTTTGGAAAGCGGGTCAGCATGGACAAGTTGGACTGAAGGGTCTGTCTCTGTGCTGTATGAATCTAGACTCTTGTGAGAAACTGTGTGCTTGACACCTATAACCAGTCACCTGATTAGATTTATGATTAATTAGTTTATAATTTTTTTTTATAGATTAACAGTGAGTTATACACAGTACTTACAGCAGGGGAATATGGCAGTGTTTCTGTTTCATACATGCCTCCTCCCTCTCTCCTTCATCTCACCCACCAACATGTCCTTCCATTCCTTTCTAATGTGTCCATTCAGGTTTCCCCTGAAATGCATCTACTCTATTTGCCTCAACAACATCCATCGGTAGGGAGCCACATATCCTCACCACAAGTGTTAAGGGTATTGAAGAAACAATTCTCCCCATCTCAAAAATGAATCATCCTCATTTCGCCTGAGACCATACTTAAATGTTACGAATTAGGAGTGATATAGATAGAATCAAGTTTCTGACTGTATTATGCTGAACTAAGTGTTGTGAACACTGGATCAACTTACACGTGTTTCAGTTTTAATTTAATGCATTACCACTGCTGAGGTCAAGACTGCTTCCCAGTGTAATGTCATACCTTATGTTTCCCAGAAATCTCCTTACAGCAGATCTCACATAGTTTCCCCGCAGTCACCTGACAGTCCCACACCAATTCATCAGTCAGTGCAACCAAATCACACATCAGTACAGCCAAAGCTTTCAATATCAGTTTCTGATTTTACTTAAAAAAAAGTTCCAACAGTTATATTTACATTTTGTTACTTTTATATTAGTACCGGTATAGACAGATGACAGACGACTGGCAATATAAGCCAGTCCCAGCTATGTCATTGTGGGAAAAATGTGAATCCGTATCAGAGTCATGTTCATTTCCCAAACTGAAGCAGCAATTACGTAACAGCAGCTGAGTTTAGTGGACAGAGGGAGAGTCATTCTCATTCTGTCAGTTACAAGTCATAGTGTGAATAAATTTTCGATTTTCCCAAGCCAGTTTTTAGCAATGTAAATATAGAGAGTGAAGCTCATGCAACTGTTCCCTACGGAGCTCCATGAAAAAACTGAAAGAATAATGCCTGTGGAGATTAGTTCCCAGTCAAATGTAAAAAGGCACGGGAGAACACCTGACAGACTTTACCATCCATAAGTTGAATAAAGTTAAATGTAAATATAGAATTCCTGCACAGCATTATCAAATGATTGCCAAGTCAAGTTGTTCACTGTCCTGCACATCAAAAGCTTTCATATTTTTAGAAGCTGAGAGATGTAAAGTATCAGTAGAAAACTTTTGGCAGGTTCAGCTCCTGGATTATCCTACATGAGTGAGCTGTGCTGCTGTGGGCTAAGTTGACCAGCACACCAACTTAACTCCAGCAGACACTGGGCTGCAGTTTATTGTGCACTTCCAATCCTCATTAAGTACAATATACATATTTGGTGCAGAAGGAGGTCAATTAGCCAATTGTGTCCATGCAAGCCATTAAGAGAACTATCCAGTCTAATTCATCCTTCTAGCTCTTGCTCAGAACCTTGCAGGTTTTAGTACCGCTACAGCATATTCCAGTTTTTAAAAAATTCATTATAAGTTTCTGCTTCTGTTCCCCTTCAGGAAACAAATTCCTGATCCCACCATCATCTCAATTAAAAGAATGCACCATAATTTTCTCTTTACTCCTGCTAACAAAATTTTAAATCAGCTTATTATTGACACTGTACTAAAAGTGATGTGTGTCTTTCTAATCTCTCCATCTAGTCACCTCGTAATTTCATACATTTCAATGAAAACAGTTCTGTAAAAAACAAAACTCCTGTTTATCTAGGAAAAGCTAAAAGAACTGTGGATGTTGTAAATCAGGAACAAAACAGAAGTTGCTGGAAAAACTCAGCAGGTCTGGCAGCATCTGTGAAGAAAAAATCAGAGTTAATGTTTTGAATCCGGTGACCCTTCCTCAGAACTGATGGTAGCTGGGAAAATGTTGGTTTATATGCAGAAACTAGGGAGGGGGATTGGGTAGGGAGTAAACGATAGGATAGAGCCCAAAGAGAGAGACAAGCAGGTGAACAGACAAAGGAGTCGATACTGTTTTCTAATGTTTACCCATAACTGAAATGCACCATTCTTTGAACATCTCCTTTGTATCATTTTGACTGCAATCAGGTAATACAATGAGCAGAACTGTTTACAGTATTCTAGTTGTTCTCTAACTGTTGTTTTATAGAATTGTAGTATAAGTTTGCTGCTCTTATTTTTTCCTCGACTTGTTAAAGGAGCATCATAAAAGGATGCCTCCATAACCACTTTAATTACCTGTCCTGCTACTTTTATGGATCTGTGGACATGCACTCCAAAGTCCCACTGGTCCTCCTGACTTCTCAGCCATCCTACTGTTCATTATGGTTCCCTTACTTTGTTTTCCCTCCCCAAAGGCATTAAAACTCGCACTTGAAGATACACTTGTATTTTAGAAATGCCACTGAAATTGACCTGGACTTCATTCCTGTAGGCACTGCAGTAATACTCAGAGAGAACCACGTCTAATGATGATGTTCAATGATTCCTTTCAAGAAAGAAGTGCTAATTGTGGCAAATTTAAATAACTTCCACCAACCAGCAACAGGATTGTGGTATCACTGGGATGTAGCCAGTCATCTGAGTTACTAGACAGCCGAAAATAAGCAATTGTTGCTCAAGATATTTCTTTTTTGTGTACCTGGCATGTTGGATAATCTACCTCTAAGGAAATAATTTCAGTAATCATATGTCCTAGTGTGTTACATGAATCGGAATCTCAAGTAGAAGAAAAATTCTGTCCAAATATCTGCTCCTGCTTTTGTCATTGCTATAACTTTCCATTCAGGGTTAAATCTAAAGGAGCCTTTGCTGTACTCTTCTCACAGATCTTGTGGTGCTGCCTCATCTGGTGCAACAATAGTATTTAATTTCCCCATCTGAGGATTCTCCTGAGGATCAGTTAGTTGATACTGTTTACAATGTGTTTCTAGGGACCCTTCCCCACACCAATAGACTTTTTTTCCCGCAGAGAAATAAGGAAATGTTTATGGAGATTCATCCTCTCATTGTTTCAGAATTGAACTTTCTTTCACAGATTTCTTTCTCAGAATTTATTATTTGGCATTTTCCTGTATCTGCCATCTCTTCCACTGTGCTAAGCTGTTCATGTGCATTCTTTAACGTATCATATCCCGCTTCATATTTGGTCATTTTCCTTAATTTGCGATCAGAAAGCTTTGACTTATTTGCTGTTTTGGCTTGGCCTTCCCTCTCACAGCCACACATTTGAGGTAAGGTAAAAATCAAGGGTGGAGACAGGTAACATCAAACCCATCATAAGTTGATCCATATCTGAATGTCCCAGTGTGCCAACCCAATGCACCACAAGCAGGTGAGGGCTGCAATTCCGGAAGGAAACATGAGGAAAGAAAAGTAGTAGATTCAAAGCATTTCCTAGAATGATACTTGCTGGTAAACAGCATGATAAATATACCATGGGAGTGAAACTGGATCTTAAATCAGGCCAAAGAGATGATAAATGTTTAAAGCATAGTTACCAACAAAACTGCAAGCTGTAAGTGTCTTACTCTTTCACTCCCTCACCTAATTTTGAGGACAGCTGTTATATTCATCTCTGCCCTTCAGGTGAGGACAGCATCAGTTTTCACACTAATGCCTAGTGGGGTCAAAGAGCCTCAAAAAATCATTTGGGCAAGGCGCTAGAGGTCACTTGTTACCCTCTGATTCAGTCATTAACTTCAGAAAAATGCGAAAAGATTCCCACAAAGTAATTTCCCACAAACTATGTACAAAACAGACCGAAAAAGTATTCTATTCCCAACAACAGGTACTGCTATGTTTCTAACCTCAGATCCATATCTACATAGCCACAAATAGCCTCAATTACATCTTGCAATTTAATTAACAACTGTTACAACAAGGGAAATAAATGTAAAGGCCAGTGATGTTTTAAGGAATTCATTATCATGTATGACCACATTTTACTACATTTTCTGTAATTTTATAGCAATATTAGGAATCAACCAGCTATGCAACATAAAATATTACACATTTATTTTTCTACTCAGATTAACAATGCTTGTGTGCTTTTTTGCTGCACAGTTTATTCCATTATGTCTTTAAAAAATTAAATTGATTTAGCAAAGCAATTACAATTAGTGTTGGAAGTGTTAGGCTGGGAAAGGAGAACAATGTGACTCTCAGTCAGAACACTCCCCTTCTCAGTTCTGCAGTTCAGTCGGAGGGTCAACGCTGGGGGAGCACCCCACAGTCAGAAAACCAGTGCTGAAGGAGCACTGAACTGTCAGAGAGTGAGCGCTAAGGAAGTGCCGCCCTGTCATAGGGTTAGTGCTGAGGGCGTGCTGCACCGTTGGAAGTTCAGTGCTGAGGAAGCACTGCACTGTCACAGGTTCAGAGCTGAGGGAGTGCTGCACTGTAAGAGGATCAGTGCTGAGGGAGTGCTGCGCTGAGGAAGCACTGCACTGTCAGAGGGTCAGTGCTAAGGGAGTGCTGTGCTTTTGGAGGGTCAGTGCTGAGAGCCCACCACACTTTTGGTAGGTCAGCGCTAAGGGAGTGCTCTACTATCACAGGAGCAGTACTGAGGGCGTGCTGAACTGTCAAAGGGTCAGGACTGAGCAAGCTCGCACTTTTGGAGAATTATGACTGAGGAAGTGCCACGCTGTTTTCGGTTACGTGCTGAGCGAATCAAGACATACAAATGACAAGCGGGACAGAGCACCAATACTTAACCAAGGTGCACTGATGATATTACCTAGCAGGGTGACGAAATGTCTGCAATCAAACACACCAGCTTGGTGAGCAAGTCTACAACTTCATCCATAACCTCAGTACAAATCTTCTCAAAAGCTTTGGATCAGTACTGAATAAGTGCAGATTTGTCAATGGCTCATTCTTTTGGACGAGAAGTTAAACTTAGACTCTTGAAGACGGATATATATAGCACTATTGTGAGAAAAAGGTATAGGGGTGTGACCCACTGTAACTCTGCCAATATTTATTCGTTAATCAATATCTCAAAAAAGAGATTTTGTGAACATTATCATATTGCTATTTATATGCATTAGCTACCATGTTCCAACACAGAGATTGGTTAGCTCAGTTGGCTGGATGGCAGGTTTACAATGCCGAGTAACACCAACAATATGGATTCAATTCCCACTGGCTGAATTTACCCTGAAGAACTCTCCTTCTCAACTGTTCCCCTCACCTGAAGGTGTGGTGACACCACCAGCAGCAATCTCTCTCTAATAAAACAGCAGCCCTTTGGCCCATTAAGAGTATGGCGACTTTACTTATAAAAATGCTCAGTAAGGTGTTTTGAGGCATCCTGGCAATGAAAGGTACTGTTGAAATGCATTTATTTCCTCTTATCTGGTTCTTGATGAAATAATTCTACAGAGGCTGGTATCTCATCACCATGTCACCCTTTATTTACACATGGGGAGTCCTTGGCATCGATCCAACTCCCTCAAAGCCAGCTCTCAGAGTGAACAGAACCTCTGATTCTCCTGTATCTCTCAGGCAGGGCTCCCTGATTGGACCAGATTAACAGGCCCCAATCAGGGAACTCATATTCTATGATGTCCAACTGGCTGATCTCGTTATAATCACTACAATTGAAACACAAATTTGTTTTTTGTTCTGTATCTGGCATTGGTCTTCCAAGCCAAAGATGGCCAAATGAAGGCAGTGAAGAGGTTTTTGCTTGGAAAGTATTGCACCATGTTCCCTTTACCCAAATTGCAATGGCAATTTGTGACACTTGTGGAGTTGACACTGGGTGTAACGAGATTTTCATTTTTTAAAGGCAGCGTGTTTTTTTACAGACATAAAAACCTGGAGCCTGTAATTAGAATGACACTGTTTAGAATGATTTTGAGCCAACGATGCCATGCAAATTAACAGAACTGCACTAAATTAGTGAACCATCAGCAGTTTTGTTAAATCCAGCTGCAGCTCACAAAGCCCACAAAAAAGTGCATCACTGCGGCTGCCAGAACAAGACAGGTTGATGATTTATGTTTATAAGTACAGCTCACACCAAAAGAAGTGTGTGTTTGCCACCAGCTTCACTCTTGCAAACACTGTCTCTCTCTCTCTCGATTAAAATGAACATGGGCACAAGTCCATCATATGAAACTGCACAGTATCAAGAATGGAAGCATGCTGTGGGAAGTAGAAAGGCTGCAATGAGGCAGCAGAATTAATTTACTGCTGAAGTGCTATCAGTTCTGCAACAGATCTCATGCAACAGGCAAGGCTAAAGTACGCCATTAGATTCACTGACTAGTGGCCAAAAAGACCAAACTGGTACTGTTATTTTATTGTTGCCATTGGTTATGCATGTCCTGTGTGTCAGTAGCTACTCGCATTATTAGCACAGCACTGTAATACAAAATATAAAAACCATTCTAAAAATGAGCTTAGTTGAACCAAAATTAATAAAGCATCACTGACTGGCTCTCTCAACCCAAAACAGCAATGCTAAATGTGAGTCCTAAGCAAGTCAACAGTTTGAAACGTTCCATTTAAGCTCCTCACCTTGACAAACACAAAATCTTACTGAATAAAAACTGGAAACAACTGAAACCTGCATAACCCTAATAATTTCATCAAGTCAAACTATCAGGAAAATGAAACATTTTCATAAGGATGTCTCCAGCAAGCTACCGATGAAACTAAAGTGTAATTTGAAAGTAGGATTTGAATCTATGTCCTCTGGAGGACAAAGAGGAAATGTCCACTGATCTGAAACTTGAGAGCCTGGCTTTCTAATAGAAAGCCCAAATGCATATCTGTAATCCTACAGTATTGAGCCACACTGGTTTTTTCATGTTATGAGTAAAAAATACATTCTTCACTGAGCCCTTGAGATTATTTGCCTATATACTAGAATTAAGACTGCAACATTAATCAGACAAGAAAGCACTAAATTTCTCATTACCTTTCAGTGGTCTGATTCCCTAATTCCTAATGATCAGCACATCACTTAAATGGAAATGATGCCCATCAAGCATGAACAGAGACTCCAGAATACTGCAGCACAATCTGTTTAAGAATGGTATGGAAGAGAAGGGAAAGAGCAGGAAAAAAAAAGTTTTCAGCATCGCATTTTTTGTTTTTGTTTGCGACCGTACTTTGTTCCTTGTCACATTACAGAAACAAAACAAAACCAATCTGATTGAAATAAATAAGCTACATTTTAAACACTTATCATGCAGTTTGGTGAATTTCAAAAGATGTAACTGTTAATTTCAGGGTCTCATCCCAATGTGTAAATACCACACCTGTATAGTGCCACGTTCATACAATTGGTGCTGATCAGCAGCAGAATTACTTGACATTGCAGGATCTTTGGAGATTTCTGCCATTGGTGGCAAATTTAAAGTCTAGCTGTGCACCATCTCAATTGCTGCCAGCCATAGATAGGCCTTCACAGAATTTGTAGGTAGAGGCAAACAAGAAAGAACAGCTTCTGAGAGAACATACGGAGCATAGGTGTCACCTCATTGGAAACATAAGTTGACATTTGTAAAAGCATTGGTACATTACACTCACATCACTCAACTGATTTACTATAATTGCAGCTAGAAAAATGAAACTACACCGGCTGCCTAATCTTAGTGCCATAGCATTGTTAGAATCCTGTCTGAAGAAGTGCTGTGCATTCTCTTACACCAAGGGTAGCAATGATATCTTGTCATTATTTTTCTGATGAAGGGTCCAGACCTGAAATGTCAGCTCTCCTGCTCCTCTGATGCTGCCTGGCCTGCTGTGCTCATCCAGCTCTACATCTTGTTATCGCTAGTCATTATTCAATATGTCCGTGTCACGTGTTGGAAAGTCTTCAGTCAGTTGAAGACGTTAACTTTTCACAGAACACACAACAAGTGAAGAAAAAACAAACAAGAAAAGTTGTATTTATTTCTGGGAATAAACAGGCACTGCTTGCCTTTCAAGTAACAATAAACATACAGTCACTGAATGATCACCTCATCCAAACCTGATCTATTAGATGTGGGTGTCAATTAAGTCCTGCCTAGCATGTTCTGCCTGACATTGCACTGTTCTATCAGGGTGAATGTGATGTACCTACTGATCAATGTCCTCATCTTCCTCCACAAAAGACTACTGCCCTTCTCCCAGGTCTTCAGCATCCATAACATTCCCACTGTGCCTGTTCCATTTGTACCAGAACATGACACACAAGGATTATGCAGCACACTGTGTGTGGACTATCTACTACAAGGCCACCACCCACCCCTCACTCAGATCAATCTAAACATTGAAACCTCATCTTCAGGAGGCCCATTGTCTGCTCTACCATAACCCTGGTGAAAGAAAGGACTGTATTGTAATTGAGGTTGGCCTCAGTCAGAGGGGGTGTAACTGATTCATTAGTCGTGGTTACAGAGGGGTGCCCTTGTCCCCAGTAATCAAGTTGGCAAAGCATCCAGTCTTTGAAATGAAGCTGGAATATGAGAGTTGTCAAGGAAAAAGACATCATAGTAGCTTCCAAAGATTTGTACATTGATGGAATAAAGCTTTTTATTAATGATAAACTCAGTTGTGTTACAACATGGCATTCTCAATGCAACATACATACAGTCAATAATGCCCTACACCATGGGGGAAGCTAGCTATGGTGGCTAAATGCACTGCCCGGGCTCCAGCACTAGCTTCATCATGGGGAAGATTAGGGAGAACCAAGATATTCTATATCAAGGGTAAGATGATAATCAGTGAAAGACTTGGATCCTTTGAGGACCAAGTGCGGGACAGGGTGGCAAGGTCACTCCGTGGTTAGCACTGCTGCCTCACAGTGCTAGGGACCTGGTTTTGACTCCACCCTTGGATGGCTGTCTGTGTGCAGTTTGCACATTCTCCCCATGTCTGTGTGGGTTTCCTCCAGGTGCTCCCATTTTCTCCCACAGTCCCAAGATGTAAGGTTTAGGTGGATAGGCCACGCTAAATTGCCCCATAGCACCCAGGGATGTGCAGGCTGGGTGGATTTGCCATGGAAAACGCAGGAGTAGATGAGTCTAGGTGGGATGCTGTTCATGGGGTTGGTAGGTACCTGATGGGCTGAATTGCCTGCTTTCATATTGTAGAGATTCTATGACTCTAAGTGATCAATCTGTGCGAGTAGCCAGAGAACACGTAGGATGTTAAACGAGTACCTCACATCTGTCTTCACTTTAGAGAAGGAAGATCCAAATACAGAACTCAGAAAGATGGACTGTGAAGTTCTTCAGCAGTTTGGCAATGGAGGCTTTGGCAAGCATACCAGTTGACAAACCATCACATCTTTGGGTTCTATCCAAAGCTGCTGTGAAAGTCAAGGGAAGCAATTACAGGGGCTTTGAGCCAAAATTTGAATTCCTTTCTGGTCAAGGGGTGATGCCAAGAGCATGGAGGACAGCAAACCCTCTTAGTGGTAGCAGGTAGAGTGATGGCAGAAGGCTGTTTGTGTGACTGGATGCTGGTGTCCAGCAGTGTACCATGGAGACAGTGCTGGGTCCGGAAATTATTTGCCACATATATGTATGATATAGAAGAAAATCTGGGGCGGATGATAAGTAAGTTTGCGGATGATACAAAGATTGGCCGGGTAGTTGCCAGTGAGGAAGAAGATCTTAGGCTCCAGGTGAGTATAAAGATTTGTCAGATGGGCTGATCTGTGGTGCATGGAATTTAACATTGATAAGTGTGAGGTGATGATCTTTGGAAGAAGTAACAAGACATGGGAATGCTTAATAAATGGCAGGACACTGGGTAGTTCAAAGGACCAAAGAGATCTTGGGTGCTTGTCCACAGATTCCTAATGGCGGCAACACTGATTAATAGGACAATTAGGAAGGCATACAGAGATAGTAGGAACTGCAGATGCTGGAGAATCTGAGATAACCAGATGGAGAGCTAGATGAACACAGCAGGCCAAGAGGCATCATAGGAGCTGGAAAACTGATTTTTCGGGTTTAGACCCTTCTTCATCAAACATCAGCTTTCCTGCTCCTATGATGCTGCTGGGCCTGTTGTGTTCATCCAGCTCTACACCTTGTTATCTAAGAAGGCATACAGAATGCTTTTCTTTATCAGTTATGGTATGGCTTACAAGAGCAGGGAGGTTATGTTGGATCTGTACTGGACTTTGGTTAGGCCACAGCTGGAGTGCTGTGTATAGTTCTGGTCTCTGAACTACAGGAAGGAAGTGACTGCATTGTGAAGCTGACATTTCAGGTCGGGACCCTTCTTCAGAAATGGGCCCATTTCTGAAGAAGGGTCGCAACCCGAAATGTCAGCTTTCCTGCTCCTCTGATGCTGCTTGTCCTGCTGCGTTTCTCCAGATCCACACTGTGTTATCTCTAACTCCAGCATCTGCAGTTTTTACTTTCTCTGAGATTCACCAGGATGTTGCCTGGGACACAGCAGTTTAGCTATGAAGAAAGGCTAAGAGCAGAAAAGGCTAACAGGGGACCTGACTGAAGATAGTAAGGACTGCAGATGCCGGAAACTAGACTTAATAAATGTGGAACTGAAAAAGCACAGCAGGTCAGACAGCATCTGAGGAGCAGGAAAGTCAACATTTCACGCCGAAACGCTTCACCAGGGCTGGGCAGAGGAGCCCAGAAATAAATGGGGGGAGGGGGTGTAAAGCTTGAGGGAGTGTAACTGGGATAGGTGGATGCAGTTATGGGGTTATTATAATTGGTCAGTGGGAAGAGCCTAGCAGATAATTGAGTCAGAACATGACAGATTAGGATGGAGAAACTTTGAAGCTGGTGATGCAGGTGGGGGTTATTGTGGTTGGCCAGTTAGAAGAGTGGATGGATAGCTGAGGGCCTGATGGAAGTGTGTGAGATTATCAGGGACATGGACAGGGTGGAGGGAAGCAGCTGCTCCCCTGAGGTGAAGCGTTCATAACAAGGGAGGCATAATTTTTAACATGAAAGGCAGGGGCTTTAGAGAAGGAGTTGAGGAAACTGTTTGTCAACGTACGCCTGGTACCTTGTAGGAAATGAATTATGCCCTTATTCATTGAGAGAGAGAGTGTGTATGAGAGAGAGAGAGACAGAGAAAGTGCATGTGTATATGTATGTATGTATGCGTGTGTGTGAGTGAGTCAACATCACCATCGCATAACAAATGAGTTAATAATAATTACAAAATCATACCTAAAGTCCAAAACACAGTTCGTGAAAATCAAAAAGTAGCTATAGGGACCTAGAACCATATAAAAGCTACAGCATAGAAAGTGGTCATCGACACAGTGTGGAGCTGGAGAAACACAGCAGGTCAGGCAGTATCAGAGGAGCAGGAAAGTTGTTGTTTCGAGTCAGGACTCTTCATCAGAACTCCACACTGTATTGACTCTGACTTGCAGCATTTGCAGTTCTTACTGCCTCCTCGGCAGAGAAAGAGGCCATTCAGCTTATTATGTCAGCACCCGTCGGAAAATAAAAACAGCTACCCATTCTCATCTCACCTTCCAGCTCCTGGACCAAAGCAATCAAGGAAATGTCAAGAGGAGCCCTCAAAAAAGAAAATTTATTTTGATCCTTGTTCAACATTTATCAGAGATAGCAGATGGGGCCTCGTTTGAATGTCTCTTCCAAAAGACAGCATGTCTGGCACCGAGTGTCTTACTGAGTGCTTGCTAACTACTACATTTCTAGTGTCAACCTTGATTTTTGTGCACAATTCTGCAGTGGGACTTGAATCTACAATTGTATTACTCGGGGCTGTCA
The DNA here is from genome assembly GCF_030684315.1 of Stegostoma tigrinum. Taxonomy (NCBI): domain Eukaryota; kingdom Metazoa; phylum Chordata; class Chondrichthyes; order Orectolobiformes; family Stegostomatidae; genus Stegostoma; species Stegostoma tigrinum. The sequence continues at coordinate 4,631,489 of NC_081395.1, read as the reverse complement.
ACTGAGCTGCAGCTGACGTGCTCACTGGAAGAACCAGCATTTAGGAGTTCCTGAAAGAGACCATTCAAAGCAAATGAATTATCAATGGAGCGAGAGAGAGACCCATAATTACATTTCACATTAGCTCCACGATGCTTCAGTTGCACTGCTGTTCATACTGTCCTCTTATACAAAGAAGCAACAGCACGGAGGTTAGTTCTACTGATCTCACTAAATTTGTTTAAATAAAAACATTCCAATATACTTCCAGAAAAGAACAAATATACAAACCATAAATTCCTGATAAATATTCCTTTCACATGCAATTTCTATTTTCAAACAGCAGTTTTATTACAGCCTTTATATAATGTGGTAGATTGCAAAGTGATGTTTATAAAAATGAACAATTTGTGATTGAAGTCTTAACCGCCAATGGCTGGGAAGGCACAGGGCTACAGAAACACCTTTGCAGGTGGTCAACTGCTCAGAGCAGTCACAGCCAGAATAAATGCCAACCAGTGCCCCATCAGAAAGCAGCATTTTTACTGCAAGGGTAATTATTTTTACAGGGAGTTTTCAATGCCACCAAAAAAAAGCTTTTAACTTACAAGCTTGTTGTCAAAACCAGTACAAGAAACCACAATGCAAGATAATAGTGCCATTATATGGACCACCTCCTGCTCTTCTGTAGTCATAATGTCACCAACTAATACTTAAACTAATTCAATAAAAAAGATTCTTTCAACTCTGCAGTTAGTGCTCCATTGAGCGAGATGAATATTCTTCCTGAAACTTTCAATAAATAAAATCTTATTGCATACAGAGTCGATCATTCTGTTCACCAGGGACTTAAAATTAAACCAGATTCTGTCTTTGGTTCAGCTGAGAAACAAATCAACTCAACAATGTGCAAGTTAATGTGAGGAAAATAAATGAATGCATTTATAACATTTCGACACTAAAGTCGGTAGAGTTGTGGATAGTGCAGATGGATATTGCAGGTGACAGAGGGACTTAGATAAGCTGCAGAACTGGGCTGAGAGGTGGCAAATGGAGTTTAATGTGGACAAGTGTGAGGTGGTGCACTTTGATAGGAGTAACAGGAAGGCAAAGTACTGGGCTGATGGTAAGATTCCTGGTAGCGTGGATAAGCAGTGGGATCTCGGTGCCCATGTACATAGATCCCTGAAAGTTGCCACACAGATTGATAGGGTTGTTGAGGCGCACGGTGTGTTAGTTTTGTTGGTAGAGAGATTGAGTTTCGAAGCCTTGAGGTCATGTCGCAGCTGTAAAAAACTCTGGAGCAGCTGCACTTGGACTATTGTGTACAGTTCTGGTCGCCGCATTATAGGAAGGATGTGGAAGCATTGGAAAGGGTGCAGAGGAGATTTACCAGGATGTTGCCTGGTATGGAGGGAAGGTCTTATGAGGAAAGGATGAGGGACTTGAGGCTGTTTTCATTAGAGAGAAGGTTAAGAGGCAACTTAATAGAGACATACAAGATGATCAGAGGATTAGATAGGGTAGACAATGAAAGCCTTTTTCCTCAGATGGTGATGGCCAGCTCGAGGGGATATAGATTTAAATTGAGGGTGATAGATATAGGACAAATGTCAGAGATAGGTTCTTTACTCAGAGAGTAGTAAGGGCATGGTATGCCGTGCCTGCAACAGTAGTAGACTCGCTGACTTTAAGGGCATTTAAATGGTCATTGGATAAACATATAGAACATAGAACATTACAGCACAGTACAGGCCCTTCGGCCCGCAATGTTGTGCCGACCTGTCATACCGATCTGAAGCCCATCTAACCTACACTATTCCATGTACGTCCATATGCTTGTCCAATGACGACTTAAATGTACCTAAAGTTGGCGAATCCACTACCGTTGCAGGCAAAGCGTTCCATTCCCTTACTACTCTCTGAGTAAAGAAACTACCTCTCACATCTGTCCTATATCTTGCACCCCTCAATTTAAAGCTATGGCCCCTCGTGCTCGCCGTCACCATCCTAGGAAAAAGGCTCTCCCTATCCACCCTGTCTAACCCTCTGATTATTTTATATGTTTCAATTAAGTCACCTCTCAACCTTCTTCTCTCGAATGAAAACAGCCTCAAGTCCCTCAGCCTTTCCTCGTAAGACCTTCCCTCCATACCAGGCAACATCCTAGTAAATCTCCTCTGCACCCTTTCTAAAGCTTCCACATCCTTCTCATAATGCAGTGACCAGAACTGTACACAATACTCCAAGTGCGGGTGCACCAGAGTTTTGTACAGCTTCACCATAACCTCTTGGTTCCGGAACTCGATCCCTCTATTAATAAAAGCTAAAACACTGTATGCCTTCTTAACAGCTCTGTCAACCTGGGTGGCAACTTTCAAGGATCTGTGTACATGGACACCGAGATCTCTCTGCCCATCTACACGACTAAGAATCTTACTATTAGCCCAGTACTTTGCCTTCCAGTTACTCCTACCAAAGTGCATCACCTCACACTTGTCTGCATTAAACTCCATTTTCCACCTCTCAGCCCAGCTCTGCAGCTTATCTATGTCTCTCTGCAACCTACAGCATCCTCCGTCACTATCCACAACTCCACTGACCTTAGTGTCGTCTGCAAATTTATTAACCCATCCTTCTACGCCCTCATCCAGGTCATTTACAAAAATGACAAATAGCAGTGGACCCAACACCGACCCTTGCGGTACACCACCAGTAACTGGTCTCCAGGATGAACATTTCCCATCAACTACCACGCTCTGCCTTCTTTCAGCAAGCCAATTTCTGATCCAAACTGCTATATCTCCCACAATTCCATTCTTCCGCATTTTGTACAATAGCCTACTGTGGGGAACCTTATCGAACGCCTTGCTGAAATCCATATATACCACATCAACCGGTTTACTCTCATCTACCTGTTTGGTCACCTTCTCAAAGAACTCAATAAGGTTTGTGAGGCACGACCTTCCCTTCACAAAACCGTTCTTACTATCCCTAATCAATTTATTCTTTTCTAGATGATTAGAAATCCTATCCCTTATAACCTTTTACAACACTTTACCAACAACTGAGGTAAGGCTCACTGGTCTATAATTACCAGGGTTGTCTCTACTCCACTTCTTGAACAGGGGAACCACATTTGCTCTCCTCCAGTCATCTGGCACTATTCCTGTAAGGATATATGGATCATATAGATGATAATGGAATAGTGTAGGTTAGAGAGCTTCAGATTGGTTTCACAGGTTAGTGCAACATCAAGGGCCGAAGGGCCTGTACTGCGCTGTAATGTTCTATGTTCTATTTAGAAAAGAGAAAGTCAGACTCAAAAACTCAGTCACATCAGATTCAAAACATTAACTCTGTTTACCTCTCCATAGATGCTGTCAGACCTGCAAAGTTTCTGTAGCATTTTGTTTGTTTAACAAAATATTCCTCTATGTATTGTCCTTTCATTTTCCCTATGTGATTTATTTCCCTAGTGGATAGCAGTTTTTACACTGCATAAAGCCAAAGTTTGAGGCAACATTTTCCAAAATACAGGGTGAATTAACAGCTTCAGTCAAGGATACCAACTGAACTGAGAATTTTCTAATCTGTACTCCTTTCTTGAGGCTGCCTTTATCAACTCAAGCATAGGGGAAATATTATTTTTCAATTAGACATAAGCAAACAGGGTGTTGGTCATGATGTGGCCCTTCAGGGTGCTTCTCTATATTAAAAACAAAAGTTGTTGGGTAATGCTCCTTTCATAAATGCAAGTGACTCTGCAACTTACTACTTTAACACATATCAGGAGTAAGACACACAACAAATGTAGGCAAAAAAGAAATTGGTTGATAAACATAAAAAACTTGAAAACCAAGAGAGAGTCAAGAATTGAGAAATTGGCAGAGCTTTGCTTCCTATAGAGAATGACAGTGGAGGTTAACCTGAAAACTGTAATACTGTTTTCTTTGCAACAATGTCAGTTTTGTAACATAGTACCTTTTGTTCTTTAACTGTGTTCTCAGATTCCAGCAACATGCAATGTGGAACAAATGCATGAAAAACAAAATCAGAAGTAAAACAAAAATAAAGGGTGAAAAGCAGTCATAGGTCAGCTAATCTTCAAAATGGCTGAGACTATTGTCAAAAAGTTTGTCTCTTCTTGCAGTGTGCTAGGGCACTGTGAAACAGGGAAAGCCTTTTAGTGCACGGTCAATTGATGATTTTATAAATACAAGACACTTTTGTAAACTTGTATCGTCTCAGTCAGTGGAAGGGATATGAAAGGCCAACTGGTGACTAGAGGCACTTTTACATTGATGTTGAAATTGACAGTCTGGAATGAAACTCAAGGGGAGAGTGCTGATACCCAGCACTGCCAAGCCACCTTATCAGAATGGCAGCAATCCAGAAAGGTCAATGGTCGAGGAGTCCATTTTGTTGCTGCTTCCTGTGAGTGGGAATGCGGAAAAGTCAGTTCCTAAGCATTAAAAGCATTGATTTTGATTTTTCTCTGTTATTAAGGTGCTGGTGACTGTGGTATCACCACATACCTGAACCTGACAGCATTCTGTCAGTATAGAATAGCCTCATGGAACAGGGCTAAATGTGTAATCATATTATTTACTGCAGTTCTGTGTGTGAACACTCCCATACTTCTAGCAAAGGTGCTAGAAATTACAAAGATGTAGCAATGGCTCAGCTAATAAATACATTGAGTAAAGTAGTACCAAATAATACAAAGTAGAGGGATTCTCAGTTTTAATTCTAACTGGAGGTGAGCTAGCTAACCTTGACCAGGATCGAAACAAGGTGGCGGTGGCATTGGCATTGAAATTAGCAACGTAGCCACTCACAATCAAAATACTTGTCAACAATTACTGCATGGTCTCACACAAAGGAAATAAAGGCTTTGTGAATGAAATACCAGGACACCACTACTGTGTGTGGAACCACACCTGTTTGAGTTGCTGCCCTTGGGGTGACGGTACCCCAACTATTCAAGAAATGTATACTTATTTTTAACTTTGTCAGAAAATAAACTACTAGAGTGCAAATGCCACAACAAATCCTTCAGACTTAAAATGTATTTCACATTTTAAAATCTCTTCTTGAAATTCTGACTCTAATGTCAAAATAAGTCAAACCAGAAGTTAAAGCTGTTTGAACCTCAAGATCATTTCTGGAGACCATAAAAAATGACTTGGCTGGCAATTTAAAATGCCAAGGTGACGGATGAGAGACCAAGTCTAACTGTCACTTAGAGGAAAGCATACATGAACATTTTATTTCTAACCTTTACATTGTAAGTTGAGCACAATGTGGATGAATGAAAAAGTCTGCAAAATGACATAACTGCATCCACAGAGAAAGCCACATGTGCCATACATTACTACACAAGTTCAACTCATTTACAGTTCATCTCATTCATCACTGTGTGTTGACTTCCATACTACCGCTGACCAGTTCAAAATAAGACTAATTTCCAAATGATATGGTCAGAGCCTTCTTTCATCATATATTCCAGTGTCCAATAACATCCTGAGAGTCTCATTTGCGATAATGCAAGATTGAGAATAATAGGAATTGACAGCAATTCAATTCAACCCCATCCAGGTAAGCAACTAATTCATAACATCCTCTTCAATTTCAGTACTTCTCAGTTAGCAAGCTCTGGGAATTTTAAAAAGTATGAAATTTCATAGCATTACCAATAGAAAGATTACAGACAACCAAAACACAAGTCTACAGTAAATCTGGATCACTGATATCTTGTTCTTCACTCTTGTTTGTCTTCTAACTTTCCCAAAGATGATGATTCTTGCTAAAGCCGGAGGCCAGCAAACTCAGGTACACGTGCAAGTTATTCATACCTCATCCTACATTGTGCATTTCAGCAGCTTCCTCCAGAGGTAATCACAGCTAAGCCAATGTACTTCCTATATCACATACTTTGCCTACAACTCACTGAGCAAGGATGAAAATCCTGCATGATCTATCAATGCACTAGCCTAGAGACATGGATACCTATTGTACTCACTACCAATCTGGCTTAGACCAGCTAATGAATCTCAACATGGAGATTTAACCTGCACCAGGCACATGTGGACAGCCTATTATCATGGCACACCAAAACAGAGCTGGTAACTGTGACCTCATGCACAAATCCTCTTACAATTACACGTTCAGTTGAAGAAATAAGGATTAGCTGCAAATAACTCCTTAAACCATATAAAAAGCAGGAAGTGTAGTAAAATGAGATAACAAGGTGTAGAGCTGGATGAATACTGCAGGCCAAGCAGCATCAGAGGAGCAGGAAAGCTGACATTTTGGGCCTCGACCCTTCTTCAGAAAATAAGTGAAGAAAAATGTTCATTCCCTAAACATTATTCTTTATGATAATTACTCAACTGAACTTTTGCTTGTCAGTCATTCGATGCAATTGTGAATGTCAGCTTACAAAAAGTATATGCTAGTTTGGCCACTATTTCATTACCTTTCTCCAGCACTGTCATTCCACCAAGCAGGAAGGAGTTGCTCAAATCCACTTTAACATAATGCCTGATACTGGTTTTGCATCCTAATGAGGTGTAAATTGTAACACAGAAGCATATCGCTGCCACTCAGTGGTGCATGGCCAACAGTTTCTTTTCAAGTTGTCCCTCAGCTAAAATAACTTAATAGAAAATCAGTTAACTTCTCACAAATAATAGGTCCCTTGTTAACATTCTAATACTGCAATGCTTAAAAGCCTGAATATACTCCTTTCAATGTTAGCAACAGATTTATGTTGTTTATAGAATTGATGTCATGGATTTAATAACTGGAGGTCAACTACACTTTTAGCTATGAGAATTAAATTATAACCATATTATTTTGCAGGGTTTGGTATACATGCATTTTTTGAGAAGCTCATGTTATACAAGTGATTCAATTGGCGACATTATAATGAATTCCACAAGTCAGACTTAAAAGTAAACAAGCATTTATCAGTAGGTTAGCTAACGGCCGAGGTAAAGTCAAATCATTGGGTCATACGGTCTCCCTTTCATCTCTTTCAAGTGTGAGGTCACTTAGTTATATATATTTTATGATTGAAGTTTGTCTTGGATTAAACTAACGACTTTCTATCATAAGTGAAAGATTTACAGCTCCTGGATCAATAAATGCTGAAATGTGTGCAGGAGATCCAGGCATATAATTCTTCCGTAGGCCCATTCCTTATGCCATTACTGCTGCAAAAAGCTGCAGTGTTATTGCAGTGGTAATATTTATTTATCCAACAGCAGCTGATGATAATTTTACTGTTAGGTGGCCTAATTCCATAATTCACAACAGGACTGGTGAAAACTATATACAGAATAATGGATCCCTTGGCATGATTACTAGTCATCTATTTAACCAGTTCAGATGACATCATGATCACAAAACTGAAAGGTGTTTTTGAAGGCATTATGCTGTAATTTTTTTTTTACTCATCAATCTTCTGCTTTTCTGTTTGAGAGGCGACAACCTACATGGGGGTTCCTCTTCATCAGCTGAGCTCTGGCACCTCATACAAGCAGCCATCCTCTAAAAGGAAATTTGTTCAGCAGTTAACACACTTTATTCTCACTCCACTAGTGCATTTTCCTCTTTGCCGTGCACAGGTCTTAGCCGCTGCATTTAAATAAATACACAATCTACTTCAGAAATGGGGCCTGTTGCAATTCAGAACAATCAGCACTTTAATGGAGACAGAATAAACCAAAAGTACAAAACGGGTTTCATTAAACAGGTTAGATTTATAGACTGAGCAGTGCCCTCAGATGCTTGATTGAATGCAAGATACATGTAACATTTAGCTATTTTTCTTAAGACCTCAGGTGTGTTTCTGAGGTTATAAGCTAAATGCACAATAGAGTTGGCAATTGAAAGAAAAGAGACCATGTTAATATCTAATAGATTAGATAGGAGGCTGCAGAAATAACATCAGGATTAGGGACTGCTGACTGTGTGGGCATTAAACAGCAACGCAGGAACGGATAAGCCAAGTGGGCTGTTTCTATTCTGTAATTTGTATATAATTCTATGATATCAACTTCTGAATTCTAATAAAAGTTTGGCTCTCTCAGTCAACATTCCAATGGCCTTGCGGAATGATGCTCTGTACCTGATTGGACACATTGAGACTGCTGAGGCTTCTTGGTCCATTCCACCTTAAGCCTTAGCCACTTCAACACTATCCATGTTGCCTTCTTTCTTTTCCGTCTGCAATTCTTTATACTTGTCCATATGTATTTGACATTTGATCATGCTCTGCTTCCTCATATACTTCGATTAACTTATTCTGTAAGTTCTCGATCACCCCTCCAAATTTAGTATTTGAAAATGTAACCAGGAAAAAATGAAAACCGAGATTCAGAAGCCAAGTCACAGCATCAATTAGAAACAGTACCAGTTCCAATGCTTAGACCTGGACACTCCACTCAATACTACATTTTTCCTACTTGCTGTGATTGATTCTCTTCTGGCAGTTTCTTATCCAAACCTAAGTTTCAGCTGTAATTGCCACAGTTTTGGGCTTAATCAATAATTTCCCATTAGGAATTCTATCAAATTTCTTTCAGAGCTCCCAGTTCACTTTCCCAAAGAAGGCAACAAAATTGCAGGTGAGATCTTCCATGTCTGAACTTGATTGCTATTCATTAGGCTGTTGTTGTGGCAGAGATGATTCTCTAGTTTACTCCTTTATTAATAGTTCAATTACTTTCCAAGAGTTGAAATCAGTCTACTCATGTAGCTGCCAGTCACCCATTCTGAATATGTGCATTATGTTTATCTTGTTTCTAAGCTACTGGCATCAAAACCGAAGATTTTGAACCAGGCACCTTGCCCAGTATTTCAACCAGATGAAACCAAACCTGAAGACACTACTGGCCAAATCGAAAGGGAAGGAAGGTGGTGGGGAAACAGAACAAAACTGAAGCCGAAAATCTTAGATAACAAGGTGTATAGCTGGATGAACACAGCAGGCCAAGCAGCATCAGAAGAGTAGGAAAGCCAACGTTTCGGGAAGCCGAAAATCTTGATTTTCTTTAGCAATGCTCTGTGATGGGTAGGTTTAACTCCAACAACCCTCCAAACATTTTACTCTCCACAACGTTTGTTAGAATATCAACAATAGAAGTGGCAGGTGGAGTTGAATTTAAATAAATGTGAGGTACTGTATTTTGGAAAGGCACATCAGGTAGGTCTTACACACTTAATAGTAAGGTCATGGGAAGTGTTGCTGAACAAAGCGACCTTGGAGTGCAGGTTCATAGTTCCTTGAAAATGGAGATGTAGGTAGATAGGATAGTGAAAAAGGTGTTTAGTATGCTTACTTTTATTGGCTACTGCATTGAGCATTGGAGTTGGGAGCTCGTGTTGTAGCTGCACAGGACATTGTTTCAGCCATTTGTGGAGTATTGTTTGCAATTCTGGTTTCCACACTACAGGAAGGATGTTGTGAAACTTGCAAAGGTTCAGAAAAGACTTCCAAGAATGTTGCCGGGGTTGGAAGGTTTGAGCTATGGGGAGATGCTGAATAGGATGGGGCTATTTTCCCTGGAGCTTCGGAGACCGAGGGGTGACCTTATAGAGGTTTGTAAAATCATGAGGAGCATGGATAGGGTGAAGAGCCAAGGTCTTTTCTCCAGGGTAGGGGTGTCCAACCCTAGGGGGTATATAGGTTTAAGGTGAGAGGGCAAAGGTTTAAAAGGGACCTAAGGAGCAACATTTTCAACAGGGTGGTGCAAATATGAAATGAGCTGCCAAAGGAAGTGGTGGAGTCTGGTACAATTACAACATTTAAAAGATGGGTATTGGATGGGTATATGAATAGGAAAGGTTTAGAGGGAATATGGGCCATATGCTGGAAAATGGGACTAGATTTATTTAGGATATCCGGTCCGCATGGACAAGTTGTACCAAAGGGTCTGTTTCCATGCTGTCTACCTCTATGACTCCATGACTCTAAAACCCAATAGCTTCACCCATCATACAGACTTTCAAACTGTCGCGAGTTGCATGGAAACAAGGGATGATGAGAATAGGGAAAATATTCCTTTTTTTAATACACATTGTTAGGATTTCTGGGTAGTATTTGGAGTTGATCTGAATTGCTGTAGAAGCAGAGGAGCACAATTGACCTCAGTACATGCTGCCTGGAAAAGGGACAAAATGAAATCATTCATGCTGCAAAAATGCACAAACTCACTGGCAGAAGGGCCACTTTAGATAAGGTACCCAATGCACTACCAGAATTCATGGATCCATACCCTAGCAATAGTCACACCAGCCAAAGCCAGAGGGAAAGTATGGCTTATTAAATTCTTACTACAAATGTCAACATAGTGAGTGAATAATTAGAAATCTGTACAGAAAATGTGTTGCCGCCTTCATTCAACTTGCAGTAATGAGTTATCAGCCCTTCATGTTTGCAAAATAAAATGCTGCAAACCCACCTCTATCACCATGATATATCAGGATTTGTAATTAAATGTGTGAGACTTGCTCATTTGTGTCCATTTCATCGGGAAAACATTTGCTTCTTGCAAGGATTTAATAACGAGCTTATAGACTGTGCAAACCTTGCAACAGGCAGGGATTTAATTCACTATCTGTCCACCAAGCTAGTTAATTTAATGTTCATCAATTCTAATTTATTATGCAGTTATGATTCCATGTCATACAAGGTGGACATTGCAAAACATGCTGAAATTTTATGTGATAATGGGAACTGCAGATGCTGTAGAATCCAAGACAACAAAGTGTGGAGCTGGATGAACACAGCAGGCCAAGCAGCATCTCAGGAGCACAGAAGCTGACGTTTCGGGCCTAGACCCTTCATCGAAGGATGAAGGATGAAGGGTCTAGGCCCGAAACATCAGCTTCTGTGCTCCTGAGATGCTGCTTGGCCTGCTGCGTTCATCCAGCTCCACACTTTGTTATCTGAAATTTTATGTGTTTGCTAGAGAAAAACATTGCTGTAGTTACACGGTGTGGTTGTGAAAAGTAATTTTCAGCAGTTTAGCTTGAATGTTGTTTTGGGGATCAAGACCCAAAAGAACACAGTTCTTTGAAAATTTGAAGTCATTAGTTTTGGAGGAGTTGCATCGCTCGTTTCCAGAACAAATCCTGCAGGCTTAGTTGTAATATGATATTGGACTACATCACTTTAAGCAGAAATGATGAAAATGACGAAAAGCAATGTTTTATAACAACACACTAAAATGAGATTGCTGTGGCAAATAACAATGAGAGAATCATACCATTCAGGGCACATAGTATAATGCTTCACCAGGTTATGTAAAACAAATGTTACTTTTTCTCATTTCTGCTCTGTCTGAAAAGCTCGCACAATCATTATAGCTTACAGAAGCAAGGGCGTAACCCAGGCTATAAGTATTGCCTGGACAAAACAGAATTACACAGCATTTACAGTACATAAATAAGTGATTTGGCTCAAATGGTCCGTGTCAGTGTTTATTGCTCCACGTGAGCCTGTTCCCACCATACCACCTCATTCTATTAGCACACTCCTTTCTCCCTCATGGGTTTAAAATATATTTACTCTACAATTTCCCTTTAATGTTACTAATGGGACCAAGTCCCACATGCTCATCACTCTCTGGGTGAAGAGGTTCTTCCTGAATTTCCTACTGGATTAATTAGTGACTATGGACACAATCTTAGTAGGTGAAATGAGTATTGTGCTTGCCAGTTGGACAGCTAGCAATGTCAGGCTGCTACTTCTAGTGTAAACCCACCAAATCTTTTGCCAATCAGGCATTTCTAAGGACACCAGCGAGCCTTCTTCTAAAACTGGGGGTAAATTTCCTATGTATTAGGAGCTGTTGCTGGTGCCACAGAGGAGATTGTGCATGCGGTCAGAAGAGCAGGCCCATCGCCCAAGGGTATAGAAGCAAAGTAAGTGATTTTCAGGGCCGGGGGAATGGGGGTGGTTTCCTGGGAAGCACAATCAGTTCAGAAGGGCAGAGGTAGCTCCCAGTGGGCACTATCCTGCCCTATGTCCATTGCCTTGATCAAGGACTGACTGCCTTTGATCAAAAGCAACCCCAGTCCAGATCAAGCAGCTTGCACTCTTTTTGTTTCCATGTATCAGCCGCTTTGTTGGCTGCAGGATTCACTGCAAAATAAGCAGGAATGAGGATCTTCAGTGATTCTTATGTGCTACTTAAGGGCCTCAGTTAGTGACAAGGCAGGAAAGTTGACCCCTGGCCTTAACAACCCAGACATAGAATCACAGAATCCCTATCATAGAATCCATACAGTGTGGAAACATGCCCTTTGGCCCAATAAGTCCACACCAGCCCTCTGAGCACCCATCCAAACCCATCCCCCGAAAACACACCTAATGTACAAATCCCTGAACACTACAGGCTATTTAGCACAACCAATCCACCATAATTCTGGTAGAAGCAGGAAGGTTGCAGGGACATGGTATGACTCCTCCCGGGCTAATTAATTGCCCTGCCTGCCCTGGCAACACAAGATTCTGCACGATATTAATGGTGCCACCAAAGCCTTTCTCCCTCCCCGAAACAAATAAAAACATCTTCACTGTGTCTACCATATCAAGCCTCTTCCTAATAGTTTTACATCACAATAGTGACTAAACATCTTCAGAACAGAAGTGATGCATTTTGGGCAGTAGCTTCTGTGGCAGAGAGTTCGAAAAATTCACATTCTCTCAGCAAAAAAGATTCTCATCTCTTCAGATCCAAGAACTTTCCATACTTGACAGGAGTTCACCTGTACATCCTCCAACCTGGTCTATTGTATCTGTTGTTCCTGATGTGGCCTCGTTTATCGTGATGAGACCAAACATAGACTTGGTGACAGATTTGTAGAGCACCTGCACTCCATATGCTATAATCAATAACACCTTCCAGTTGCTAACCATTTTAACTCCTCCTCCCATTCCTTGGGTGACGTGTCCATCCTGGCCCACTTCCGGTGCCACAATGATGCCACACGTAAACTGGAGGAATAGCATCTCATATTCTACCTATGGAGTCTACAGCCTGATGGCCTAAACACAGAATTCACCAATTTCAAAGTCTCCCCACCACTGGCCTCACCCTGTGTTCAACCTTCCCTCTCATCCCAGCCTCCTTGACCCTGCACAACCTATCCATCCTTCCCCAGCTAGCTGCCCCACCCATCCTACTGACCAATCCCCACTACCCCTACCTGCATTCACCTACCATCATCCCACCTACCCTCCCCCAGCCCCACCCCTCTTTCCTCTATTTATTTCCCAGCTCCCTTCCCCTTCTCCAGTCTTGATGAAGGGTCTAGGCCCAAAGCTCAACTCTCCAGTTCCACGGATGTTGCATGACCTGCTGTGTTCCTCCAGCTCCACACTATAATTGAAGGGAACCATCTTACCTGCATCCACCCTGTCCATCCCTTTCATAGTTGTAAGTTTAAATGTGATCACCTCTCAGACTTTGAAACTTTAGAGTGTAAAGAAACAAAAGCAGAAATTGCTGGAAAAGCTCAGCAGGTCTGGCAGCATCTGTGAAGAGAAGTCAGAGTTAACATTTCAAATCCAGTGATCCTTCCTCAGAACTCTTCTTTCTCTTCAATGATGCTGCCAGACCTGCTGAGCTTTTCCAGCAATTTCTGTTTTTGTTTCTGATTTATAGCATCTGCAGCTCTTTTGGTTTATTTGAAGTGTACAGGTTCAATTTGCCCAATCTCTTTTCACAGGACAGTCCCATTATCCTGAAACAAGTCTAGTGAACCTTCAGTGCACTCCCTCTATGGCAATAATATCTTTCCTGAAATAAGGAGACCAAAACCAAACACAGTACTCCATGTGCAGTCTAACCAAACTCCTGTATAATAGAAACAAGGCTTAATTCCTCCTACACTCAAATCCTCATGCAATAAAGGCTAATGGGTTGCAATGGCACAGTGGTAGTGTCCCTAATTCTAGGCCAAAAGGCCTGGATTCAACTCCCACTTGCTCCAGAGGGTGTCGTAACATATCTGAACAGATTGATTAAATATATCAACAATGTACATTAACCTTTCTGATGGCTTTCTACACAAGATAGTAATCATCAGTGATTTATTGTCAAGAATACTGAGGTCACTTTGTATATCTACACTTGCTAATCTCTTACAATTTAAGGAATATTCTGCAATTTTTTTTTTCCTTACTGGGGTCAGTTAGCTCAGGTTTATCGTTGTATCATCTGCAAGTTTGGAAATATCATATTTGGTCCCCACCTCCACATCGCTGTTGTAGGCTGCAGCGGGACATTGACGGGATGCAGAGATGGGCTGAGAGGTGGCAGATGGAGTTCAACCTGGATAAATGCGAGGTGATGCATTTTGGAAGGTCGAATTTGAAAGCTGAGTACAGGATTAAGGATAGAATTCTTGGCAGTGTGGAGAAACAGAGGGATCTTGGTGTGCTGATACATAGATCTATTAAAATGGCCACCCAAGTGGACAGGGTTGTTAAGAAAGCATATGGTGTTTTGACTTTCATTAACAGGGGGATTGAGTTTAAGCGTCGTGAGATCTTGTTGCAGCTCTATAAAACTTTGGTTAGACCGCACTTGGAATACTGCGTCCAGTTCTGGTCGCCCTATTATAGGAAAGATGTGGATGCTTTGGAGAGGGTTCACAGGAGGTTTACCAGGATGCTGCCTGGACTGGAGGGCTTATCTTATGAAGAGAGGTTGACTGAGCTCGGACTTTTTTCATTGGAGAAAAGGAGGAGGAGAGGGGACCTAATTGAGGTATACAAGATAATGAGAGGCATAGATAGAGTTGATAGCCAGAGACTATTTCCCAGGGCAGAAATGGCTAACACAAGGGGTCATAGTTTTAAGCTGGTTGGAGGAAAGCATAGAGGGGATGTCAGAGGCAGGTTCTTTACACAGAGAGTTGTGAGAGCATGGAATACGTTGCCAGCAGCAGTTGTGGAAGCAAGGTCATTGGGGACATTTAAGAGACTGCTGGACATGCATATGGTCACAGAAATTTGAGGGTGCATACATGAGGATCAATGGTCGGCACAACATCGTGGGCTGAAGGGCCTGTTCTGTGCTGTACTGTTCTATGTTCTATGTTCTATGTTCTATCACTGACATATATTGTGAACAGCTGGGACCAAAATGCTGACCCTTGTGTCCTTGCCAATGCAAGAATTAATCATTTATTCCTCTTCTCCGTTTTCTGTCTGTTAGCTAATCATTAATTCACACCAGCACATTTCCTATCCATGTGTTTTAATTCTGTTAAACAGCCGCCAGTAGGGCACTTTATTCAAAGCCTTCTGAAACCTAAGTATATTATATCCAGAAGCTCTCCTTTATCATTTTGTTAGTAACATCCTCAAAATGTTTGCCAAACATGATTTTGCATTCACAAATCCACGATGACTATGTCTAATAAGATCATTATCAACCAGATGTCTGTTTATCCCATCCTTTAAAATATTTTTCAGCATCTACCCTACTACTGATCAAGACGGACAGGTCTGAATTCTCTATTTTACCATTTGTTCCTTTCTTAAACAATTCATAGCATTTATTACATTCTAAGAACTTTGGAAGTTCACAATGCATCCACAATTTCTACAGCCACCTCCTTCAATACTCTGGGCGTAGACAATCAGATCCTGGAGATTTATCAACTTCCAGCCCCACTAAATTCTCTATTATAATCTTCCTGCTATTGCTGATTTTTCTTTAACTCCCCATTCTTCCTAGCCACTAACACCTCAAATTCTGGGCGATTTCTTGTATCTTGGCTCAGTGAAAACACAATAATCATTTAGCCTCTCTGGTACTTTTCCATTCCCCAGCAAATTCTCCTGAAATGACCTACATTCATTTTAGTCACACACTTCCTTGTCATACACTTATAGAAGTTTTTGTAGTCTGTTTTTATGCCATAATGCAGTCATCTTCTATTCTCCTCCTTATCCGTTTCATGTTCCTCCTTTGCTATATTCCAAAAACCTCCCTATCCTTAGAATTACTCATTTTTCTGGCAACTGTATAAGCTTTTTCTTTTAGTCTTATACAATCCTGAACTTCCTTGGTTAGCCCAGGTTGACTGGCCTTTTTGAGTTTTTGAATGTTGAAAGAACGTACAGTTGCTGTAAATCATGTAATGGTTCTTTACAGACTATTACCTATTGTACAGTCATGCCTTTTCATGTCTTTTCCCACTTCACCTCAGCCAATTTGTGCCTTATGCCTTATTCAAATCTTTCAATCTTTGCTTCAAAACAGAATACCTCACTTTGAAACATAATAAATTTCTATGATAATGTGGTCATTCGTCCCTAAAGGTTATTTTACAACAAGATTGTTAATTAACTCTTTTTCGTTACATAATACCAGTACTAAAACAGCATGTCTTCATGCTCCTCAACATGCTGCTCTAGGAAACCATCCCTAAGACAATTCAGAAATTCATCTTCCATTGCTTTAGTGCTCAACTGGTTTAGCAAATATTTATGCAGATTGAAGTCATCAATGATAACTATGGTACCCTACTATGTGCTTCTCCCACCTCCTGTTTAATACCATGCCTCACATAGCACTACTGCTTGGTGGCCAACAGATGACTCCAACCAACACCTGAGGATTTCTGGGGAACAGTCACTGGACCCAAAACATTAACTCTGTTTTTTCCTTTACAGATGCTGCCAGACCTGTTGAGTTTTTCCAGCAACTTTGTTGTTGTTCCAACCAATATCCACTGCCCCTTAACTATTCTGCAGCTCCATCCGAACAGATTCCGTACATTGTTCTTCAACTCTCATACTTTTCCAAGAACTCCAGTTCCTTTCCCTTCTTCGCTGTCGTTTCTAAACATTGAATATCCTTCAATATTCAGATCCCAGTACTGATCTTCCTGATCTCCATGCAGCTATCTTTCTTTAAGGATAATTAGATCATATCCATATATCTCTATTTTTGTCTATAGGTCATCTACCATGTTGCAAATGCTGAGTGTTTTCAGGTAAAGTGCACTTAACTTTGTCTTTTTGACAACATTCCACTTTTGAAGCACACTCATCTTTATTTGTCCCATCTTCTAGTCTCTCTGGTATCTTTTTGACTTCCTGTTACTAACTTTACTTCTTTCCATTTTGAGTTACCCCTCAGGTTCCTGAAAAGCTAATGTAAACTCATCCCCAACAGCACTAGCTAGCAAAGCTCCCTATGAGGATACAGTCCCAGTCCCAACAAGGTGCAACCTGACTGGTTTGTACAGGGATAATGGGAACTGCAGATGCTGGAGATTCCAAGATAATAAAATGTGAGGCTGGATGAACACAGCAGGCCAAGCAGCATCTCAGGAGCACAAAAGCTGACGTTTCGGGCCTAGACCCTTCATCAGAGAGGGGGATGGGGGGAGGGAACTGGAATAAATAGGGAGAGAGGGGGAGGCGGACCGAAGATGGAGAGTAAAGAAGATAGGTGGAGAGGGTGTAGGTGGGGAGGTAGGGAGGGGATAGGTCAGTCCAGGGAAGACGGACAGGTCAAGGAGGTGGGATGAGGTTAGTAGGTAGCTGGGGGTGCGGCTGGGGGTGGGAGGAAGGGATGGGTGAGAGGAAGAACCGGTTAGGGAGGCAGAGACAGGTTGGACTGGTTTTGGGATGCAGTGGGTGGGGGGGAAGAGCTGGGCTGGTTGTGTGGTGCAGTGGGGGGAGGGGATGAACTGGGCTGGTTTAGGGATGCAGTGGGGGAAGGGGAGATTTTGAAACTGGTGAAGTCCACATTGATACCATATGGCTGCAGGGTTCCCAGGCGGAATATGAGTTGCTGTTCCTGCAACCTTCGGGTGGCATCATTGTGGCAGTGCAGGAGGCCCATGATGGACATGTCATCAAGAGAATGTGAGGGGGAGTGGAAATGGTTTGCGACTGGGAGGTGCAGTTGTTTGTTGCGAACTGAGCGGAGGTGTTCTGCAAAGCGGTCCCCAAGCCTCCGCTTGGTTTCCCCAATGTAGAGAAAGCCGCACCGGGTACAGTGGATGCAGTATACCACATTGGCAGATGTGCAGGTGAACCTCTGCTTAATGTGGAATGTCGTCTTGGGGCCTGGGATGGGGGTGAGGGAGGAGGTGTTCCCTCTCCAGTTCCCTCCCCCCATCCCCCTCTCTGATGAAGGGTCTAGGCCCGAAACGTCAGCTTTTGTGCTCCTGAGATGCTGCTTGGCCTGCTGTGTTCATCCAGCCTCACATTTTAT
Organism: Stegostoma tigrinum; assembly: GCF_030684315.1. Taxonomy (NCBI): domain Eukaryota; kingdom Metazoa; phylum Chordata; class Chondrichthyes; order Orectolobiformes; family Stegostomatidae; genus Stegostoma; species Stegostoma tigrinum. The sequence continues at coordinate 4,613,250 of NC_081395.1, read as the reverse complement.
TATCTTGGTTTGTACAGGTCCCATCTGCCCCAGAACTGGCCCCAATTTCTCAGAAGATTATGCCCTCATTCTTACACTAGTTCTCCTGTCACAACTTCATTTAATCAATCCTCTTGTTCCTATGCTCATGGGAGTGTGGCACTAGGAGTAATTCTGAGGTTACTGCATTCAAGGTCTTTTGTTTTAATTTCCTTCCTAACTTCCTTCAGGATCTCATCCCTCTTCTGACCTACATCATTGTTACAATGTGAACAATGACTTCAGGCTGATACCCTTCTCCCAGAAGAATATTCTGCAACTGCTCTGTGAATTCCTTTACCCTAGCACCATGACAGCAGGACATCGTCCTGGAGTTATGTTTACTGTCACAGAAGCAGCCGTCTGATCCTCTGACTATGTAGACCCCTAAACTACTGATCTTCCACTCTTTTTTGTCCCCTGTATAGCTGAGCATCGTGGTCTTGGCTCTGGCTAAACTCCACTGAGAAACCACCAGTTTCAAAAATGGAATATAGACTAGCTGGTATTATAGACTGAGGATTCCTGAAATGGTTATGCAGTTTTCTTAGACTGGCTGGGAGTCACTCATTCCTTCTCTGCCTGTGCATTTGCAGTCTGCCTTGTGACCACCTCTCTATATATGCCACCCTCATAATCCCCTGACTCATGTCTGCACACTAACTGCAGCTGCTGCTCAAGTTCTGAAATCCAGAGCTCACGTTTGTGAGTTGGTGACACTTCCTGCACACATGTTGGTCTGGGACATGTGGTACGTCCATGTGTTCACACATATTGCAGGATGTACACTCCACTTGTTCCTTCTGACCTGTCATCTCATAATTTTATAAGTTATTTGCTACTACTGTCCTCACTAACAAATCCAATATGGAATCTGGAATTCACGGGGAACCTCTTTCTAGCATCTGCAAGTTTTTGGTTTTTATTTTGACAGAGGGAGGGAATGCATGAAGTAGACAACATGAAAAGAGCAGCTAGGTGATTCAATCATGGGTTAGGAGCAGTTCTTGAAGTAATTTGAGTGCATTATCATTGTAGCTCAGTCTTCTTCTCAGCAGATTAATTCAGTGACAGGTACTTACGGAATTAGTTACATTTATTAACTGTGCCTATAATCTATTTCTTAATGTTCCTGGTTTAGCCTGAAGTTTAGTTTAGAAGAGGACTACATACTCAATAGCATTACCTTTTTAAGAATATTGCTTCTTCTCACAACACTACCTGCTTATCATTGCCAAATATGTTAACTATTCAAATCTGATCGAGTCAGCAATATTTCAAAAACCTAGATGGAGTCTGTAGTGCAGCCACAAGCTTGACGTACAAATATAAGGTCAAATGTCACAAATCCCATCCTCATCCAGTTTCTACATCAGTGTTGAAATGGCAATAGAAACAAACAGCATCACAAGAGGCCAAAACAAATCCTTAAAAAGAAAATCTCAATTTCTGTACTTGCTTTAACACAGGAACAAATTGTTCCTTGCATTATTCAAGAAATATCAACTAGGGATCAGACAACAATGCTACGGTGGAAGGTATTCAACAAAAAAATCAAATAATTAAAATTAGTTATCTGCCATGTAAGCTACTGAGAGGTAGAAGGCAGTCCACCAGCCTACAGAGGGTAGATTTGGGAAAAATGAAGTAGGATGCAATCTTAAAAAAGTCGAAAGTTGTTACTCAGCTTTAAATAAAATGAAGTTATGTGAAAGAGAGAGCAGATATTTTACTATATTGAGCAACATTTAATAGAAATAAATTACAATTTCAATATAGATGATCAAAACAAGTACATTAACAAAATCCTGGATCACATTTTCTGCAACGAAAGCTGAGCAATGATATAATTATTCCAAGAGACCAAGTCAGCTTGTATGCTTTTCTGAGGTATCGAGGATTTTGTGTTCTTTTTGGAACTGATTCATTCTCTGTCTAAAGCTATTGAGTTAAAATCGAATACATGAGCCAAAACCACTGCTGGGGCTTTGATTCTGTGTTCTGTTTCTATGTTTAAAAAATAGTTTTTTACCCACTTCATGCATTATCATGCCCCCGAACGTAAATGAGACATTTGTTAATTAACTTATCACACATACTGTAACATTGGTGAGAACATGGTGAGAATTTATTTTATTGTTCATTGATAGGAAATAGGCATCACTGGCTAGGCCAGTATTTGCCGACATCTATAATTGTTCCAATGGCAGTGAACAACATTGATGTGGTCTGGAGTCACATGTAGACCAGACCAGACAAGGACAACAGATTTTCCTCCCTGAATGTCATTAGTGCTAGCTGCAATTAACTATAAGAATATAACTATCTAATTAAAGCACCCATCCTGGCTTAGTTGCATTGTCTCCACTGGCAATTTCTACTGAATTATTGAGTTGAATAATACAATCGCCTTCTTCCTTGTGGTTAGTAAGAGAGAAGATAAAATAGCAAAAGTTCTTCTTTCAAATTTTATCTACTGGAAAAGCAGCTTCACAAATGTTGAGCGAGGAAAGGATTAAACTGTGCTCTGGTTTCACTCACTGCCAACAGCCCCACCTATCCAGGACCCCTCACTCTCATCCCTACCCCAATGCAACCATTCCTCCACAGTTCTAGCTGAAGAGCCAGATGGAATTTACAGTCTGCATGTGCAAATATAACAGCCGAGCAAAGAATCTGTGCCTGAAGGCTGGGTTAGAAGCAACAGACAGGGAAATAAAAGGACAATTGTTGACAATGATTAAACAACATTAAATGTAGCAATCTTCCAAGGATATACATCATGCCAGAAGATTGTTCAAAGCATACTGTAGCATGTCATCGCAACAGATCTACAAAGGTGATCTTCACTAAGTTTCCAGAAAGGCAATGCTGTGTACCTTTGCAAACAGTTGTCCATATAGTTGTACAGACATACTTAAATGTATGTGTTGTACGTCAGCAAGATACAATAGTTTGCTTCTGTAACAGCAGAATACTTTTTCTATAAATACATGAAACTCCAAAAACAAAATTACAACACAACATAGGACTTTTCTATATCACTGAAAATAGTTAATACTTTGCATTCAGTGTAGGCTGAAGTTAAATAAGCAGCTCACCATGGTACATGTCAAAATATGAAGAGAAAATTACTAAAGTCATTGTATCTGCACTTTCATTATTTTATGCACGTCACATAATTGCACATCACCAAATCAAAAGCCATTTGCAACATCAATACTGCCGTTTAAGATTTCAGTGCCAGGCGTAACTAAATATTCATTTCTTTCCACTTTGGTCCATTAGCAGGATAAATCTGAATACACAGTTGCCCATCCTAATGGTAGAGGCTGTGCAATTTATCACTGAGAAAGATGTGCTGATGTTATTGAAGTGGTCACACAATCTTCCTTTATGCTTAATGGTGTTTCAGCAAACACTGGGCACATTACTAAACCAATAGATTTAGATCCTAGTGAAAGTGTGGTTGGTTGACAGGCCTTAAGTAAAAAGAAAGTCCACTCTGACTTTTTACAGGACTGTTTAAAATAAAACATTTGCTTTGCATTTAAATGCAGATTACCACGATCTTAATCATGCCAAAAATACAACAGTGAGGGTCTGAAGACCATCAAATTTCTTTGAGGTCACAATACAATGCTACACTGTCCTGCTAGCTTAAGTATGACTGAATTCACATTTAAACTATTTCTTTATTCAGGTACAAATCCCCTGTTCCTGTTGTAATAGAGTCATACAGCATGGAAACAGACCCATTGGTCCAACTAGTCCATGCTGGCCATGTTCCCAAATTAAACTAGTCCTATTTACCTGCATCTGGCCCAGTTCCCTCCATACCTTTCATATTCATGTACTTATCCAAAATGTCTTTTAGAAGTTTTAACTACATCTGCATCCACCAATTCCTCCAGCAGTTCATTCCACACACAAACTACTCTCTGTGAAAAAAGGTGTTCCTCATATCCTTTCTAAAACTTTCTTAATTCACATTAAAAATATGTCCCCAGTTTTGAACACCTCCATCCTAGGGAAAGGACCTTTCACCTCATCTATGCACCTCATGATTTTATAAGCTCCTATAAGGTCAGCCTTCAAGCATCTATGTTCTAGTGAATGAAGTCCCAGCCTATCCAGCCTTTTCTTGTAATTCAAATCCTCCACTCCCAGCAACATCTAGGTCAATCTTTTCTGAACGGTCTTAATAATATTATCCCTATAGCAAGTGACTGGAACTGCACACAGTACTCCAGAAGATACTTTGCCAATGTTCTATACAACTTCAACATGATGTCCTAATTCCTATGTTCAAAGGTGTGAGCAATGAATGCAGCCATACGAAATGCGTTCTTAATCACCCCTGTCTACCTGTGACACAAATTTCAAAGAATTATGTACTTGAAAGCCTAGATCTCTATTCCACAACACCACTCAGAGCCATATCATTAATTGTTTGTTTTATCAAATTGCAATACCTCGCATTTATCCAAATTAAACTCCACCTGCCACTCCTCATTGGTCCAGCTGATCAAGACCTGTCTGTAATCTTGGATAACCTTCTGCACTGTCCACTATACCACCAATTTTGGTGCATTCCACAAACATACTAAGCCATGCCTCCTATATTCTCATCGAAATCATTCATAATGACAAACAAAAGTGGACCCAGTACTGATTCCTGTACAACACCACAGGTTACAGGCCTCCAGTTCGAAAAACAACCCACCAACACCATCATTCTGTCTCCTACTACCAAGCCAATTTTGCATCCAATTGGCAAGCTTGCCCTGAAACCCATGAGATATAACTTTACTAATTAGTCTACCATGCAGAACCATGTCAAAGGCTTTACTACAGTCCTCGTAAACAACATCTACCGCTCTACCCTCATCAAACGTTTTGGCTCCTTCCTCAAAAAACTCAACCAAGTTTGTGAGACATGAAATCCCATGCACAAAACTACGTTGCTAATCCCTAATCAGCCCTCACCTCTCCAAATGCATGTAAATCATATCTTTCCAAATCATCTCCAACAACTTACCCACCACTGATGTCATGCTCACAGGTCTACAGTTCCCAGGTTTCTCCTGACAGCCTCTCTTAGATAAAAGCATAACATTAGTCATCCTCAAGTCCCCCAGCACCTTGTCTGTGGTTATAGATGACACAAATATTTCTGTTAGGGGCTCCGCAATTTCTTTTCTAACTTCCCACAATGTCCTGGGCTATACTTGATCAAGTCCCAGAGACTTATCTACCTTTATGCCTTTTAAGACCTCCAGAACGCCCTCTTCTGTAATATGAACTGTTTTCAAAATATCAATATTTATTTCCCCAAGTTGTCCCTCCCCTATTTCTCTCTCCACAGTAAGAAGTGACAAAAATATTCATTTGGCATCTCTCCTATCTCCAGATGTCACCCTTTAAGGGGCCCTTTTCTCTCTCTAGTTGCTTTTTTGCTCTTAATGTATTTTGGATTATCCTTAACCTTATCTGCCAATACTATCTCATATACCTTGGTTGTCCTCCTGATTTCTCTCTTAAGAATGCCCCTACACTTTTTATACTCTTCAAGAGATTCATTTGATCGTAATTGTCTATATCTAACATATGATTGTTTTGTTATTCTTGGCTAGAACCTCAATATCTTTATTCATCTACTGTTCCTTACTGTTACAATCCTTACAATCGATCAGAAATATCCTCTCTAATTACAGTAGTAATGTTTTCTTTAAATAAAAGCGCCACTCCCCACCTCATTGCTTCCCTTTCCTATAGAACCTGAAACCCAGAACATTAAGCTGTTAGCTCTGTCCTTCCCTCAGCCAAGTTTCTGTAATAGCTATGACGTCAAAAACCTGTTCTTGTCTGCCCTTTCTAATTAAATTGCTCTTTTCTGATTCAGAACAATCCTTATTTTGGATTGAATCTTTTACTCTGCACAATTACCTGCATCATGTATCTTCAATGATGAGAGGGCAGTGAAACTGACAAGTTCTTGATCTTAGTCCATGCTGGTTTGTTAGTAACTGCTTACAAACATCAGCACTGTAGGCTGATTGACTCTTTAACTGGCATTCTTCTCCCCAAGGAACTAATCATTATTCACACTCCAACTCCCCATAGAGCCAGGTGGCTCAGCCATTTAAGGCAACAGACTTTGGCAGAGAAACTTGAGTTTAAATTTCAGAGACGGCTTAACCTTTCATCTTATGATATTGGGAGAGAACAGGTCATTTCATGGACTGTGCAGCCTTGCAACGCTCCACTCATACCCGCTAGAAATGTATTTATATAGGTAATCTCCCCTTCTGTGATACTCAGATACACACATCAGTTCCCCTAACAGTGTGCCAGTACTTATCAGTCAGAAACAGATAGGCGTGAACCGTGTTGTGAAAATGTTGTCTAAATCAAATCCTGTACTACCTAAACTCATTTTGTTAAGAAAAATAAAAAGATTGTTTTGAGAGCAGCTGGATAAAGCAGTGTGCGATAAGATCAACTTTAAGCACATGGCACTACTTAAGGAAGAGCTGAGGAAACTTCCTGGTGTCCAAGCCAATACTCATCCCTCTACAAATATCACTGAATTGCTTCAATTGGTTGCTCATTGCATAAAAAGCTGATTGTGCTGTTCAATATGTGCTAACACTTTGCTGTGCTTCCCCACACTACAAAAGTGACCACAATGCACTAGTATCAGATTTCATTGCTTGTGAACTATTTGCGATGCTATAAGGATGTCCATTAAATGAATATTTTTCAACAGTATTCACTATAGAAAACGACAATGTTGTCGAGGAGAATACTGACATACAGGCTACTAGACTAGGTGGGATTGAGGTTCACAAGGAAGAGGTATTAGAAATCCTACAGAGGGTGCAGATAGATAAGTCCCCTGGGCCAGATGGGATTTATATCGGATCCTCTGGGAAGCCAGGGAGGAGATTGCCGAGTCTTTGGCGTTGATCTTTAACTCGTCATTGTCTACAGGAATAGTGCCAGACGATTGGAGGATAGCAAATGTGGTTTCCCTGTTCAAGGAGAGTAGAGACAACCCTGGTAATTATAGGCCAGTGAGCCTTACCTCAGTTGTTGGTAAAGTGTTGGAAAAGGTTATAAGGGATAGGATTTATAATCATCTAGAAAAGAATACGGATAGTCAGAACGGGTTTGTGAAGGGAAAGTCATGCCTCACAAACCTTACTGAGTTCTTTGAGAAGGTGACCAAACAGGTAGATGAGAGTAAACCGGTTGATGTGGTATATATGGATTTCAGCAAGGCGTTCGATAATGTTCCCCACAGTAGGCTATTGTACAAAATGCGGAGGAATGGAATTGTGGGAGATATAGCAGTTTGGATCAGAAATTGGCTTGCTGAAAGAAGGCAGAGGGTGGTAGTTGATGGGAAATGTTCATCCTGGAGACCAGTTACTGGTGGTGTACCACAAGGGTCGGTGTTGGGTCCACTGCTGTTTGTCATTTTTGTAAATGACCTGGATGAGGGCATAGAAGGATGGGTTAGTAAATTTGCAGACGACACTAAAGTCGGTGGAGTTGTGGATAGTGACGAAGGATGATGTAGGTTGCAGAGAGACATAGATAAGCTGCAGAGCTGGGCCGAGAGGTGGCAAATGGCGTTTAATGCAGACAAGTGTGAGGTGATGCACTTTGGTAAGAGTAACCAGAAGGCAAAGTACTGGGCTAATGGTAAGATTCTTGGTAGTGTAGATGAGCAGAGAGATCTCAGTGTACATGTACACAGATCCTTGAAAGTTGCCACCCAGGTTGACAGGGCTGTTAAGAAGGCATACAGTGTTTTAGCTTTTATTAATAGAGGGATCGAGTTCCGGAACCAAGAGGTTATGGTGAAGCTGTACAAAACTCTGGTGCACCCGCACTTGGAGTATTGTGTACAGTTCTGGTCACTGAATTAGCAGAAGGATGTGGAAGCTTTGGAAAGGGTGTAGAGGAGATTTACTAGAATGTTGCCTGGAATGGAGGGAAGGTCTTACGAGGAAAGGCTGAGGGACTTGAGGCTGTTTTCGTTAGAGAGAAGAAGGTTGAGAGGTGACTTAATTGAGACATATAAAATAATCAGAGGGTTAGATAGGGTGGACAGGGAGAGCCTTTTTCCTAGGATGGTGACGGCAAGCACAAAGGGGCATAGCTTTAAATTGAGGGGTGAAAGATATAGGACAGATGTCAGAGGTGGTTTCTTTACTCAGAGAGTAGTAAGGGAATGGAACGCTTTGCCTGCAACGGTAGTAGATTCGCCAACTTTAGGTACATTTAAGTCATCATTGGATAAGCATATGGACGTACATGGAATAGTATAGGTTAGATGGGCTTCAGATCGGTATGACAGGTCGGCACAACATCAAGGGCCGAAGAGCCTGTACTGTGCTGCAATGTGCTATGATGTGAAAGGTGCTATACAAATGCAAGCTTTCTTTTCTCTCTGTTTTCTATTTTTTTCTGAGTATTTCTGTCTCTTTTCTCCGAACATAGCGAGGCTTATACTATTCTTTCTCAATATTAGGTCTAATCGTATCTCATCAATGCATTGCAGTCTGAGAAACCATGATTTTAACAAACTGATCATTCCTTTTTGATCGTTCCCTCGTACCATGCAATGAATTTATCATAACATGACCTCACTCACAGAACGTGCAGCCCTCCACTCCAATCCCAACCTCACCATAAAACCCGTGGACAAGGGAGGTGCAGTTGTTGTATGGTGCACTGACCTCTACATCGCCAAGGCCAGGTGCCAACTCTCTGACACCTCCTCCTACTGCCCCCTTGATCATAACCCCACACCCGACCACCAAACCATCATCTCCCAAACTATCCATAACCTCATCACCTCAGGTGACCTCCCACCCACGGCCTCCAACCTCATCATTCCCGAACCCCACACTGCCCACTTCTATCTCCTTCCCAAAATCCACAAACTTGACTGCCCTGGTCGACCCATTGTTTCTGCCTGCTCCTGCCCCACCAAAATTATCTCCACATATCTCAACTCCATTTTCTCCCCCTTGGTCCAGAAATTCCCCACCTATGTCCATGACACCACCCACGCCCTCCACCTCCTCCAAAACTTCCAATTCCCCGGTTTCCAACACCTCATCTTTACCATGGACATCCAGTCCCTATACACCTGCATTCCCCATGCAGATGGCCTAAAGGCCCTCCGCTTCTTCCTGTCCCGCAAGCCCGACCAGTCCCCCTCCACTGACACCGTCATCCACTTAGCCAAACCTGTCCTCACCCTCAACAACTTCTCTTTCAATTTCTCCCACTTCCTACAGACAAAGTGGGTGGCCATGGGTACCGGCATGGGCCCAAGCTATGCCTGCCTCTTTGTAGGTTATATGGAACAATCCCTCTTCCGGAGCTACACTGGCCCACCTCTCCCTCCACTACATTGATGACTGTATCGGCGCTGCCTCGTGCTCCCACAAGGAGCTTGAACAGTTCATCTACTTCACCAACGCTTTCCACCCCAACCTCAAGTTCACATGGACTATCTCTAACACCTCCCTCACCTTCCTCGACCTCTCTGTTTTCATCTCTGGCGACCACCTGGAAACCAATATCCATTTCAAACCCACCAACTCCCACAACTACCTAGAATACACCTCCGCCCACCCACCTTCCTGCAAAATGCCATCCCCTATTCCCAATTCTTTTGCCTCTTCCGCATCTACTCCCAGGATGAAGCGTTTCACTCCTATACATCTCATGTGTCCTCGTTTTTCAAGGACCGCAGTTCACCCCCTCAGTGGTCAAGAACACCCTCGACTGTGTCTCCCGTATTTCCCACAACTCATCCCTCACACCCCCTCCCCGCAATAACAATAACAAAACAGAATGTCCCTCATCCTCACGTACCACCCCACCAAACTCGGGATCTGACGCATCATCCTCTGACACTTCCACCATCTGCAATCTGACCCCACGACCAAAGACATCTTCCCCTCCCCATCCTTATCTGCTTTCCGGAGGGTTCACTCTCTCCGGGACTCCCTTGTCTGCTCCACAGTCCCCTTCAGCCCCATCGCACCTGGCACTTTTCCCTGCAACCACAGGAAGTGCTATACTTCTATTCCCATTGTGACCTCTGCTACATCAGGGAAATCAAGCGGAGGCTTGGGGACCGCTTTGCAGAACATTTGTGCTCAGTTCGCACTTAACAACTGCACCTCCCAGTCGTGAACCATTTCAACTCCCCCCTCCCATTCCTCAGAAGACATGTCTATCCTGGGCGTCCTGCAGTGGCACAACGATGCCACCTCAAGGTTGAAGGAACAGCATCTCACATTCCGCTTGGGAACCCTGCAGCCCAATGGTATTAATGTGGACTTCACAAGCTTCAAAATCTACGCTGCCCCCCCACCGCATCCCAAAACCAGCCCAGCTTGTCCCCACCTCCCTAACCTGTCCTTCCTCTCACCTATCCCCTCCTCCCACCTCAAGCCCCACCCTCATCTCTTACCTACTAACCTCATCCCACCCCCTTGACCTGTCCGTCCTCCCTGGACTGACCTATTCCCTCCCTACCTCCCCACCTAAACTTATCTTTACTGGCTTCATCCCTGCCTCTTTGACCTGTCTGTCTCCTCTCCACCTATCTTCTCCTCTAGCCATCTTCTATCTGCCTCCGCCTCTCCCTATTTATTTCAGAACCCTCTTCCCGTCCCCCATTTCTGAAGAAGGGTGTAGGCCTGAAACATCAGCCTTCCTGCTCCTCTGATGCTGCTTGGCCTGCTGTGTTCATCCAGCTCTACACCTAGCTATCTCACAGCAACTCATGTGTGTCACAGCTAACAAAATACTTTGAAAGCATAGCCACTGTTATAATGCAGGAAACACAGCAGCTAAATTGCACACAGCAAGCTCCCATATGAAAATTCAATGTAATAACGACCAGTGACCACTTATCAAAAATGAGTGATGTTGACAGTGGGATAAAATACTGGCTAAGACCCTGGGGCCACATCTCCCTGCTCTTTACCAAAATAGTATCACGGGGTCTTTTACATCCACCTAATATGGTGGACCTGTTTCACCAAATGTACTGTAACAGGTGGTCTTCATTGATTACAGATTGTGTGCCACCTAAGCAAAGCATAATGATGCCTATCTACCACTAATTTACCCTTACTTGATAACACTAACAATACGTGCACTTCAGGAGCGATTCACTAATTGTAAAAATCTGTTTGGTCATCCTGGAGACATGAAATGCACCGCACACATGCAAATCTTTCCTTCTATTCTACCTGTAATTTGTGCATTTTTCTATTGTTAAATCAAATGAACTATAATGTTTTGACTAACTGTAATCATTTTTCAACACAACATAAAGATGAATAACTGCAAGGATGATGCTAATTATGGATGGCCCCATGGCTAATGAATTGGGTTTGGAAATTGAAAAGATCTATCAAAGATGACAGATTTTATCCATAAATATTTGGAGTTGCGAGCAATTATTCTGTTATGATGTGCTGTTGAACTGAAGTTATTTTCTTTATTCATTCACGGGATGAGGGCATCACTAACCAGGCAGAATTTCTTACCCAGAGAGCAGCTGAGAGTCAACCACATTGCTGTGGGTCTGGAGTTGCAGGTAGGCGAGTCTAGGTAAGGATGGCATTTTCCTTCCCTAAATGACACAAGTGAACCAGATGGGTTTTTCCGACAATCAACAATGGATTCATGGTCATCATTAGATTGTTAATTCCAGATATTTTATTGAATTCAAATTCTGCTATCTGCCATGGCAGGATTCAAGCCCAGGTCCCCAAAACACTATCTGGGTCTCTGGATTAATAGTCCAGCAATAATACCACTTGGCCATCATCTCCCCACAAGCTTTTGAATAACCATGTTAGTGTATCAGAGTCACAATTGATACAGTAATAATATTTACAGATCATAGAAGCCTGATTCATGCTCATGATTTTCCAAACAGAGGGTTTGTGATCTCAGTCAAGATGTCAACAGCAAGTGTCGAGGCGTAGCTCAATGTTGGAGTGAAAGCTGGACAACAAAGTTAAACTAAAATGATTACATACTTCCTATACGTGATCAGGTAAAACCACTGACAGGAATCCAGAAATTTGCCAGCAATGGTGCTCAACATTGCATGTCAGGAATAGGAGGAAAATGGTATCAAAGGATAGTAATGGGAAGAGAAAGCAAAAATCCAGCGTATTTGCTCTGATGTTTTTATTAGCAATGGCTTGTATTCTAGCAGCCATATTAATGTCCTTGACAGATGTTCTGTCAACATGTCACTGTTACCCTTAAGCAAGTTTAGAGCTTAAATCAGCACTCACTTAGCCCTATTTATTATGTATAAATTATGCTGAATTAACATGGTGAACAGATAAAGCAGTCACATTAATGTAGAAAAAATGCAGAGCAGGGCCTTGGACTAGTAAATTGAAAGTAAAATGCTAACAGTAGATGTATTCAAAATAACAGATGTCTTCACAATAATTGCAGAATTTACCGATTCAGATCTCTAGCTCATTTCAGCTGATGTGGTGAATATAATTCTTCAAAGGTACTGCAAAATACTCTCTGTCAATCAATTATGATCTACCATTAGCAATGGTCATTCCTTGAGGACAGGGCAAAGTTGGGGTAGCAAATCAGGGGTGAAATTAATGTATTAATAAAACAAAATAATTGGCTTGCATAACTACACACAAAAGATGGTAAGAGATGACAATCACTCTTTAAGTACCACACAGTAATTATTTGCAGAATAACAATATAATTACCCTTTATTCTACAACCCCAAATGCACATCTCATTACAGAATGTTCCTTTGAACTTGATGTCTCAATCTATGGGTGCGCATCCAGAGTTAAAAATATAATGTGAGATTTTTTAAAATATGGAAAATATTCAGCCTGGAGTCAGATCACTAGTGGTGTGCCTCAAGGATCTGTTTTAGGACCACTGCTGTTTGTCATTTTTATAAATGACTTGGACGCAGGCAGAGGTGGATGGGTTAGTAAGTTTGCAGATGACACTAAAGTCAGTGGAGTGGTGGACAGTGTGGAAGAATGTTGCAGGTTGCAGGGAGACTTGGATAAACTGCAGAATTGGGCTGAAAGGTGGCAAATGGAGTTTAATACGGATAAATGTGAGGTGATTCACTTTGGGAGGAATATTAGAAGGCAGAATACCGAGTCAATGGAAAGATTCTTGGTAGTGTGGATGTGCAGTGGGATCTTGGTGTCCATGTACATTGATCCCTGAAAGTTGCCACCCAGGTTGATAGTGCTGTTAAGAAGGCTTACGATGTGTTAGGTTTAATTGGGAGATGGATTGAGTTCCAGAGCCGTGATGTCATGCTGCAACTGTACAAAAGGCTAGTGCGGGCTCATTTGGAATACTGCGTGCAGTTCTGGTTGCCCCATTACAGGAAGGATGTGGAAGCATTGGAAAAGGTGCAGAGGAAATTTACCAGGATGTTGCCTGGTATGGAGCGCAGGCCCTATCAAGAAAGGCTGAGGGACTTGGGTCTGTTCTTATTGGAGAGAAGGAGACTAAGAGGGGATTTAATAGAGACATACAAGATGATCAGAGGATTAGATAGGGTGGACAGCGAGAGTCTTTTTCCGAGGATGATGACTTCTGCTTGTACGAGGGGGCATAACTACAAATTGAGGGGTGATAGATTTAAGACAGATGTCAGAAGCAGGTTCTTTACTCAGAGAGTGGTAAGGGCGTGGAACGCCCTGCCTGCCAATGTAGTTAACTCAGCCACATTAGGGGCATTGAAACAGTCCTTGGATAAGCATATGGATAATGATGGGATAGTATAGGGGGAGGGGCTTAGATTAGTACACAGGTCAGTGCAACATCGAGGGCCGAAGGGCCTGTTCTGCGCTGTACTGTTCTATGTTCTATGTAAAAGTCTGTGTGCACATACAAACAAATTTGAGAACAGCTTCTTCCCCTCTGTTATTAGACTTCTGTATGGACCTCTCAAATTTTAAATTTAATCTTGATTAAGCTCTTTGTGCTCCTTCTCTGCAGCCATAACATTGTATTCTTTGCGCTGTTCTAATATCCTTATGCACTTTGTCTGGTATGGTCGGCCTGTACTGCAGGCAAAACAAAACTTTTCACTTAGGTATATGTGACAATAATAAATCAAATCAAGAAAAAATAATTACCAAGAGTTAAGTGTTAGTTTTACACTTTATTTTTAAAACTTATAGATGATTTTCTATGCATTTTAGACATTAGCTCAGTTGGCTGGTTTGTAATGCAGAACAATGCTAACAGTGGGTGTTCAGATCCTGCTGTGGCAGAGGTTACCATGAAGGACTCTCCTTTTCAGCCTCTTTTCTTGCCGGAGGTGTGGTGACCCTCAAGTTAAACCAAGCCAGTTGTCATTCTCTGAGAGAGCAACCCTGTGCTCCAGTTGGACCATGATGACTTTACCTTTCTATTCTGTATACAGGTATTCTGGTTTTAAAATGTTTGCTGATAGAAGGGTGGTTGATTATGGGCTGTTCTACAAATAAAAACAAATTTTAGGATTTTGCCATTCTTATTTTTGTATTTAAAGTAAAACTTTAATTACATACATAAAGCATGTGGTCCACCACCATCTTGGAATAGCAATGTTGACAAAGTTTACATAGGCTTGTAAGTGTCAACATGATCAGATAATCCTGGTAATCCAGTAGTTAAATCACAGGAAAATATTGGATCAAATAGACAGTTGTTTTCAAATGGTTGACTTTAATGTGTATGTGTTAATCTCTGCCTTCTTCTGCCCAACTGAAGGGGGGTGAAAGAGAGTGTAACTGGGATTGGAGGGGTCTTTGATGACGTTGGCTGCTTTCCCAAGGCAGCAGGAAGTATCAATGGAGTCAGTGGATGGAAAGCTGGATTTTGTGAGGGACTGGGTTGTGTTCGTGATACTCTGTAGTTTCTTGCAGTTTTGGGAAGAGAAGTTGCATACCACACCATGATGCATCTGGATTGAATGCTTTCTATGGTGCATCTATAAAATTTGGGAACAGTCTTTGTGAACATGCCAAATTTCCTTGGCTTCTTGTGCTTTCTTGTGTTTTCTTAACCATTGGGTCAACATGGGTGCACCATGACAAATTGTTGGTGATCATGACTGCTGGGAACTTGATGGCCTCAACCATCTCCATCCCAGCACTGTTGATGCAGCCAGGGACGTGCCCTCCACTCCACTTCCTCAAGTCAATGATCAGCTCCTTCATTGTGCTGATGTTGATGCAGAGATTATTGCCTTTACACTAATCCACTAAGCACTCTATCTCTTTTCGTTATTCGGTCTCGTCATTGTCGGAGATCTCTACATCAGCAGATTTGTAAATGGGGTTGGAGTGAACCCCAAGCTGTGCAATTGTGGGCATATAGTAGAGGGCTCAGAACGCAACCTTAAGGTACACCAATGTTGGGGATTATGGTGGAGGAACTATTGTTGCCTATTCTTGCTGATTGCGGTCTATGGGTCAGAAAGTTGAGGAACCAGTTACAGAGGGGGATGCCAAGACCTAGGTCTCAATGTTTAAAGTCAAGTTTATTTGGAATTAAGGTGTTGAAGGTGGAATTGTAGTCAATAAGCAGGAATGTGCTCTGCAAGTCTGGAAAGTTGGTCCAATAACTCAAATGCTTCTTCCTTTGTTTTAGCAGCCAGTTGAAACAGTCTCACAATGAATCTAACTTATTAAACGCTTCAGTGGCGGCAAAATGTGGACTTTCTTCTTCTGCCTGTGTCTCACCTTCTTCAGCTGCCTTCTCAAGTGCTGCTCTTTTTGTAACTGTTACCATAATGGCATTGTCATCCACTGATGTGACTCAACGTTGAACATCCTCATCAAGTATG
Source organism: Stegostoma tigrinum (assembly GCF_030684315.1). NCBI lineage: Eukaryota > Metazoa > Chordata > Chondrichthyes > Orectolobiformes > Stegostomatidae > Stegostoma > Stegostoma tigrinum. Next base: position 4,597,322 of record NC_081395.1, on the reverse strand, counting down.
TTTCTTTTTCTAATCCTCATTTTAAGAAGGGTATAACATTAGCTTTAAACAAAATTGCACATATGAAGCAATTCTGGCTTGTTTCCTGCTTTACAACAGGCCAGGGTTTCTTTCAGGTGTTCACTGCTTGCAGCAACACAACATCGAAGTTTCTACCAAATTCCAGGCATGTAATTTATGTCATCTAACTTGGCGTCTAACATTATACAGTACTTCACTTCATTGGTGGAATTACTGAAGTGAATTGGATGGAAGAGAAAAAACAATTGTATGCCTTTAAGTCCTCAGGATACATTGAGCAATTGTCAATGAGTAATGAGATTTGCTTTTCTGGAACCACATGCAACAATCAAATTGCTACCCATGAAGTAAAAATCGTTGATGTCAGGACTTTACATTGTTTCATAGCTGACTGGCAAGTGGTTGACATGATTTAAGCACCTTGGACTTTTGAACTTGCTGATAAAAAACAAACCATGCTTTTACTACGGTTCGTGCTTTATTATTCTGGACATGTATGGAGAAACAAGAAGTGACACCCGATCTGTGGTTGCTTGTCACCAACTGCAGTTTTGTCCTTTGCATGTTAAGGTATGCATTGGCAGAAGAGGGCAGTTTGGCCTGCATTAAAGATATCCGTGTGATTATATTCTTGAATGAGTTCCTGAACAAGCTTATGACAGATGTTCAGATTTGAAGTGCTTGCAGATGAATCATCACAAAGCGACATGTAAACAAGGCTATTTTACAATTTCAGCCACAAAAACCTGACATTGCAAGAACTAAAGTCATCAACATCCATTTTCTTTGCAAAGCTATCAGGTTTCTACAGAAAATCTTCTTTAGTTAATGCTACGCTTACGTCAGCTTTAACTATTTCATTACAATAAGTGAAGATCATCTTCTCAAATCAGGATTTTTTATGAGCAGATACAGCAAGTGAAGACTCAAATTATGTATCTTTTTGGTGTAAGTAGTCTGTTCACTAATCTCGTACTTTTGATTTTTTACAGCATTCTTTATCCAGCCACTCATATTTGGTATGAGATACATCTTGAATTTCTTTGCATGTTCCGGAAGACTGGAGGGAGACAAATGTTGTTCCTCTTTTCAAGAAAGGGAATAGGGAAATACCTGGAAATTACAGACCAGTCAGTTTTATGTTTGTGGTCAGCAAGATTTTGGAAAGAATTCTGAGGGATAGGATTTATGACTATTTGGAAAAGCATAGTGTGATTAAAGGGAGTCAGCATGGCTTTGTGAGGGGCAGGTCATGCCTTACAAATCTTATTGAGTTCTTTGAGGAAGTCACGAGACAGGTTGGCGAGGGTCGAGCAGTGGATGCGGTGTACATGGACTTCAGCAAGACATTTGATAAGGTTCCCCACGGCAGGCTCATTCATAAAGTCAGGAGGTATGGGATACAGGGTGATTTGGCTGACAGGAGGCAGAGAGTGGTTGTAGATGGTAAGTATTCTGCCTGGAGGTCAGTGCTGAGTGGTGTCCCGCTGGGCTCTGTTCTTGGGCCTCTGCTCTTTGTAGTTTTTATAAATGACTTGGATGAGGAGGTTGAGGGGTGGATTAGTATGTTTGTTGATGACACAAAGGTTGGAGGTGCCGTTGATAGTATCGAGGGCTATTGCAGGCTTCAGCAAGACATTGACAGAATGTAGAGCTGGACTGAGAAATGGCAGAAGGCGTCCAACCTGGATAAATGCGAAGTGATGCATTTTGGAAGGTCAAACTTGAATGCTGAATATAGGATTAAAGGCAGGATTCTCAGCAATGTGGAGGAACAGCAGGATCTTGGTGCTCGAGTGCATAGCTCCCTCAAAGTTACCATCCAAGTGGATAAGGTTGTTAAGAAAGCATATGGTGTTTTGGCTTTCATTAACAGGGGGATCGAGTTTAAGAGCCACGAGGTTATGCTGCAGCTCTACAAAACCCTGGTGAGACCACACTTGGAATATTGTGTCCAGTTCTGGTCACCCTGTTATAGGAAAGATGTGGAGGCTTTGGAGAGGGTGCAAAGGAGGTTTACCAGGATGCTGCCTGGACTGGAGGGCTTGTCTTATGAGGAGAGGTTGACTGAGCTCGGACTTTTCTCTCTGGAGACAAGGAGGAAGAGAGGTGACCTGATCGAGGTGTACAAGGTAATGAGAGGCATGGATAGAGTCGATAGCCAGAGACTTTTCCCCAGGGCAGGACTGAATGCCATGAGGGGTCATAGTTTTAAGGTGTTAGGAGGAAGGTATAGAGGAGACATCAGAGGGAGGTTCTTCACCCAGAGAGTTGTGAGCGCATGGAATACTTTGCCAGTGGTAATCGTGGAAGCAGAGTCATTAGTGACATTTAAGCGACTGCTGGGCATGCACATGGACAGCAGTGAATTGAGGGGAATGTAGGTTAGGTTATTTTATTTTTGGATTAGGATTATTCCATGGCAAACATCGTGGGCCGAAGGGCCTGTAGTGTGCTGTACTTTTCTATGTTCTTCCTTCACCTACTGCTTTCAAAATCTTGTGCTATCAAATATTTGAAAGTTTTCTTCTCTTACAATGGTTAGCCATGATTTTCAACAGCAATTACTGAAACATGTGCTGTTGTAAACTGCAATGTGCAGATCAATCTAATAGGATTAGTATCCTTTTTCAATTGTTATTTTTATCTGAAACATTAAACACCAAAGGCATCCAAATATAGGATTGTTTCAAATAGAAGACACTGTACAGCTTGTCGACTCATCATGTTATCCCTCTATGCCAAAATCGAAATTGCAGGTGAAATTGCAAAGGCCAAGAAAGAAACAAAGGCGGGCTTCAGACTTATGTGGGGTCAAAATAAACAGGCAGTACTGTATCGGTAATTAAGATCTTCAATGAATATTCATCTGCAAAATTCATGTTCTGATCTTTTCATTTGATTCATGAATAATACACCCCCCACCCCGTTCAATTTTGGACTTGTTAAAAGAAACCAAAAGCTACAGAAATACTTTCCATAGTCCAAAGTAGATGGCAGCAAAAAGATGCGTCGACATAGGTGAATTCCAATGATGGATGTCGCAAAGTGGTTTCAGACAAATTACAGTGGATGTGAGGATGTTGCAGAACAGAAAAGCAAGGCATGCCCTATTCGCAAATCTCCTTGTAGGAGCGCACAGAATAGTTTACCAGTGGTAGTCGTTGAAACGGAGTCATTAGTGACATTTAAGCGACTGCTGGACATGCACATGGACAACAGTGATTTGAGGGGAATGTAGGTTAGGTTATTTTGTTTTCGGATTAGGAATATTCCACGGCACAACATCGTGGGCCAAAGGGCCTGTACTGTGCTGTACTTTTCTATGTTCTATGTTCTAAGCAGCACCAGCAAAAGGTGATAAAGAAATGAGTGACAGCTGACCTTTTGTAGAAGTCAACTCCTAATGTTTCACTCAAAATTTCTGAATTTTCGTAGCTCTCTTGCATAAGTTGAGCCCCACCTTTCAGCCAAAAATCCAAACGCTTCCTATTTCTCACCAACTATCTGTTGAAGTCAAACAATGTGCTACAGAAGTGTAGAATGGCACACTATTGAAGGCATCTGTTCAGCTTTTCATGGCTGTCATGGTTACCATCTCACTGGCACGTGCAGAGTTCCTACCAGACTCACTATTGGACTGAGTTATTTTTCTCAAATTTTGAGAAACTTCAATTATATTCTTGTTTGTAGCCATGTGACAACATGACATGAAGGAGGAGCAGCAGGTATGCAGTCCAGATCAGAATTAAAGTCTTGCGATTGGAGATTTGACACCATGTAGCAGTTAAAGAACTGAAGATATTAAAGATGGACATAGAGATTGGAGATGGCTCTCTACACAACTTAGGCAGATGCTTAACAATAAGTGTGCAAATAGAAGAAAGCCTAGCATATGATGAAAGGGGAAAACAAAGTTTCAAAATAATCAGTGGAAATACCAGAATTGTCCAACCAGACATAGCTTAAGTCAGTGGTGATACTGTAGAAAAAAAATCCCAAAACAGCAGTTCCCAAAAGGAGCAGTATTTCACGTTTACAATAAATGATGGATTGATCAGAGAAGCTTGAAAATATGATTTAGGAAAGATTGCAGTTTCCAGCCAGAAATATTATAAAATGAGAAGAATCTTCTCATACAAAACATGCTCAGATCATATCATGTCTGTCAAAGAAGCTATTCCTGAACCAAGATCATAAGACACTAATATTGCTGATAGTTTAAACAATCTTGTTCAAGCATGAATATCTCTATAAACATGTCCTTCAAGGATAACATGAGAGAAAAGTGGAGTAGCTGCAAAATCAGAGGAGAAAGACATTCACCGAAGAAGGTAGCATATGTGTTCTGATGCTACCAGTCTAGTGTGAGTGGGCTGTAGAAGCCTGGAGTGAAATCAGAATGGAGACTGTCATAAAATCATTCAAGACTTGCAGGATATCAAATGTGCTTGATGGGACAGGAGTGATTATTATATGGCCAATGCTGACAGGATTATTGATGGAGATGATCATGATGATCCAAATGATGATATAATTCAAATCACAGGTTTGGATGAGTTACTTGGTTCTAACAGTGAGGAGCAGGATTTTATTTAAGGATTTTAATACAAAGTCAGTACATGTTCTGTAGCTAAGTAGTGTCCTTTTCCAGAATGTGATTAAAACTGAATGAAATTGTACAAATTCAGATATGGCTTTTGTTTTTGATGAATTCGATAAATTTGAAATCAATATGTACAAATTAATCCTAGTGTCTGGAAGTTATTATTTTACAAATGAAAATTAAAGAATAAAAATACTTTTTGACTCCTTTCATGTAGTTTTGAGGGTGAGATTGTCAAGAATGGTCTTTGATCTGGCAAATCCTCAATCTGCAGAGGAACCATTGTATTGTGTTATAGGTTTAAGAGGTATAGATAAGATTATATGCATTCATCCTATGCCCAGGAATGGGGAATTGAAAACTAGACAGCATAGGTTTCAGGTGAGAGGGGAAAGGTTTCAAGACAAACCTGAGGGGCAACTTCTTCATGCACAGAGGTACATGGAAGTGGGATGCCAGAGAAAGTGGTTCGGGCAGGTACAATAGCAACATTTAAAAAACACGTGGACAGAAATGTAGATAGGAAGGGTTTCAGAGGAATATGGACCAAATGCGAGCAATTGGAATTAACTGCGTGGGCACCATGGTCAGCATGGACCAGTTTGGGTCAAAAGGCCTGTTCCGATGCTGTATTACTTTATGACTCTATGACTCTATGTGGAGTTGAATGGGAAAAGATGGATTTTAATCCCTTGAGTATATGGTTCATGTAACAGCCATCCCCTGACTCTTGCTCATATATATGCAGTATTTCAAATGGCAGCATCTGCATAACTTTGCTTCCTGCTTCTGGGTAAATACAAGTGGTTATTTAAGTATTTAGTATAGTCAACCTTGGTTAATATCAAGCAATAAAATCCATTCAAAAAGTCAAAAGAAAACTGCATCACATCAGATGCTGCATCTCAACAGAAATATGTTTTTCAATTGGCTGACTTCGGTCAGTGCCATATCTGCAGACTGACTGAAACAGCTCTTCTGCTGAATGAGATAACACAGTATGGAGCTGCAGGAACACAGCAAGCCAGGCAGCATCAGACAAGCAGGAAAGTTGGCGTATTAGTTCGGGACCCTTCTTCAGAAATGGGGAGAGAGCTCAGAAATAAATAAAGAGGAGGGGAGGGGCTGGGGAAGGTAGGTGGAATGGTGATGGGTGAATGCAGGTAGGGAATGGTGGGGGTTGGTCGGTGCGGTGGGACGGGCAGATAGGTGGGAGAGAAGATAGATAAGTTGTCAGGTCAAGGAGGCGGGGATGAGAGGGAGGGTTGGGCATGGGATGATGCTGGGGTTGGGGATGTTTTGAAACTAGTGCAATCCATGTTTAGGCCATTGGGCTGTAGGCTCCTGAGGCAGAATATGAGGTGCTGTTCCTCCAGTTTACAGGTGGAGTAATTGTGACATTGGGGAGGCCCAGGATGGACATGTCACCCAGGGAGCGGGAGGGGGAGTTAAAATGGTTCAAGACTGGAAGGTGCTGTCGTTTGTCACATACAGAGCTCAGGTGCTATACAAAATGGTCTCCAAGTCTCCGCTTAGTCTCACCGATGTAGAGAAGGCCACATCGGGAGCAGCGGATGCAGTTGACAAAGTTGATGGATGTGAGGTGAACCCCTGTCTAATGTGAAAGGTTTGTTTTGTGCATTAAATGGAGGTGAGGCGGGGAGGTGTAGAGGCAGGTGTAGCACTTCCTGCGATTGTTGGGAAAGGTGCCGGGGATGGTAGGGTTAGTGGCGAGTGTGGACCGGACAAGAGAGCCGCGGAGAGAGCGATCCTTGCAAAAGGCAGATAGGCATGGGGAGGGGAATATCTCTTTGGTTGTGGGGTTGGATTGTAGATCGCAAAAGTGGTGGAAAATGAAACATTGGATGCGGAGGTTGGTGGGGTGATATGTGAGGACAAGGGGAATTCTGTCTTTGCTTTTGTTGGGGGGAGGGGTTGTGAGGGCAGAGGTGCGGGAAACGCAAGAGATGGGGTTGACTGCACTTTCGATCGCTGGAGGGGCAAGTTACAATCATCTATGCAGCAGGACATCTGGAATGTGTGGGAGCGGAATGCCCCATCTTGGGAGCAGACACGGCAGAGGCAGAGGAGTTGGGAATAGCATTCTCACAGGAAGGTGGGTGAGAAGAAGTGTAGTGCAGATAGTTGTGTGAGTCAGTGAGCTTGAAATAGATGTCAGTTTCCAGGCGGTCACCAGAGATGGAGACGGGAGGTCTTGGAGACAGTCCAGGTGAATTTGAGATTGGGGTGAAAGGCACTAGTAAAGTTAATGAACTGTTCAAGCTCCCCGTGGAAGCACAAGGCAGAGTCGATGCAGTCATCAACGTAGCGGAGAAAGAGGTGGATGGAGGATAGTGCCAGTGTGACACTTTTTCTTCAGGCATTAGTAATGTGGCAACAAACTTTGTAGTAAAAACTGGTTTACATCCACAATTTTTGTTTTTCAGCTGTAACTCAGTTGGTTGGTGGCTAGTCTGTGATGCAGAGTGATACCAAAAGTGAGTTCAATTCCTGCACCAGCTGAGGTTACCATAAATGTTCTCTTTCTCAGCCTTTTCCTTGTCTGAGGCACGGTGAATCTCAGCTTAAATTACAACCAGTTATTTTTCTCTAATGAGAGAATAACCCTATGGTCTGGTAAGACTGTAGCAACTCTACCTTTACTTCTACAGCGCGTAGCATAGAGTGAAAGGGGAAGATTGTGAGAGCAACTTAAAAATAAATGAGCAAACATTTTACGAAGTGAAAATGCAGGAAAACAGACTATGTCAATTTTCATTCAATTTTCAGCGTCTGCCTTGTTAGGAAAACAATTCTCATCAATCACCATTGACGAGTTTATCTCATCTCCAGCAAACCAGCAGCAAAGCTACTGATAAGACAAAACATTTTGCACAGCAGCTGTTTAGATAATAATCACAATTAAAGAAGTCAAATGCTTAAGTAACGGTGACAATCATCAACTAAAAAAAAGGAAGAAAGCATCTCTCACGTTATTGAGAGTGTTATAAAGGCAAACAAAAGCAGATCAAAATCAAAAGTCACATCGACTTGCTTTAAAAACATGACTGAATTGAAATTTCTGCCATTGCTAGTTTCATCAAGGGGCTGTATAATGTCAAAAGTTGCAAAATATCTTTTTTAGGCTGTCTCACAACATTAGCTTTGCTATTTTATGTCCTTTTTAATGATACAGATCAATTTCCAATGCTATAAGTGACTGAGGCCTTTCCCAAAACTAAGCTTTGCCAAGTGACATTGCTAGTTTGAGAGGTCAACCACTGTGCCAGAACCAAGAGGACAGATAGAATAGAATAGCATAGAACAGAACAGAGTAGAATAAGGTATATTGTCACATGTACTCAAGTTACAAAAGAACAGGAGTACAATGAGAAGTTTACAATGTCACCAACACATAGTGCCATCTTTGTTACAAAGTTCCTAGGTACAAATCTTTGGTCCAAAAAATACAGAAAATAAAAACAAGTAACACAACATCACAGATATACACAGTATAAGCTAGAGAAATAAGAAATAAAGTCAAAAAGATAGACATTACAGTCTTTCTATAACGACTTGCACGAGGTCTAACTGGGATCTACCAATTCCCAAGCAGTAACCATCTTCAGTCCAAGCCCGCCAGCCGCCATCCCTGCTGTGCTCCGTGTCGCTGGCCGTCCCTGCTGCGCTCCGCAGCACTGGCCATCTCTGCTTGACTCTGGGCCCTCCGGTTGCCATCCCTGCAATGGTCCAGGTTGCTGGCCAGCCCTGCTTTACTCTAGGCCTGCTAGCTGCCCTCGCTCCATTCCTGGCCGCTGACCACAGTCCCCGCTCCATTCCAGGCCAGTGACCGCCGCCCCTGCTCCGTTCCAGGCTGCTGACCACCATGCTCGCTCCGTTCCAGGCTGCTGACCACCATGCTCACTCCGTTCCTAGCCACTGACTGCCACCCCCGCTCCGTTCCTGGCCACTGACAGTTGTCCCCGCTCCATTCCAGGCAGCTGACCACCGACCCCACTCTGTTCCAGGCTGCTGACCACCGTCCCTGCTCCGTCCCAGGCTGCTGGCAGAAGAGGAAAAAGATACAAGAGAAAAACAACACAAAACAAAGAAAAAAAGAGAAAGAAAAAGAAAAGATATGGAAGGAGCAGACAAGCTTCAGCTGCTGTGTCCTATTTCACCACCATCTTGGAATCTAGGCTCATATACCATGGGCAACAGCTATCAAATACATCCTGTAAGATCTGCCTACTGAGGAGTGTTCCAGTTACACCAAACACCACTGTAAGATTCTTACAGTCTCCTTTCTGACATTGTTCCCATATTCCATCCCACCTTAAAGATATTCTCTCCTAACGCATGGTGCTTTCAAACTGGCTAATGGGAAATTATTAATCACAGCCCAGACAATCTTACAAATGCTGACCATGTTTTCTAGATTTCTATCCCATAACAACCCAACTGAGGGTAAAACCCATTATTTGTGTAACTACATTTACAATGACCATTCTATCAACCTGAATCACACTGTATCATTTTTGAACAAAGAACAGTACAGCACAGCATCAGGCCCTTCGGCTCACCAAGCCTGTACTGATACATGATGCCTTTTTAAACTAAAAACCATCTGCCTTTACAGAGTCTGTATTCTGTTATTCCCTGCCAAATCATGTATCTGTCAAGATGCCTCTTAAATGTTGCTATTATATCTACTTCCACCACCTCCTCTGGCAGTACATTCCAGGCAGTTACCATCTTTTGTATCTCCTTTAAACTCTTGCATCTCCTTAAAGCTTTTCCCCCTTTACCTTAAACCTATGTTCCCTAGTAACTGACATTTCTACCCCAGGAAAAGATTCATTCTATCCATGCTTGTCCTACTTTTGTAAACTACTCTTACGTTGCCATTCAACCTCTGACATTGAAATGAAAACAAACTGAATTTGTCCAATTGCTCCTCTTAGCTAATACCTTCTAAACCAGGCAACATACTAGCAAACCTTTTCTGTACCCTCTCAAAAGTCTCCACATCCTCCTGGTAGTCTGGCAACCAGAACTGTAAGCAATATTCCAAATCTAGCCTAATTAAGACTCTGTATAGCTGCAACATGACTTGCCAATTTTTAAACTCCATGCCCCAACCAATGAAAGCAAGCATGCCATACACCTTCTTACCACCTTATCCACTTGGGTTGCCACTTTCAGGGAACTGTGGATCTGTATGCCTAGTTCCTTCTGTATGTTGATGCTTCTAAGTGTTCCGTCATTTATTGTATACTTCCCTCCTGCATTAGAGACATGGAGGTCGACAGCATGAAAACAGGCCCTTTGGCGCAACTTGCCCATGCTGCCTATTTTTCACAATTCAACTGGTCCCATTTGGCTGCTGTTTGGTCCATATCCCTCCACACCTATCCCATCCATGTACCTATCTAAATGTTTAAGTGACAAAATTGTACTCGCTTCTACCACTACCTCTGGCAGTCTGTTCCAGACACTCACAACCCTCTGTGTGCAAAAACTGTCCCCTCGACCCTTTTTGTATCTGTCCCCTCTCACCTTAGACCTATGTCCTCTAGTTTTGGACTCTCTTATCATGGGAAAAGCTGTCAGCTATCTCCCTTATCTACACCTCTTATGATTTTATATATCTCTATAAGGTCATCCCTCAGTCTCCTACGCTCCACAGAAAAATGTCCCAGCCTAGCCAACCACTCCTGATACACAAACCTTTCAGTCCAGATAGCATTCTAGTAATTTTTTTCTGTACTCTTTCTAGTCTAATAATATCCTTTCTATAATGGGTGAACAGAACTGCACGCAATTCCAAAATGCATCACATTGTATTTATCCAGAGTAAATTCCATCTTCCATTTCTCTGCCTAAGTCTCCAGCCTAAATAATCCATAATAAAAATTGTACATTCTATTCAACAAAATCCTTTCTCATACAGTGCTCCAAATTGACTTTTGCATATAACAGCATACCTCAAATAGGGCAAACATTTCAAGCATTATAATGTAAATATCCTGGCATCAATACCTCAAATTTTTGATACTTATGTGTAAGTCAAGCATTAAATTGAAAGGAAAAAGAATTGCACTAATATTTCATCTTGCCAAAATTAGTGTTGTCATGTAGGAAAGTATAATCATTAACCTAATATAGGAAATGTGGCAGCCAATTTACATACAGCACTATCTGAACACAATCTGATTGCCGTAGAAGAGTCACTGGATTCAACACATTAACTAGTTTTCTCTCTCCGCAAATGCAGCCACACCTGCTGATTTTCTCTAGCAGTTTCTGTTTTCATCTTCTTAGGCTGAGGGATGAATGTTGGTTAAGATGCCAGAAAGAACTCTTCTTCGAAATAATGGTTGTGAAATCTTGCATATCCGCCTACGATGGAACATAGGGCCTTCTGTTTAATGTCCCATCTGCAAAAAACAGCAGTGCCACACTCCCTCAGTACATAAGTGTCAAAGTGTCAGCCAAGATCTTAAATTTCTTTTAACTCTGAGGTTAGAATGCTATCACTGAATAACAGCTAAATAATGCATAAATGAAGGCTTTTATTGGTAGACATATGACAACTCACATGGAAAACTAACAAATACTGAAGCTTTATTTATTTCACAAACTTACCGAAGATCATGTTCAAAATCTGAAATTAATTTTCATGTGAACAAACAGACAGAAACCAATAAAGCCTTTTTATACCTATGGTACAAACCCTGCAGCACTCCCTCAAACTTAACCACCACCCTCCACAACTCTTCAGCAGGACTCTGCAACTCATTTCCAAAATCTAATCACACTGAATGTGCCAAAAGTAATAAAAAGTGACATTTTAAAAAATCAGGCTGCTAATAATCAGACTGTAAAATGTAACAGAAATGTTAGAACTGAAACCTATTTACAAAGCTGCTTCCTGAAGTAATTCTGCAGTACCTTAGTTTCCTGTTTCTACTGAGCTCTCTGTACTTGAAATGCTGGACAGACTTCACAGCATCAAAACAAAAGAAATCCAATGTATCTGTGCACAGTTTTACAGTTCAATGAAGTAAATGGCTTTGTTTCAGGTTAATACATGAGTAAAGTCCATCCAGATCTAGTCATCCGGAAACTTCAGGCTTAAGCTAAGATTTTGGGGTCAGTCCTAAGCTCACCTACGACCTCAGAATTTGGAATGTTTACTTTTATCACAGGGAACAGTGCTGCATTCAAAGGCTCCAGACCTGACCACCTTATTACACAGGAGTCAGCCACTCAATAGTTTTAGGGGTGCCTCGTTTACTTTGCAGCCAAAACTACCAAAATTGGGGCCATCATGAATGTGGAACACCAGAGATCTTGCTCATGGGAAAAGAATGTAACAAAGATGATTTTGTATTCAGAACCCAATAATATGCTGGGTCTGTAAGAGTATCAGCTGAGGGCTTTATTAACAATGATGAGCTGTACGTCAAAAATAGAAATATGAATACTGGTGTAACAGCAACCTTTATAAGGAGGGTCAGGTGAAATAAGATAAACTTTCTACTTTGTATACTTCACAAACTCTGTTCCACTGAGCGATCAGGGAAAATTAATCAATTACAATGATATCAGTTTTTACATGACTACTTTCTCTATTTCAAACAATTACACCACTGTCAACATTAATGGACTTTTCCATAAAAGGGAGCCAGTGGTGGGCTAGAAATAGACTTGCTCTTAAAGAGTTCCCAGTGTGTAGTCTCATTTTCCTGCAATCATTTTTTTTCAACCTGATTTTTCAATAAAGGAAAATTACATCCTGATAGCAGATGCCATGGTGGGGACAGAGAACATAAAACACTATTCTGTATATATTAGAGTAAAAATTACTTTGAAAAAAGAAAAGTACTTTCATTTCTCAAGTACTTTTCACAACCTAAGGATAGCCCAAATACTTTATAGCCAATACGTACTTTAAGTGTGCAATGTAGGAAAATAGCATTCAATTTATACACAAGTTCCTGCCACAAAAATGTGAAAACAAGGCACATATCTGTTTGAGCCACATTGATTGCAGGATTAAAATTGGGAACTCAATGGCCCTGTGAGGCCTGAGGAAATATCATTTTAAAGGTTTATCCAAAGACAGTGCATCACTTCGTCGGTACTAAGCCTCTGACAATGCAACACTCCCTCAGCACTGACCTTCCAACAGTGTGGCACTCCCGCGGTCCTGACCCTCCAACAATGCGGCGCTGCCTCAGCAATGATCTTCCAACAGTGTGGCACTCCCTTAGTACTGACCCTCTGACAGGGTGGCATTTCCTCAGTACTGACCATGTGGCACTCCGTTAGTACTGGCCCTCCAATATGGCGGCACTCCTTCAGTACTGACCCTCCAACAATGTGGCACTCCATCTGTAACGATCCTCTGACAGTGCAGCACTGCCTCAGGAGTGACCCTCCAACAGCACAGTACTCCCTCAGCAATGACCTTCCAAAACTGTGGTGCTTCCTCACTAGTAATCCTCCAATAGTGTGGTGCTCCATCAGCACAGAGCCTCTAACATTACAGAGCTCCCCCAGTACTGACCACCAACAGTGTGGCACTCTCTCAGCACCGACCATATGGCACTCCTTTAATACTGACCCTTCTAAAATGTGACACTCCCTTAATGCTGACCCTCTGAAAAGGTGGCATTCCCTCAGGAGTAATTCCCATCAGTGTGGCACTCCCTCAGTACTGGCCATATTGTACTCCTTTAGTACTGACCCTCTAAAAACGTGGTCCTCCCTCAATAATGACCTTCTGACAGTGCGGCATTCCCTCAGGCATAACCTTCAAACAGTGCAGCACTCCCTCAGCATTGAACCCCTGGCAGTGTGGGTTTCCCTCAGTAGTGACCCTCCGACAGAGCGGCATTCTCTCGGTACTGACCTGCCGACAGTGCCGCACTCCCTCAGCATTGATCCTCCGACAATGCAGCACACTCAGTACTGATCCTCTGGCAGTGCAGCACTCCCTCAATAATGATCATCTGATATTGCAACATTCATTCAGCACTGACCCTCTGAAGGTGCGGCACTCCGTCAGCACTGACCCTCCAACAGTGCAACAATACCTCAGCGCTGACCCTCACACAGTGTAGTACTCCCTCAGTGCTGACCCTCCAACAGTGCAAAATTCACTCAGTACTGACTCTTGGTTAATGCAACACTCCATCAGTACTGATCCTCCCTCAGCAATGAGCATCTGACAATGTGACGCACCTTCAGTACTGTCCCTCCAACAGTGCAATGCTTCCTTAGTAATGACTGAAAGTGCAGCACTCACTTCACAATCACTTTCACAATATGACGCTCTCTGAACTATTGCCTTTGCAGCAGTTTTGTACTCTTTCAGTAATGACCCTCCAATAGCGTGGCATCCTCTCAGTACTGACCATCTAACAATGCAGCACTTCCTTGGTACTGGTCCCCGAATATGCAGTGTTTGTTTGGTACTGACCCTCTGACAGTGAGGCATACGGATACTTCCAACATTGCAGCATTTACTCATATGGTAGCAGTGGAGTGTCAGCCAATATACTTGTGTTCAAACCATGGAGTGGGAGTTGTATGCATTACCTTCAGGCTGGGAGGTAACTGCACTTCTCACTGAGCCTGAGGCTTGTAGGGCTTTTTAGTGACAGTCACTCATGATAAAACCTATGGTGTTACAGCTGAAATTTAGGCCCTCTGGTGTGGTGGTACAGCATGTTCCCTGTGTACTCCCAGTTCCCCAAAAGGTGAATCCATAATAATAATCAGTCCAGCATTGTTTCCCAACTATACCAGTTGTAAAGATGGAATGTTTGACTCACACAGGTCAGGGCACTCTCAGTATGACACATTCAACAATCACTCATTTCAGCTTGCCTGGCAAATCAGAGAGAACTAGGAAGGAAAGGAAACCACAGAGTCCCTGCTCCTTAGCTGTCTCCAATGACCCAGGGTTGACTTGAACGAATGTAAGATGAGACCGCATGCCGGTCAAGGCTCCCTGTTTAGGTTAACACAAAAGGAATATAAAGAACCTCAGCGTTTGTGCACCAAGGTAAAACTAAGGGGAAAAAAAAGGCAGTGAAAGCAAAAATAAGTATTTTTTACCAAATCTACAGCAATAAAGCAAGTAAATAATCTGTGGAGCTGGATGAACACAGCAGGCCAAGCAGCATCTTAGGAGCACAAAAGCTGACGTTTCGGGCCTAGACCCTTCATCAGAAAAGGGGGATGGGGAGAAGATTCTGAAATAAATAGGGAGAGAGGCAGAGGCGGACCGAAGATGGATAGAGGAGAAGATAGGTGGAGAGGAGAGTATTGGGGGGGGGGGGGGGGGGGGTAGGGAGGGGATAGGTCAGTCCGGGGAGGATGGGCAGGTCAAAGGGGCGGGATGAGGTTAGTAGGTAGGAAATGGAGGTGCAGCTTTCCCAAAACCAGCCCAGCTCATCCCCGCCTCCCTAACCTGTTCTTCCTCTCACCTATCCCCTCCTCCCACCTCAAGCCGCACCTCCATTTCCTACCTACTAACCTCATCCTGCCCCCTTGACGTGCCCGTCTTTCCCGGAATGACCTATCCCCTCCCTACCTCCCCTCCACCTATCTTCTCCTCTTTCCATCTTTGGTCCGTCTCCCCCTCTCTCCCTATTTGTTTCAGAATCCTCTCCCCATCCCCCTTTTCTGATGAAGGGTCTAGGCCCGAAACATCAGCTTTTGTGCTCCCAAGATGCTGCTTTGTCTGCTCTGTTCATCCAGCTCCACACTTTGTTATCTCGCATTCTCCAGCATATGCAGTTCCCATTATCTCTGAAGTAAATAATCTAATGGGTGTAATTAATTTTCTTTTACCTGTTTTTAGGGAAAACTTGGGTTGTTTTTCAAAAACAATCAAGCCTGAAGAAAGAAAATTTACCTTGTCAGAAAAAGGACAACTGACAGAGCAGTTCTTTGCCATTTAAACTGCTTAACGTGTCCACAAGAAGAATTACAAACAACAAGTGCTGGTTTCTCTAGTTATACAAGTGAACACCACTATTCAATGTGCACACTAGGGGTTCCTTTGGAGTTGTGACAGCTCTAAATTGCAAGTCAAGTGATTGAACAGATAAAGGCCAGTGTTTTATCCCCATAGCTATGTAATGTTACACCAGGAATCCCACCTACCGCTTGGCCTGCTGTGTTCATCCAGCTCCACACTTTGTTATCTCTACTTTATTCTGGAGACTGCACTCCGTAGTAGAAGGATTACAGACTGGAGCATTTTCCTTGCTTACTGCTGAAGAATCCAGCTTGGAAGTAATCTGCAAGAAGCTGGTTTGGACTGAGACAAAGAAGATTCGAAGGACTTTGCCAGCTTTTAGAAAAGACAAAGTCATGCAAGAGGCTGAAATCTTTTCAGTATCTTTTCTTGACTAGGACAGTCTCACTGAGTGTGTGGAATGTGTACAACGGAATGTGTGGGGGATTTGCCTGTGTAAGTGGGTTACTGAGAAACTACTGATGTGCGCCTGAACCGAAACACTGAACAGACCAGGAGAACCTTGCCAGCACCTAGTTGATACATGCCATTCCAGCTAATTCTGGATAATTCAGAAGATACATGAACTAAAATCACAGCAAAGGAGGTAAGATTCAAGCCAAACTCAATGTGTTCACTAGGACTTCAGTAAACAGCAAGTGGGTGAAGGGATGCTACATTAAATTTCCAAAAGATATTCACTTAAAATATGGATAGAGCACCAAGTTATAAATTTCACCCTCCTGAACTCTGGTTACATTGAAGGAAGCAATCTGAACTACATGTGAACCAGATTGAAACATTGGCATTACAGGTCTGTCATGTTAGTTGCAAGAACAATTTGAGATGATGAGTCAAAATTATCACACGTTAAGGCATAATTCATTTCCCCAGGGTGGAAAATTAATAATAATAATAATAATATTAAATTTTATGCTGTAGAATGGTGACATAAAACCTAATTGTATGTATAACCCTCTCTGGGCTGGATTAGTGATCTCAAAAAAAGCTAAGAAATGTACTCGGGTGGGGCCAGTATATTGGAACTCCAATGTGCTATGTAAATAGAACACTTGAAGCTTTTCAGAACAATATACTGGGTTACCTACTCCTTATCTTATTCGCAATATCTTTATACCTTGAAGCAGACGAGAAAGGTTCCACATCTTAACTACACTTTCTAAAACAGTAAATGGCTCTGATAGTTTTACGGTACTTCAGCACTGTCAAAAATCGCAATTTAATTAGAAATATAATGATTTTGCACTATTGTCTCAATGCACAGAAATTCAAAGGTTTGCAATGGGAGAACGAGAGTGAGATTGAACATTTTTGCAATTAATCAAATTACTTAAGTTGTTTTGTTTTAAAAATAATTACCAAATGAATGAATACAGAAATCACCCTGGGGCACACATTCCACATAAAGTTAGAGTAATGTCATCGTCGTACAATATCAGGACCAAAAAGTCAGCATGAATCATGCTGGAACTTCAAATGTTTCACAGAGTTCCAGAACCCAGATTTGTACACAGATATCTCACACGTGAACTCCCAATTTTATCAATGTCATTTTAGCAGATGGTTACAAGTGTTCTCACGGGGAGGGCAGAAAGATCGGGCGAAAGTCATGCCAGCATTGTCCAGTGATACTTCCCAGCACTGGTTCAAAGGTATCTTTGTAGAAGCCTGGGAAGAGACCAGCCATTAAGCTGCTCAAACAGGGAAAAGTTGTCTTAAGAAAAATTAAGTGAATGAGGAGTGTGAAATTAAATGACAAATGGAAGAATAATTTTCTGTCAGAAAGGAATAAAATGAAATTCTGCTAATTAGTGAAGGATCAAGATGATTTTACACTTGAAGTACTGTATGAAATCATTCTAAATGCTTTAATTATATTTTGTGTGATTAGATATGTAATATCCATTCTCCTATCTAAAGTATTTCAAAACTTTTTAAACACTTGTAATAGTTTTAAATCTTCACTGTAGTTAGTGTTCTTTGAAGCTTTTACTGACTGACATTTTGGGAGCCAAAGAAAGAGTCTTACTGCATTTTCCATCATAACATTTAATTGACTGTGGCATCGAAATCGCTTTTAAGACCCAAAAGGGTGAAGCATTAGCTGTGTGCTCAAACTAAATGTCACATGCTACTGATAAAGGTTACAGAGATCTGAACTTTGTCAGTATGTTTTTTTCAGGCAATAATTTTGGCATTATTTAGGGTTCTGGCAATCTTTGGCCTGCCTGCATAGTTTTCAATATTATAGCTTTGCCTGTAGAGAATAATCTGTGCTTTTGATGGGAATCTATCATGCCATGGCAAATGAAGTTCTATATTTCAAAACCAGGAGATTAAGGTTGGAGTATGAAACAACAACCACTTTTATTTAAATGTTATTTAAATATCTCTAATATAATGAAACTTCCCAAGATGCTTCACAGGAACATTTTAAAATTAAGTTTGCACTGAGCCACATAGAGAGATATTAGATCCAATGGTCAAACATTTAGTCATAAACTGGAAGGTTAGTTTTCAGACGTTTCATCACCATTCTAGGTAACATCATCAGTGAGCCTCCGACGAAGCACTGGTGTTATGTCCCGCTTTCTATTTATCTGGTTAGGTTTCCTTGGGTTGGTGATGTCATTTCCTGCGTCGGTGATGTCATTTCCTGTTCTTTTTCTCAGAGGATGGTAGATTGGCTCCAAATCAATGTGTTTGTTGATGGAGTTCCAGTTGGAATGCCATGCTTCTAGGAATTCTCCTGCGTGTCTCTGTTTGGCTTGTCCTAAGATGGATGTGTTCTCCCAATCAAAGTGGTGTCCTTCCTCATGTGTATGTAAGGATACGAGTGATAGTGGGTCATGTCGTTTTGTGGCTAGTTGATGTTCATGTATCCTGGTGGCTAGCTTTCTACATGAACATCAACTAGCCACAAAACGACATGACCCACTATCACTAGTACCCTTACATCCAGATGAAGAAGGACACCACTTTGATTGGGACAACACATCCATCCTAGGACAGAGACACACAAACAGAGACACGCATGAGAATTCCTAGAAGCGTGGCATTCCAACCGGAACTCCATCAACAAACACATTGATTTGGAGCCAATCTACCATCCCCTGAGAAAAAGAACAGGAAATCATTGCAGGCAAAGCATTCTATTCCCTTACTACTCTCTGAGTAAAGAAACTACCTCTCACATTTGTCCTATATCTTGCACCCCTCAATTTAAAGCTATGCCCCCTCGTGCTCGCTGTCACCATCCAAGGAAAAAGGCTCTCCTTTCCATCCTATCTAACCCTCTGATTATTTTATATGTTTCAATTAAGTCACTTCTCAACCTTCTTCTCTCTAATGAAAACAGCCTCAAGTCCCTCAGTCTTTCCTCGTAAGACCTTCCCTCCATACCAGGCACCATCCTAATAAATCTCCTCTGCACCCTTTCCAAGGCTTCCACATCCTTCTTATAATGTGGTGACTAGAACTGTTTCGACAACTTTAGGTACATTTAAGTCGTCATTGGATGAGCATATGGATGTACATGGAATAGTGTAGGTTAGATGGGCTTCAGATCGGTATGACAGGTCGGCACAGCATCGAGGGCCAAAGGGCCTGTATTGTGCTGTAATGTTCTATGTTCTATAAATGACATCGCCAACGCAGGAAATGACATCACCAACCCAAGGAAACTTAAACAGATAAATAGAAAGCGGGACATAACACCAGTGCTTCGTCGGAGGCTCACTGATGATGTTACCTTGAATGGTGACGAAACGTCTGAAAACTAACCTTCCAGCTCAGCGAGCAAACACATCCAGAAACTCAACCGGAGCTACAAATCTTCTCAAAACTCGCTATTTAGTCATAAATGTGGGATTTTAGGATCATCTTAAAGGAGGAAAGTGAGGTACAAGAGCAGAGAAGTGTAGAGAAGGAATTCCAGAGTTTAGGATTTGGGCAACTCAAGGTTTGGCCACAAATAGCAGAACACTTACAATTGGGAAAGTGCAAGAAGCCAGTATTAGAGGAGCACAGGTATCACAGAGAGTATGACAGATAATGGGAACTGCAGATGCTGGAGAATCCGAGAATGCAAAATGTGGAGCTGGATGGCACAGCAGGCCAGGCAGCATCTTAGGAGCACAAAAGCTGACGTTTCAGGCCTGGACCCTTCATCAGAAAAGGGGGGTGGGGAGAGGGTTCTGAAATAAATAGGGAGAGAGGGGGAAACGGTCCAGGGATACCTAACCTAAAGAGGTTACCCTCCTCCCACCGGACAAACCTCAGGGGATCTCTCTCCCACTGCAACTCTCTTGTCCACCTATCTTCTCCTCAATCCATCTTCGATCTGCCTCCCCCTCTCTCTCCCTAGTTATTTTAGAACCCTCTCCCCATCCCCCTTTTCTGATGAAGGGTCTAGGCCCGAAACACCAGCTTTTGTGCTCCTAAGATGCTGCTTGGCCTGCTGTGTTCATCCAGCTCCACACTTCGTTATCTCAGAGAGTTGTGGGTTGTACATTACAGATGTAGGGGCAAAACCATAGAGGCATCTAAAAATGAGAATTTTAAAGTAAAGACATTGCTCAACAGGGAGACAGAGGAAGTTAGCGAGCAATGCAGTGACAGAGATGTGGCACTGGATGAGAGTCAAGACAGCAGCCGGCAAATTTTTGAATGGCCTCAGATTTAAAGACGTTATATGTGGGAGACCAGGCAGGAATGAGTTGTGATTGTCAAGTCGAGAGGTAACAAAGGCTGGATAAAGATTTCAGCAGCAGTTGACCTAATTCAGGGGCAAAGTCAGGGCAAGGCTAGAGAGATGGAAAAGAACAGTATTAGTGATGGCAAAAACATGAAGTTAAAAGATACAGCTTGAAATCTGATCTGACATTACGGTTGCAAATAGTCTAACTTGAACTCAGACAGCTGGCAGAAGGACTGAATTGGTAACTAGGATCGGAATTTGAAGCCAGGATTGAAAACAATGTTTAATGGGAGAAAATTTCTGCTCATTCATGAATGAATGTCGTACAAGCAATAAGTTAAACAAACGTTCAGTTAAATTTGTCAAGATAAAAGATGTGGAGAAGACCTACTGGTGTTATCGCTGGACTCATAATCCAGAATCCCAGGTAATTTTCTGGAAGCCTGGGTTTGAATCCCACCACAGCAGGTATTGGAATTTGAATCAATGAAAATATGGAATTAAGAGTCTAATGATAACCATTGTCATAAAAACCCATGTGGTTCACTAATATTGTTTAGGGAGAGAAACTGCCGTCCTTGCCTGTGATGCATTTGACTCCAAATCCATAGCAATGTGGTTGACTCTAAACTGTCCTCTGGGCAATTAGAAATGGACAACAAATGCTGGTCCAGTTCATTTATGCGATGCCCTCATTACATGAATGAACTGAAAAAAAAGAAAATCGATTTACAGTTTTGCTATTATCTGTTAATCTGTTCCAGACAACGCAGCATTTCAGAGGAAGGGTCACCAGATCTGAAACATTAACTCTGTTTTTTTCTTCACAAATGCTGGTAGATCTGCTATCTTTTCCAGCAACTTTGTTTTTGATCCTAATTTACAACATCTGCAGTTATTTCGGTTTTTATAAGGCAGCATTTCTGATTCATCTCAAACTGTTCTTCACAGACAATTAATTATTTCTTGAAATAAAGCATGTAATTGTTACACTGGCACACTTGGCAGACAATTTGCACACAACACAAACCCACAAACAAGTTGAATAACCAGTTAATCTGTTCCATTGTTGTCAGTTGCACAATTAATGTTATCCAGAAGATCTTTTTTTAAAAATTCCTGCTCTCCTTCACTTGCACTTAAGCAGACAGATAGGGGCCTTATCCTCTTTCTCATCTGCTAAAAATGTGGCCCACAGTACGTATATAACTTTAGTGAGACTTGAATCTACAACTTTCAGGGTGAGACTGCAATCGCCAGGAGCAAGCTGCCATGAGAAGGGGAGACACTGAGAAAGAGGGAGAATGCAAATGTAGTTGCTGACTGGTTTCTTTGCTATTAGCGAATATACTTTAGGCACATATACATTTTTCACTCGTGAAGATTTTTCCCAGGTGTTAATTATCCTGTTGCAAACTGTTTAGACTGATCTTCATATTACGGAAGATGATGAATTACATCACTCAAAATCATTGTGTTCTGCCAGTCCTGAAATGTTTTGTGTGGTGAGCAGATATTTTATAGCTTTGTGTTATAAATCAGTAATTGAAAAGGTAACATGAGTAGATACCTGTATTAAAAGAATGCACATGAATTGATGAAATTTTGATATGCTTCAACATTACCTGAATCTTTCAGTGAATCCTGCCTTATAATCCACTCCTACTTATCAGACATCCACGTCATTCTTATGGACTGCAGCATCAAACCTCCAGTTTCAATTTTAAATAAACACAATGTAGAAACTCTTATTAAGGCTTGAGGGGCTTCAGACACTGCCATAACTTGAAATGGACTTTAAAAGGGAATGGAGATCCTCAGTCTGTCGGAAAAGAGACAGTCAGCCTTAGTCAGCTGGTTATTCAGTTGGTATTCAATTTAATCTCCAGAATTAATTGGAAAACAACAAACTGTTTAAACTTGCAACAGATCTTTTTGCTTTCCAATAGAATTTCCTTAAAACCTACTGACTCAGTAGCATACTGCTGTGAAGTTGTTCAGCACATTCATCTGAAATTTCTCCCTTTTCTAATTTAGCAAAGATGATGTTACTGGGCCAAAGCCTGCTCTGAAATAATGAGGACAATAATTTCAACAAGACAAAGCATTTATACAATATTATCCCTCGACATAATTTCAGTACCATTAGTGTTAATGATCAAATTACACATGAGTAAAATTGCTTTTTAGTAACTTAAATACAAAGAATGCAAAAGAAGATTCAAGAGGTCTAAGAACTTTGGAGTGTCAGCAGAGGTCACTATTTCAGTTCTTATGGTTTGGGGAGGAGGAAAGTTTTATTTTACAATATTTAACTCAGTAACAAACCATTTATTATGTGACAGAAAACGCATCACTAAACTATAAAAAAAACTCCATTCACAGAGTACCAGTATTGAGGACATATGCACTTTTGTCTAACTAAGTTAGCAGGCAGCCAGTCTAGCAGTGCCTACCACAACAAAAAGCTGATACTCTAAAACAACTGCAATAACAACTTACAATGGCAGGGGTCTTGGTCTGACGAGGCTGATCATGTGGCCTTCTCAACACTGACACATTATTCCGTTTGTTGGATCCCCTCCCTTTCTACTACTGCACCACCCACACAAACAACCCTCACTCCCAACCTTTCCAATGCACATCCCTAACATCAGATGTTACAAAGGAAAAGCAGTGACACAGAAAGAGGATAATTTTCGTTCTGTCTGTCTGTTCCCCAGTGAATGTCAGGAAATATAAATGGGAAATTATTCATCTTGATGCAAGTTTTTAAGGACTGAAGATGAGAAGCAGCATATGCCTTTTGTTTTAAGTCGCATTATGTCATCAAAAATATGAAGGAAAAACAAATTCTTCTGGAAAAAATATCAAAAACCCTCACAGTGAAATAAGATTAGCTGGCACCCAGACTCAACAGCAGGCTATTCTGTCTTATAACAGACAACAGTGATATAGATCTGGATGAAAGGAGTTTCTGGGATACCAGGTTTTTGTTCATGTATTTATTACGAGACTGAGAAGCCCACAACTCTTCCATTTTCTCAACAAGCACTTCCCCAGTTGAAATGCAGAAAGCTTGGCTCAAGTCTGTGAACTTTGGCTACTGGAACAATTTTGCTGGAGAAAAATCAAGGCTGATCACAAGTTACAACGAAGAGCAAGAAATAATTCTCAGAGGAATTTTGTTTCATTCGAGCAAATCTGTCTTGAAGAAGTATATATATTTTTTAACTATCAGTACAGAGAGTTTGATATTTTCAGATTAAACAAATTACAAACAGAACTCATGAATCACAATTTATAGGTTATGGGAAAAATATAGATCATCTAAGCAGAATTATACTAATTTATAAATGTGCCTCATTAGTTAAACAACCGACTTAGCATAACCTTTACAAACAGAACTCCAGCAAAATTGTTCAAATAGCCAATGTTTACAAACTTGAGCCAAGCTTTCTTCTCACTGTCTTAATAAATACATGAACAAAAACCTGGTCTTCCAGAATCTCCTTTCATCCAGATCTATAACACTGTTGCCTGTTATAAGACAGAACTATACTAATTTATAAATGTGCTTCATGAGTTAAACAATCGACCTAACATAATCTTTCATGTTGCTGACAGGAACACCAGCAGACGTATTCTGCAATGACATGATATGTCTGGAATAGTATAAACACAATTTTAAAAATGCACGAAATAAAATACTATAACTCATGCTGACACTCCAAAGTAGCATTGAGGGAGTGCTGCACAGTCAGGGCTATAATTCTTCACTATCTGCCTCACCTAGTGCATGTTAAATGCCCTGAAGATAAGACAGTATCCCCCTTCCCTTTGTCCTAAGCCACGGTTTTATTTTAATCAACAACACAAAGAGCAGAGGATCTTTCCATTTTGGGGGCCCTGTACTTTTAGAATGCTGTTATATTCCCCTACAGTGAAAAAAAAGTAATTGCACCACAAAAAGGAAGGTATTTGCATGTGAAGCTCGGGATAGTTCTCAGATTTGTGGCAAATCCATATATATGAATACAAGGTCTTCATTAATTTGCTAGCTTACAGTTATGGTGACATCTCCATGACATTGTTGCTTCCCAATCTAAACTGAAGAGATAATTTAGCAAATAGAAAACGTACAGTACCTCACCTACTGAAGCCAGAAACATACACTTGCATTTTTCTTGTACCTTAATACTTGTCAAAGCATTTCACAAATTAATTACTATTTAAATGTTAATTTTAGCTTTGTTGTCATGGCACTGCAAGAAAGATCTAAAACATGGCTGATCCTTACAATATACAATCTGAGGTTGGAGCTTGTAACAGTTATTCGTTTCTCATTATCTGACAGAACTACATGTTCTCCATAGTGTCAACTGCAACTCAGTAGGCAGAACTATCACCTGAATCAGAAGGTCATGGGTTCAAGTCTGGAGGGCATACAATGGAAACTGATACATCACTGTTATACTGAGGGAACCCTGCACAACTGGATGTGCTGTCTTTCAGATGAGGCATTAAAACAAGGCACCATCTGTTTTTCCAGGTGAAAGTAAAACATTCCCACGGCTACTATTCAAAGGTGGTTAGGGGAAATACAGCTTATTTTTCAGCTTATCTTTCAACCGAACCAAAATCAAAATATCTGATTATTATGCTATTGCTGTTCATAACGTCCTGCTCTGTGCAAACTGGCTGTCACATTTCCTACATAACAGTGGTGATGATATTTCAAACATAACTTCATTGGCTGTAAAGCGTTCTGCAACTTACTGAAGTCATAGAAGTTATAAAAAAACACGAGTCATAGCATCATTGAGGTCTACAGCACAGAAAAAAATCCTTCAGCCCAATTAGCCTGCTCTGGTCAAAAACAAGCACCTAGCTAGAAGTACAAGGCAATGAGAGGCACGGATAGAGTCGATAGCCAGAGACTTTTCCCCAGGGCAGAATTGAATGCCACGAGGGGTCATAGTTTTAAGGTGTTAGGAGGAAGGTATAGAGGAGATGTCAGAGGGAGGTTCTTCACCCAGAGAGTTGTGAGCACATGGAATACTTTGCCAGTGGTAATTGTGGAAGCAGAGTCATTAGTGACATTTAAGCGACTGCTGGACATGCACATGGACAGCAGTGAATTGTGGGGAATGTAGGTTAGGTTATTTTATTTTTGGATTAGGATTAATCCACGGCACACATCATGGGCCGAAGGGCCTGTAGTGTGCTGTACTTTTCTATGTTCTATGTTCTAACTATTCTAATCCCATTTTCCTGCAGTTCGCCCACAGCCTTGGACGCCTTGGCATCACAAGTATATATCTAAATGTTTCACAAATATTATGAGGGTTTCTGCCCCTCTGGGTGAAATGATTTTTCCACACATCGCCTTTAAACATCCTGCTCCTAACCTCAAATCTCTGCCCTGGTCATTGATCCCTCTACCAACTTTATTCCCATCTAACTTTGACTATGCCCCTCATAATTTTATATATCTCAAACATGCCTGCCTCAGATTCTTCTGTTTTAAATAATCCTAGTTTAAATAATTTCTCTTTATAGCTAAAGCTCTCCAGCACAGGCAACATCCTGTTAAATTTCCTCTGCACCCTCCACATTGCAAACACATCCCTTCTACAATATAGTTTTCAGAACACAACATACAACACTCTATGTTTTTCCCAAACAGTGTTTCATATAGTTCCAGCATCACCTCCCTGCTCTAAATTCTGTGCCTCATCTAAAAAAGTATTCAATATGCCTTCTTAATATCTTGGTCTACCCACTGTCCCACTACCTTAAGAAATCAGTGGACATGCACACCACGGTCCTTCTGAACCTCAGTGCTTCCCAGAATCCTACTGGATCTTGTATTCCCTTGCTTTGTTTGTCCTACCCAAGTCTTTAATGTTTTTTGCAAACATATACACAGATTTGTTTAAGTCACTTTATCTATGGAGACTCGGATGTAAAGATGATTCTGATACAGAGAAACCAATTAAAACTTTAAATAAAAATGAAATTTGGTGAAATGAGATCAAAACTAATTGAGTCTCCTAACATGACTGTCAGAATGATAATTAATGGTCACATGATAATTAATGATTATAAATTATATCAGGAAGGCTTACTTTAACATAATTAGGAAGCTGGATGTGCTTAAATACTATTCAGCATTATTGATAAATCAAACAACTTAATTGAAACAGAGCTAAAAATAACACTAAATCACATTACAGGCTGAATTTTACTGGAAGTTGGCAAAGTATCTATTTTGGTGAGTTTCATGGAGGGTTTCTCACTGTGAGGTCTAGGAAGATCCCTCCCACTATTCTCCCCAACTTACCTCAGTAGCTATGCACCACACCCCAATGGTACTCCAATTATCATATCATCCTACTTGCCACATGAGTCACTACTCACCATTGCCAGAACCTCCTGAGATTCCAGGCACCAAGTGTAAATTTAAAACGTAGCGAATAACCAGGTCAAGGACTGTCAGGCCGAAGGTCCCCAGATGGCTTATGTCAATTCCTCCAGATATATGAGACAAAGGGAAATTGGTACCTGGCTTTGCCAGTAAGGACCTGAAGGTGTTGGTGGATGGGGTGGTGCAAAGGAAAGACATCCTCTTCCCTCAGTACCAGCAGGGGGTGTGCTGACAGCCTGGTCTGAGGTTGCCAACCAAGGTCAGCATGTTACCTACAGACCAAAAGAACATCCAGCAACATCCGCTCTGTAACTGTAAGTGCTATCATCTTTCCTCTGCTTCCTCAAATTTACTCTGTCTCCGCTACTGTACCCCCCTTCCACCAAGGCTCATGTCTACCATTATCACGATCATGGCATCTTCCCTCACTCACTCTCACCCACACAATCCCTTCACCCTCAAAAGTATGTCAATCAAAAGTAAAAAGATATTGACCGCGCACTAGGAAGAAACTTAAAGGCAGACTGTTAAAGCTTACCTATGTACGTGAAAAGGAAAAGAATTGAAAGGACATATGTAGGCCCATTACAGGTCGAGACAAAATTTGAATTGAAGAACAGGGAATAGCAGAAAAGTTAAACAATTACTTTGTGTCTGTCTTCACAGACGAAAACATAGAAAATCTCCCAGAAACATGAGACAACTAAGGGACTTGTGAAACTGAGGAAATGAAATAATAGACATAGTTGTTAGGATTAACTGAGTGGAAGGTTGACAAATCCCCTGGACCAGACAGGCTACATCCAAATGTTTTGAAGGAGGTGGTTATAGAAATACCGTATGCATTGGTGGTTACCTTTCAAAACTGTACAGATTCCAGGGAAAGTAGCAAATGCAATCACACTATTAAGAAGGGAAGGGGAGGGAGAATGGAGAACTATCGTTCTGTCAGTCTGAAAGCAGTAAAATGGAAATGTTAGAATCTATTGTGAAGAATGTAGTAACTGGAATTTAGAAAATAATGGTAAAATTTGGTAGTGTCAACATGGATTTATGGAAGGGAAATCAAGTTTGACAAACTTGAAGTTTATTCAGCATCTCACTTGTAACATTGATAAAGATGTGGTGTATTTAGATTTTAGGAAGGCTTTTGATAAAGTCCCACACAGGAGGTTAGTAAATAGATGGTGGCAGGAGATGGTAGTGTAATGTCACTATACTGGTAATCCAGAGGCCCAAGCTAATGCCGTGTGTGTAAGGTCAAGGTTCACTATGGTAGTTGGTAGAATTTAAATGTTCAAACTGTTAAAATGCTCAAATGTTAAAACTGGAATATAAAAGTGTTAGTGACAACGATCATGAAACTATCATCGACAGTCATCAGAACACATCTGGTACACTGCCCCTTCTTTTGGGAAGGAAATTTAAGAACTGGTTATTAGAATGCATAAGGCAGAGATAAGGAGTAAATGGATCGTTGCCAGGATGGCAAGCTGTTACTGGTAAGATACTGCAAGATTAGATGCCTGGGCCAGAACTGTTCACAATAATATTAATGATTTGGATGTGGGGACCAAATACAACAATTGTTGGGAATAAAAGTTGTCAGAAAGCTGCAAGGAGGCTTCATGCAGAAAATGGAAGATAGGATATAGAGTCATACAGTCATATAGTCATACAGCACGGAAACAAACCCTTCAGACCAACCAGTCCATACTGAATAAAGTCCCAAACTAAACTATTCTCACCTGCCTACTACTGGCCTATATCCCTCCAAACCTTTCCTATTCATGTCTCCATCCAAATGGATTTCAAACATCGCAATTGTACCCACATCCAACGCTTCCTCAGGAAGTTCATTTCACATGCAAATCAACCTCTGTGCAAAAAAAGTGCCTCATGTCTTTTTAAAACTCTCTCTTCTCACCTTAAGAATGTGGTCCTTAATCTTGAAATTTCCCATGTTAGGGCAAAGATAACTACCATCAACTCTATCTATACCTCTTATTATTTTATAAACTTTTATCAGGTCACCTCTCAACCTCCTATGCTCCAGTAAAGAAAGCCCCAGCCTATCCAGCCTTTCTTTGTAACTCAAACCTTCAATACCCAGCCACATTCTGGTAAAAACCAAAACAACCACAGGTGTTGTAAATCAGGAATAAAAACAGAACAGTCCGGAGGAAGGATCACCGGACCCAAAGATTAACTCTGATTTTTTTTTCCACAGATGCTGCCAGACCTGCTGAGCTTTTCCAGCAACTTCTGTTTTTGTAACATCCTAGTAAATCTCTTCTGAACCCTCTCCAGCTTGATAATATCCTTCCAATAACTGGGTGACGAGAACTGGACACAGTACTCTGGGAAAGCTTCACCAACGTCCCGTACAACATCAACATAACATCCCAACTCCTATACTCAATGGACTGAGCAATGAAGGCAAGCGTGCCAATGTCTTTTTAACCATCCTATCTATATATTATGCAAACTTTAAAGAATTATGTACCTGCAACCCTAGGTCCCTCTGTTCTACAACATGGCCCAAGGCCCTACCATAAAGTCTATAAGCCCCACTCTTACCTGTTGTACTAAAAAGCAATACATCGCATTTATCCAAACTGAACTCCACCTGCCATTTTTCAGCCCATCGACCCATTTGATCAAGATCCTTTTGGTTTTCTAATATTACTTCTTCACTGTCTACTATGCCACCAATTTTGGTATCATCCACAAACTTACTAACCATGCCTTCTACATTCTCATCCAAACTATTTGTATAAATGACAAATGAAAGATGACCCAGCACCAATCCCTGTGGAGCACTGCTGGTCACAGGCCTCTAGTCTGAAAAGCAACCTTCCACCATCACTCTCTGTCTCCTGCCTTTAAGCCAATTTTGTACCCAATTGGCAGACTCAAACTGAATCCCACATGACCTAACTTTACTAATTAGTCTACTATGTGGAATCTTGTCAACTGCTCCGACATCATTAACCTTTTTGGTAACTTCCCCAAAACACTCAATCAAATTTGTGAGACATTATTTTCCTCGCACAAAACCATGTTAACTATTCCTACTCAATTTTTGCCTCTCTAGCTGTCCATAAATCCTATCTATCTTTAATAATCACCTCCAACAATTTACGTGCGACCAAAAGTCAGACTCACAGGTTCATAGTTGCCTGGTTTCTCCTTACAGCCTTGCTTAAACAAAGATACAGCATTCGCCACCCATCAGTCATCAGGCACCTCACCCATAGTTATAGATGATGCAATTTTTTCAGCCAGGGATCTTGTAATTTCTTCCCTTACTTCCCACAACATTCTGGAATACATCAGATCAGGTTTATCCACCTTCATATTTTCAAAGATCTCCCGAACTTCCTCTTCTGTAATGTGAACTATTTTTAAAACATCAAAGTTTATTTCTCTTGCATTCTCTAGACTCCATTTTCTTCTCCACAGTAAAATGCCAAATATTCATTTAGTATCTCTTCCACCTCCTGACATTGAGCTTTAAGGAGCCCTATTCTCTCGCTAGTTTTATTTTGCTCAAAGTATTTGTAGAAACTATTTGGATTATCCTTAATCTTATCTGCCAATGCTATCTCATACTCCCTCTTTGCCTTCCTGATCTCCCTCTTAAGAATGCCCTACACTCTTTATGTTGATTAAGGGGCTCAATTAAATCAATTGAATTCAATTTTCCAAGCTGTCTACATCTAAAATAAGATTATCTTTTACTCTTGACTCCAATCTCAATGTCTTTATTCATCCATTGGTCCTTAATCTTATCAGCCTTATCCTCTACTCTTACAGGAACAAAATGCCTCTGAACTCTAGCCATCACACTCTTGAATGCCTCCCACTTGTCAGATGTCCTTTTACCTGCAAACACTCTACTCCAAACACCTTTGGAAGTTCTTGTCTCATACCATTAAAATTTGCCTTACTCCAATTAAAAACTTTATCTTTTATGGAAGACTTATACCTTTCCATAAGCATTTTGAAACTAATACAAGAAGGTCTAGTTTTGTTCCTTCTCTAGTAGGAACATCCACAGAACATAGAACAGAACAGCACAGTACAGGCCCTTCAGCCCACGATGTTGTGTCAACCTATTATCCTACTCAAAGATCAAACTACCCTGCATACCATACATTTTACTATTATCCATGTGCCTACCCAAGTCACTTAAATGTCCCTAAATTATCTGACTCCACTACCACCACTGGCAGCACATTCCACCAATCTCTGTGTAAAGAATCTACCTCTGACATCTCCCCTTTACCTTCCTCCTCATCACTGTCATTTCCACCCTAGGAATAAGTCTCCGGCTATCTACTCTATCTATGCCTCCCATCATCTTGTACACTACCTATGCCTCTCATCGTCTTGTACATGTTGATAAAGAAAACTTTCTTGAAAACATTTGACAAATTCTTCACCATCCAAACCTTTAACACAATGGTAGTCCCAGTCAACATTTGGAAAATTAAAATCCCCCATTATTACAATCTTATAACGTTTACATATCATCTGAGATCACCCAACATATTTGTTTCTCAATTTTTCTCTTACTTCTAAATGGTATTCTTTGCAAGCCGGATCAGGAGTCCTGCGTGGTGTGTTGTCTGCCTAGTGCCAGGGTGCAGGACATCTTTGACCGGCTTGAAAGGATATTGGAGCGGGAGGGGGAGGATTCAGTTGTTGTGGTCTACGTTGTAACTAACAACATAGGGAAGGCTAGGATGGAGGACCTGTTTGGGGATCATCAATCACCAGGAACAAAATTAAGGAACAGGTCCTCAAGAGTAATTATCTCCGGATTACTGCCCGAGCCACGTGCAAATTGGCTTAAGGGTAAAAAAGTTAGGGAAGTAAACACGTGGCTAAGGGAGTGGTGTGGGAAAGAGGGGCTCCATTTCATGGGGCACTGGCACCAGCTTTGGAACCGGGTGATCTGTACCGATGGGACGGTCTCCACCTGAACCGATCTGGAGCCAGTGTTCAAGTGTAGAGGGTAAATAGGGTGGTCACTAGGACTTTAGGACGGGTGAAGGGAAAGGGAAAGCGACAGGAAGTGTGATGGTAAATAAAAAGGTAAGCAGCAGGTTAGCATGTGTGCAGGAGGGTTTAAGTTTAAGGCAGACTATGAAAGAAGCAAAAAGGAAGGATAACTCAGGAGGTATTATTAGAGATGTTGGAAATCATGAAGGTAAGAAAGCTAGCATAAAAGCACTTTACCTAAATGCTTTGTAGTATTCGTAACAAGGTTGATAAGTTAACGGCACAAATCATTGCGAATGAATATGATTTGGTAGCCATTACAGAGACATGATTACAGGATGGTCACGATTGGGAGTTAAATATCCAGGGGTATCAGACTATTCAGAAGGACAGACAGGAAGGTAAGGGAGGTGGTGCAGCTCTGATATTCAAGGACGACATCAGGGCAGTGCTGAGAGATTATATAGGTTCTATGGAGAATGAGGTTGAATCCATTTGGGTGGAAATTAGAAATTCTAAGAGGAAAAAGTCACTGACAGGAGTAGTCTATAGGCCACCACATAATAACATCACATTGGGGTGGGCAATAAACAAAGAAATAACTAATGCCTGTAAAAATGGTACGGCAATTATCATAGGGGATTTTAATCTACATGTAGATTGGTTGAACCAGCTCAGTCAGGGTAGCCTTGAGGAGGAGTTCATTGAACGTATCCGTGATAGTTTTCTTGAACAGTATGTAATGGAACCAATGAGAGAGCAAGCTATCCTAGATCTGGTCCTGTGTAATGAGACAGGAATAATTAATGACCTCATAGTTAGGGATCCTCTTGGAAGGAGTGATCACAGTATGGTTGAATTTAGAATACAGATGGAGAGTGTGAAGATAAAATCCAATACCAGAGTCCTGTGCCTGAACAAGGGGGACTACAATAGAATGAGGGAGGACTTGGCTAAAGTAGACTGGAAGCAAAGACTTTATGGTGGGACAGTTGACAAGCAGTGGAGGACTTTCAAAGCAATTTTTACAAAGTGCTTGGCAAAAGTATATTCCAGTAAAAACGAAGGACTGTAAGAAAAGGGGTAATCTGCCATGGGTGTCTAAGGAAATAAGGGAGTCTATCAAATTGAAAGAGGCAGCATACAAAGTGGCCAAAAACAACACGAAACTAGAAGATTGGGAAAACTTTAAAGGTCAACAGAAAGACACAAAAAGAGCTATAAAGAAAAGTAAGATAGAACATGAGAAAAAGCTAGCACAGAATATAAAGACAGATAGCAAAAGTTTCTATAAATATATAAAATGAAAAAGCGGCTAAAGTAAACGTTGGCCCTTTAGAGGATGAAAGGGGAATTTACTTACAGGATATGATGAAATGGCCGAGGCATTGAACAGGTATTTTGTAGCGGTCTTCAGTGGAGGACACTAATAACATTCCAGTAATTGATAAATAGACGAAGGTAGGTGAGGACCAGGAAACAATCATTATTATGGAAGAGGTGGTGTTGGGCAAGCTAATGGAGCTAATGATTGATAAGTCTCCTGGCCCCGATGGAAGGCATCCCAGGATACCAAAAGAGATGGCAGGAGAAATAGCAGGTGCACTGGCGGTAATTTTCCAAAATTTGCTGGACTCTGGGGCAGTCCCTGCAGATTGGAAGACAGTAAATGTGACGCCACTGTTTAAAAAGGGAGGTAGACAAAAGATGGGGAATTATAGACCAGTTAGCTTAACATCTCTAGTGGGGAAGATGCTTGAGTCTATTATCAAGGAAGAAATAGCAAGGCATCTCAATAGAAATTGTCCCATTGGGCAGGCGCAGCATGGGTTCATGAAGGGCAGGTCATGCTTGACAAATCCTTTGGAATTCTATGAAGATATTAAGAGCAAGGTGGACAATGGGGACCCAGTGGGTGTGGTGTACCTAGATTTCCAAAAGACCTTCGACAAGGTGCCACACAAGAGGCTGCTGCATTAGATAAGGATGCATGGCATTAGGGGTAAAGTATTAGCATGGATAGAGGATTGGTTGACTAACAGGAAGCAAAGAGTGGGGATAAATGATTGCTATGCTGGCTGCCAATCAGTAACTAGTGGTGTGCCTCAGGGATCAGTATTGGTACCACAATTATTTACAATTTATATAGATGATTTGGAGCTGGGAACCATGCGTAGGTTGTCAAAGTTTGCAGCTGATACTAAGATGAGTGGCACAGCAAAGTGTGCAGAGGACTGTGAAACTTTGCAGAGGAACATAGATACATTGAGGGAGTGGGCAAAGGTCTGGCAAATGGAATACACTGTTAATAAATGTGAAGTCATACATTTTGGTAGGAGTAATAGTAAAAAGGATTATTACTTGAATGGTAAAAAGTTGCAGCATGCTGCAATGCAGAGGGACCTGGGTGTCCTTGTGCATGAATCACCGAAGGTTGGTCTGCAGATACAACAAATAATTAGGAAGGCAAATGGAATTTTGTCCTTCATTGCTAAAGGGATTGAGTTTAAAAGCAGAGAGGTTATGTTGCAGCTGTACAAGGTGCTGGTGAGGCCACACCTGGAGTTCTATGTGCAGTTTTGGTCTCCTTATTTGGGAAAGGATGTACTGGCACTGGAGGGGGTGCAGAGGAGGTTCACTAGGTTGATTCTGGAGTCGAGGGGATTGATTTATGAGGACAGACTGAGTAGATTGGGATTATATTCATTGGAATTCAGAAGATTGAGGGGGGATCTTATAGGAACATATAAAATTATGAAGGGAATAGATAAGATAGAAGTAGACAGGATGTTTCCACTGGCAGGTGAAGCTAGGACAAGAGGGCACAGACTCAAGATTAGAGGGAGCAGATTTAGGACTGAATTGAGAAGGAACTTCTTCACTAATCTATGGAATTCCTTGCCCAGTGAAGTAGTTAACGCTACTTCAGTAAACGTTATTAAAGCTAAGGTAGATTTTTTTTGAACAATAGAGGAATTAAGGGATACGGTGAGAGCGCGAGTACGTGGATCTGAGTCCACGAAAAGATCAGCCATGATCTTATTGAATGGCTGAGCAGGCTTGAAGGGCCAGATGGCCTACTCCTGCTCCTAGTTCTTATGTTCTTATTAAGGGGCCTCTCATACATTCCCATCAAAGTGATCTTTCCTTTCTTATTTGTAATTTTTACCTGCATATTTTCACTGTACAATTTTTCAGAAATATCCTTCCTAGTTACATCAGTAATGTATTCCTTAATCAAAAGCACCACCGCCTCACCTCCTTTCTTGCCTCCTTTTCTATCGTTCCAATAGCATCTAAAACCCAGACCAGTGAGCTGCCACTCTTGTCCAACTCTCAGCTAAATTTCTGTAATAGCTGTGATGTCCTAATCCCAAATTCTTAAAGATGCCCTAAGTTCATCAGCCTTACCTGTAAGATCCTTTGCACTGAAATAAACGCAGGTCAGTTCTTCAGAGTTACTACATACTCCAACTCTCTCTTGTCTTTCTTTTCTAACTGACATGCTCTCTCACATTCAGAACCTTCCCCATCAATCATTCCATTTACACTGCTATTTAGAATTCCCCCACTCACCTTCTCTATCAGTATAAAGTTTCCCTTAACAGAATGAGCAAATCTCTCTGCTAAGATATTGGTCCCTTTCCAACTTAGGTTAGACTCATCCTTTTGAACAGGGTCTTTTCTATCCAAAAAGCATTCTAATTGCCCAAAAACCCAAGTCCCTGAACAACACATCAGCTCTTCATTGAGTTATCTCCTAAAACCTTTTGTTCCTTCCTTCGTTTGAGTTTGGGAGTAAACTACTTTTAAGGTTTTATTTTTTAATTTTCTACCTAACCATTTAAACTCACTCTTTACTGCTTCAACGTTTTCCCAAAAAATGTCATTCCTACCAATATGTACAAGAATATCTGCGTCCTCACTTCTAACATTCACTTTTAACAATATGCTTGAAATGTTCAAAGATGTCCTTAATCCTAACATCAGGAAAACAACAAACCATCCTAAATTTACACTCACTGCCAAAGAATCTCCCGTTTATGCCCCTGACAGGACAGTTCCCTATAACAATAATTCTATTAAATCTTGTGAAACGCTGCCTAACATAAGAATCATTCCATTTTTCCTTGGAGAGACTGTCCCCTTCAATAGTTCCAAAAACTGAATATCTATTAGATACAGGAATAGCCACTTGTAACTTCTGAACTATCTTCTTACCTTTCCTGACAGTCACCCATCTATCTGACTGGTGTTACCTGGTAATAACTTTTCTAAACCTACTGGCCATCTCATTCTATGACTTGTATATGGCCTTAATAACATTAAACCTAAAAAAAAGCTTCAATAACACCTTACATGTAAAATAATTCATTACCCAAAGAAAATAATGCTAAAATGGAAAAAACTAAAAATAAATGAAACATATAAAACTTAAATACAATCAACCACTTAGCTGATTGACCGAATGAAAATGATTCCTCTTCAATAAGTTCCTCAAAGGAAAAAAATCTTCTCCAGAGCTGACCAATGTACGATTCTCCCAAATGAAAATATGGTCCTTATTTTGAAAAAAAAACTTCAGTTTTCAAGAAAAACCTTTGCAATGTAAAAATCCTTCTGAAACACATTTAATTTTTTAAACTTATTTCTAATTTTTAATTTAAATTTTTAATTTACTTTTAATTTCTGAATTAAGAATTTTAAAAAAACCTCAGCCATTCGCTGTAGACCCTTAAAAAGCTTGTCTTTTTTTAAAAAAGTCCATTTGGGAAAAAAATCTTTTTTGTGTGTTTTTTTGATCTTTTATTGAATTTTAATAAAACAAAATGGGAAAAAAATCTTATAGTAGTAAACTATAATAACCATGATAACTGTAAGAAAACTATAATAAATTTTTAACTAAGCCTGCAATCCTAGGAGCAGCTGCAAGATCCACCTTGCTCCCCACATTCTTTTCTGTAATAAGTGTGAAGTTATTGATATTATTTGGTAGAAAGAACCAGAAAGACAGAAGATTTCTTAAGTAGTGAGATTTTGGAAATGTCAGTCTCCAGAGGTGCCTGGGTGTCCTTATTCATGAGTCAGTGTAAGTTCACGTTCAAGTCAGTCAATCATCTTAAAAGGCAAATTATCTATCGGCTTTCATTGCCAAGGGATTCAAATACAGAAGTAAAGATGTCTTGTTGCTGTTACACAGAGCCTTTGTAAGACCACACTTTCAGTATGGTGTACAGTTTTGGTCTCATCTAAGAAAGGATATACTTGCCACAGCTGCAGTGCAGTGGAGGTTCACAATTCTAATTCTTGGGGTGCCAGATTGTCTTAGGGAGATAGAGGAAATTGAAACTGTATTCTTCAGAGTTTTGAAGAATGACAGATGATCTCGTTGAAACCTTCAAAATTCTATTAGAGCTTGATACAAATGGAAAGAGGCTGTTACCCCTGGCTGGTGAGTCTGGGACCAGGGACACAGTCTCAGAATAAGAAGTAGGCCATTTAAGACTGAGAGGATGAAAAATTTCTTCACTTCAAGGTGGTGAATCTTTAAAATTCTCTACCCTGGAGGGCTGTGAAAGATCAGAAGTTGAGTATATTGAGGGCAGAGATCAATAGATTTCTAGATTTTGAAGGGATATATGGATAGTGAAAGAAAATAATGTTTATGTAGATGATTAGCCATATTTAAGTGAATAGTAGATTGATTGATTAATTGTCGTCACGTGTACCAAGATACTGTGAAAAGTGCTGTCGACAGGGCCCTCAATCGGGTCCAACCCATCTCCCACACTTCTCTGCCCTCACCCATTCCCTTCTCTCCCACAACAGTGATAGGGTTCCCCTTATCCTCACCTACTATCCCACCAGCACCCACATCCAGAAGATCATCAGATGCTATTTCTGCCACCTCCAGACACATATTCCCCTCCCCTCCCTTGCCCGTATTCCACAGGGACCGTTCCTTCCGGGACACCCTGGTCCATACTTCCTTCACGCCCAACACCTCCTCACAGCCCTACGGCACCTTTCCCTGTAACCGGCGAAAATACAACACCTGCGCGTTTACCTCCTCCACCCCCCTCCAAAGTATCCAAAAGCCCAAACATACCTTCCAGGTGAAGGAACATCTGTGTGTTGCAACACCGGAACCTGTGTTGAGGATTATGGTGGAGGAGATGTTATCACCTATTCTTACTGATTGTGGTCTGCGGGTCAGGAAGTCAAGGATCCAATTACAGAACGGGGTGCCAAGACCTCAGTCTCAGAGTTTAAAGATGAGTTTGCTTGGAATTATGGTATTGAAGGCAGAACTGTAGTCAATCAGCAGGAGCCTAATGTAGGCATCCTTGTTATCCAGATTGCCAAGAATCTAGTCTACTGCATTCACTGCTCACAATGTGGTCCCTCTACATTGGGGAAATAAAGCGCAGACTTGGCGACCGCTTCGCAGAATATCTACGTTCTGCTCACAACAAAGACCCTGAACTACCTGTTGCCTGCCACTTCGACCAGCTTGCTCCCTGACCAACATCTCTGTCTCCGGCTTGTTCCAGTGAAGCCCAATGCAAGCTGGAGGAACAACCCCTCATTTTCCACTTGGGGGCCCTACAGCCCTCCGGACTCAATATTGAGTTCAATAATCTTAAGGCCTAAATTCTCCCATGTCCCAGGCCCCCACCCCACACAACAGGCCTTGTTACCACACAGCCTGCCACTACACACCCGCTGTTGTTAGTCACTAACAGTCCCCATTAATAACTAGTCACCCTCCCGGCTTGATCGTTAGCAACTCCTTTGTCTATCCAACAGTATTTCACTCTCTTTGGGCTCTATCCTATCGTTTGATCCCTACCCCACCCAGCTCCCTGTTTTCTGAATATAAACTGACATTTTCCCAGCCATCATCAGTTCTGAGAAAGGGTCACTGGACCCAAAACGTTAGCTCTGTTTTCTCCTCCACAGATTTTGTAGACCTGCTGAGCTTTTCCAGCAACTTTGTTTTTGTTCTTGTTTGCATGGATTTGCTGTCAGTACATCTGATCTATTTTCTGTTGTTAACACCTACTCTTCACCCATATCTTTTTCCTGCTTCCATCAGCACTCTTATTGCGTTTTGCTCTGGAGCACTTTTACCATCTGCTCCACATCCTCCTCCTTCCCACTGTTTCTACAGCATAGTTCTTACTAATTTCCATTCCCTTTCAGCTCCCAAGAAGGGAACTCATAATGTTAACTTGTGTTTCTCTCTGAAGATGCTGTCAGACTGCTGAGTTTCTCTAGAACTTCGTCTTTTTCACTTCAGATCTCCAGCATCTGCAGTACTTTCCTTTATCTATTTTTCTATCACGGTCCTTGATCAGATTAGATTAGATTAGATTCTCTACAGCGTGGAAACAGGCCCTTCG
Source organism: Stegostoma tigrinum (assembly GCF_030684315.1). Taxonomy (NCBI): domain Eukaryota; kingdom Metazoa; phylum Chordata; class Chondrichthyes; order Orectolobiformes; family Stegostomatidae; genus Stegostoma; species Stegostoma tigrinum. The sequence continues at coordinate 4,558,091 of NC_081395.1, read as the reverse complement.
GCCCAACAAGTCCACACTGCCATTCGATTATAATGCAAAGAACTTACCCCCCGCTTCCTTGTGGTGGCAGACTGGAATGCACGCGAGCTAAGCAAAGTCTTTTTTTTTAAAAGTCTCAGGTTCCTGCTTTGACTGTCATACTAACCTCTGCTAGAAACTAAATGCATGCAATTTTTAGATGAATGCTTTCACAGCTGAAGAGGCTATCAGTAATCTAGGCTCCAATCTGAAGAGTGGTACTAGGGTAAAGTACTGAAAGGCTGCTGGTGCCTGTGAAAACATATCCAAGAACACAACACTGTCTGGAGTGGAGGGGAAATATTATTCAAGAGAAGAAATACAATATCTCCATTGGAACCACTGAAGTGATGCAAGCACCCAAATGGGAAGCAAGTTAGTTAACCACATAAGTGCAAACTTTCAAAACTGCAATGGTCATGCATAATAGCATTCAGCAATACAAATGCTAAACTTGCAGGATTTTTTTTGTTTCTGTCCAATTTTTTTTTAAACTTTATTATGGCAAAACTGTAAAAAGTAATCCGGTAATGTCACTAGACGGCTGCTGGTCACTCAAAATGTAAACATGAAACATCATGCCAGCTGCCATTTGAAGCAAGACTCTTAGTCAGTGACTTGTCAATGTGTGCAAAAATGTCTCCGTAACAAGAACGTCTGATAGGATGATCAAAGAGACCGTGCATGAGAATCTTGAGGCTTAAATTCAACAATAACAACTTTCATACAAAGAAATAAATCATCTCAAGGTACTTCACTAGCCTATTATTAAGTAAAATTTGACATTGAGCCAAATTCCAGGACAGTTGGCCAAAGGTTTAGTCATAGAAGTAATTTTTAGGGAGCATATCAAGGAAGGAAAGAGAGGTAGAATGGGATATAGGTTTAGAAGGGGAATTCCAGAGCTTGGGGCCCATATAGCTGAAGGCATGGCAGCTAATGGTAGAGCAATGATAATCTGGGGATACTCAAGAGGCTCAAATTGGAGGAACACAGACATCTAAGATGGTAGATACACAACACTTATTTGAAGGCTCTGGCATTTCCTTGTTTCCCATTATTTATCCTCCGTCTAATCCTCAAAGCGACATTTACATTATTCTCCAGATAAAGATGTCCCTCTTGAATTCCCTAAAAATGCCTACTGAAAATAGATGTGAGGAGCCAAGTTGTCTTTTCCTGATTCTAAGTCATATGTTTCTATGTTTCTGCCCTGTTTGGTCTAAATTTGTCTGAGAATTGAGTTCTTAAATCCTCACAACCTTAGAAATACTTTAATTGGCTTTGATGGCTAGGTGTATGACTAGGTTAAAGCAGGTCCAAGGCAAAGAACAAAAATGTTTTCTTTAATACTTGATTTGGTTCCTGGAACTACACTATTCATACACATGATCTTTTTCACATTTTGAGAAAGTCTCTGAGCATCAACATATCAGTGGCTCAATCAAGCATCAAGCAAATGAAGAATAATTAAACAATGCCATAAGATTTTTTACAAAACTATTTCGTTAAAGAAAACAAGTGTGCTTGTAATCTCTTATGTAAATTCCAATAGACCAGTTAGTATTTCTTCTTATAGCCTTCTCCAGTATGAAGCTAAATCATTCAACCAAGTTCTGAACCAATTCTGTGATACAAACAGTCCTGTATTTAAATAAGATAACCATACTTTCAAGTACTGATTGATGCATTGAGAAGGAACTGTTTGTCATCCACAAACTAAAGCAATCACACAACAGTTTATATTCAAGTTACATGGCATGATGGTTCTTTAAAGACAATGGCCTTTGGAAATGTGAAATAAATCTTTGCAACATTAGACCCAAGACATCATCTTGCATGTAACTTTTTGTTCTAATTCCTTTAGTATGACTAAATGAAAGTGATTTTGATCAGAAAAACATGTACTTGGACAGCAAAATTCATAGCATCAGCACCTAAAATTCAATGTATGCCAAGGTAGCCCCAATCCCAAACCAAGCCTGTAGCTTATGTTTGCTTCCCAGCATGTTTAAGTTCTGGCATCATTCTCAACACAACAAGAGATTCATTATCAGCAATCTCACACTGAAACGGTTTACTCAACATAGTGGAGGAATTCTGGGCGACCACTCTTTAATTTTTTCTCCTGTCCTCTGGAATAATGTCTTGTTGCCTGTTCTCCTTCAGTGCAGACAATTTGGCTGAAGGTCAGTAACTGGTTGCCTCAGTAAATCACTAAAGGAAATGCTTCATAATTCTGCCACTCCACAGCACAACTTCAATTTGCTGTGTCACTCAGCAGTTTCAGTGGCAAAAGCAATAGAGTGGAAAAATACAAATGATCTCAGAAAAAGTAGATGGATTTGGTGTTATCATGAAAAAAAATCACAGAAGAAAATTGTCTTTTTTGGATTAGCAAGATTTGTAACACGTAGAATCCAAAACAGACCGTATCGTTACAAGAGGCAAATGATTATACTTATGGACACAATACAGCTTTCCTGTCACCTTCATCTCCTTAGAACACCTGTTTGTCTTCTAATAGTGAATGTATTGAAGTTTTATTCTGCTCTTACACTATCCACATCTATTTTAAATGCACTGTAAGTCTAGAAGGAATTACCTTCAGAAGATGAGCATATTAACGTGTATTGTCAGTGCCATAACAGGTCTCAAACAGCCCTTAAACCACATAAGAACATGTTTAGAATTTTAACAAACAGTAAAAGGCCTGCACTACTTGAGAAGGTTTAGCTTTTTTCATTTTTGTAAAACTTTTAGCTTTCCACTTTACTTCTCTATTTTTGTACCAAACCTATTTTAGTACTTCCCAGTGCCATGTGACAATAGGATAGAAATAGAAAGACAGGCTAGATGAATGCGTGGTTGAGGAGCTGGTGTAGGAAGCAGGGTTTCAGTTCTCGGATCATTGGGATCTCTTCTGACGTAGAGGTGACCTGTACAAGAGGGATGGATTGCACTCCAACTGCAGGGGGTCCACTTTGTTAGTGTTGCTGGGGTGGTTTAAACTAGTTTGGCGGGGGCAGGGGTGGGGGGGGTGAGACTCTGAGTAAGAGCGTGGCCATTGAGAAGTCAAGGAAAATACATTAGCTATTGAGAGCAATTTTACTATTCAGGATAGCCAAGGGCACAGTAAACGAAGGAAAAAGACTTCTGATTTAAAGAAGGGTCTAGGCCCGAAACGTCAGCTTTTGTGCTACTGAGATGCTGCTTGGCCTGCTGTGTTCATCCAGCCTCACATTTTATCATCTTGGAATTCTCCAGCATCTGCAGTTCCCATTATCTCTGATTTAAAGTACATTTGTTTCAACGCACAAGGCCTGACTGGTAAGGCTGATGAGCTCAGAGCATGGGACTGACACTGGGGACTAGGATATTATAGCCATAACGGAAGCTGTGAGAAGGGTAGGATTATCAGCTCAATGTTCCAGGAAACAGAAGCCACAGGCATGAAAGAAGTCCAAGTAAGCAGGGAGGAGAAGTTGCCCTTTTGATAAGGGAACACGTAAAAACAGTGCTTAGAGAGTATACTCTAAAGGGATCATCAAATGAGGCCATGTGGTTAGAAGTAAGAAAGAAGAAAGGAATGGTCAATCCGTTGGGACTGTATTATAGACCCCCAAATAGCTAACGGGTACAGATGTGTCTTAGAAAGCAGATAACTGTAGGAATAACTGAGTAGTACTACTTGGAGATTTTAACTTCCCCTACATGACTGGGCCACCCACAACATAAAAGGCCTGGACAGGGTGGAATTTGTCAAGTGTGTCCAAGAAAGTTTCCTAATTCAATATGTAGAGGGCCCTATTCTGGAGGGTGCAACTCTGGGCCTCCTCTAAGGAAATAAGGTCAGGCAAATGAATGAAGTGTCAGTCGGAGAGCACTTTGGGTCCATTGACCATAACTGTCTTAGTTTTAGCATAGTTATGGAAAAATATAGGACAGATCCATAGGTTAATACGCTAAACTGAAGCATGGCCAATTTTGCAGCCATTAGGCAGGATTTAGCAGCAGTCAATTGGGTAAGTCTGTTTGAAAGAGAAAGAATGACTGGCAAATGGGAGGCTTTTAAAAGTGTGATATCAAGAGTACAGGGACAGTAGGATGAAGAGAAAAGCTGGCAGATTTTGTGATCCCTGGCTGATGAGGAACATTGAAGCTCTAGCCAGAAAAAAGAAGAAGGCATACATTGGGTTTAAGCTATCGGGCTCAAGTGAATTCCTAAATGACTATAAAAAGCATGTAAGCACACTCAGGAGGGAAATCAGAAGAGCAAAAAGAGGGTATGAGGTGGATCTGGTAGATAGATTAAAGCTAATCCCAAGAGGTTCTATGGCTACATTAACAGTAACAGGCTGGCAAGGGAGAGAATAGGTCCCCTCAAAGATCGGCATGGCCATCTATGATTCTAAGGAAATAAGGGAAACAAGTGGGAATGTTTTGGACAACATACATGTTGCCAGAGAGGAGGTGTTTGCAGCCTTAGATTGCATTAAGGTGGATAAACTCCCCAGGCCTGATCAAGACCATCCTCGGACAGCGTGGGAGACGAGGTAAGAAATTTCAGAGGCCCTTGCAGAGATTTTTGATTCATCTTTAGCCACTGGTAAAGTTCTGCAAAACTGGAGGGTGGCTAATTTTGTTCCATTGCTTAAAAAAGGTAGCCAAGGAACTACAGGCCAGCGAGCTAGTCATCAATGGTAGGCAAGTTAGTGGAGAGGACACTGAGCGACAGGATCAACCAACATTTGAATAGTCAAGGTCTGATTAGATATAGTCAGCATGGATTTGTGCGCAGTCAGTCGTGTCTGACAAATCTTTCAGAGTTTTCTGAAGAGGTAACCAAGAGGATGGATGAGGGTAGGACAGTGGATATTGTCTATATGACGGTAGTAAGGCCTTTGACAAGGTACTACACGGGGGTCTAGTCACGAAGGTTAGGATGCATGGGATCCAGGGAGAGCTGGCCAATTAGATTCAAAATTGACTCAATGGTAGGAAGCAGAGGGTGATGGTTGAAGGCTGCTTCTTGGACTGGAGGCCTGTGACTAGTGGTATGGCACAGGGGTCGGCGTTGGGACCTTAGTTATTTGTTATTTACATGAGTTATCTGGATACGAATGTACAGGCATGATTAGTAAGTTTTCGGATGATACAAAATTAGGAGATACCGTTGATAGCAAGGAAGATTATCGAAAATTACAAAGAGATCTTGATCAGATGGGGAAGTGGGCTGAGGATTAGCAAATGCAATTCAATACAGATAAGTGTATGGTGTTGCACTTTGGAAAATCAAACCAAGATAAGGCTTGTACAGTAAATGGTAAGGTTCCGAGGAGTGTTGCGGAAAAGAGGGACCTGGGAATAGTACATAGTTTGTTGAAAGCGAATCACAGGTAGACAGGGTGGTGAAGAAGGCATTTAGCATGCTGGCCTTCCTTGGTCCAGGGATTGAGTATAGGGGCTGTGTTACAGTTGTATAAGTTGTTAGTGAGGCTGCACTTGGAGTATTGTGTACAGTTTTGGTCACCTTGTTATAGGAAAGACACAGTTAAACTGGAAAGTGTGCAAAGAAGCTTTACAAGGATGTTTCCAGGACTGGTAGGCCTGAGTTACAGGGAGAGGTTGGCCAGGGTAGGACTTTATTGCTTGGAATGTAGGAGAATGAGAGGTGACCTTATTGGGGTGTATAAAATCATGGGGGGCATAGACAGGATGAATGCATATAGTCTTTTTACCAGGGATGGGGAACTGAAAACTGGAGAGCGTAGGTTTAAGGTGAGAGGCGAGAGATTTAAGAAGGACCTGAGGGGCAACTTCCTCACGCAGAGAGTGGTGTGTGTATGGAATGGACTACCAGAAAAAGTGGTTAAGGCAGGTATAATAGCAATGCTTAAAAATAATTTGGATAGGCACATGGACAGGAAGTGTTTAGAGGGATGTGAATCAAATGTGATCAACTGGAGCTAGCTGACTGGGCACCATGGTCAGCATAGTTTGGGCTGAAGGGCCTGTTTCCATGCTGTCTTTCTCTATGACTCTAAGATTTGTAACTAGGTACTTTGTACCTAAGATGAGAGCCATTGTCATTCCCTGAGGATGCTGGATGCTATGCAAACTGAAATTGTTTAAGTATGAGAAACAGTACAAAGAATGAGGGCCTTTCTGTAGGTGCTGCGATAGAACTGAAGTAGCTCCAAAATACATTCTCCAACGTGCAGCATAATCTGCTGTGATCTGAGCAAAAATAGAACGAAGGAAACAACACTAGGCATCTGCCTGCTGTATAACTCCAAGACTGTCCTGGCCCCAAACTGCATGTCTTAAAATACATTGTGCAATGTGGCATCTAAATATATTACTCCGAGATATATTTTGAGGAAAAATTGCATGATAAAATATTTAAACTTTCTTTTTGAAATATTAAATACAAAGTAGAAAAGGAGAAAATGATTTGGTGGATGCAAGTTACAAGCCTGTGATCAAATTGCTGTTTTCAATGCCTCAATAAACAGTATAAATGAACTCCAAATACCATCTAAATCCTATACAAAGTAGGGGGTAGTCTTTCCGATCCTTGTTCAATTAAATTTTCCAACTGAAATTGCAGCATTACCGCATCACGGCTATTTCAAATACTTCCAAATTCCAAACTTCCAAAATTCCAAATCCACACCGAGACAGAAATTCAAGATGAATTTTTCACTTAGAATCACTTGCTGGGTGATCTTTCTTCTCTAGCCCCGGAACAGTTCCCAGCTAAGGAAGCTATGTAGACGGCCTATTCTCAATATATACCAGAATAACATTTAGACACTAAAACAGCTTCATAAAGTGAGGGAAACAAAATACCTCATCTCTTGGTCCTTCAGATTTGAAGTTTCAGTTGTAAACCTAATGCTAAGGGATATACAATATTAGGTTAAGAATATGTGTGATGAATAAAAATTCATGTTAAATAAAGTATGAACATACTTACTCAGTGAGTGAACCTTGACAACACTGCTTTGATTTAGGAGTGAAAGTTTCATTTTAATCTTTTAAAGTAATGCTATACAAGATGGTATAGGTTTCTTACCAGTTTCCCAGTTCCAAATGGGAGCTTCAAAATTGTTTTTTCAATCTTATCATTTCATTGTGCTTTCCTTGTGGCTGAACAACAACAAAAGCAGCACTGCAAAACAACTTTTAAACAATTTCCAACTTGTGGCACTTCCTTATTTCATATCCTTTAACAACAGAACATAACTCCCTGTATATAAATATTTGTAACAGCATAGAAAACTGAGTGCCAATAGGATAATCACAGCCTTTTTGATTTTATCAGGAGTATGATAGATACTGTAACACTTAAGTGAGCAAAATAGGTGATGAAAACATAATGCATCCTTACTCTGAAAAGATTCTGCTATTTCTGCACATGATTGCTCCCACTTTCCTGTGCAGATTAGAATATCATGTAATAAATGGTCAGCTGGTTGTTAAACAATACTTGCTAAATTTAGCAATCTGAATGATCTGTTATTTCAGACTTATGGTGGCACTTTAATCTTTTGGCAACAATCAATATTAATAGCCTCAGCATCTCTTTAGACTGTAAGTTGAATTCGCACAACTCCTTCAAGACCAAATCTACTTCCAAGAAGCTTGTTTGCCTTGTTCCTAGCAAAGATCTCCCTCATCAGCCTCAGTCCAAGCAAATCCCTCCAGTCCTTACGACGCCCCTCATAAATGTCTGCTCAGGATTCACAAATTAACTTATTAAATGTTGGACATCAACCCTATGTTTTAAATTATTTTATTTCACCATCTTTCTGGCAAAATTATGCCCATATGTTTGCTATTTTTCCCTATTGTCCTCCCTAAGCTCCAAATATGTCTTTTACCATCATGTTTTTGCAATACGTAGCATTACAGTTTAGTTGATCTTTGATTTATTTCAAGCATCAAGTATAAATAAGACACTTGGCCAAAAGAGAATTTCTGATTTCGCATCACTAAAACGATTACTTGTTTAGTTTAATTAGTTTAAAATTCTAGTTCACAGGCATCAGTATGCAATTTGAGAGTTCTAAAATACTTGAATTATGTGTTCTATAGAAAGATTGCAGGACAGAGTGAAACAACTCTATCTCTCTGTCTGCTATCTTGCTGCTACATTAAAAGTGGAATCTCATACAGGTCGTAGCAATGTGGGCTATGGTGCAATCTGTGGCAGAACTGCATGAGATGTACAGTGAGGCCTATCTCAATGTCAGAAGTATCTTGCTGCAATGCTTATGCTTTTGCCAAGCAGCATGGTAACTTTCTCAATGTTGAGCAGTGGCTTGACAATTAAGAGGGGTTGCAGCTTGCTAAACACCTTATTAACATAGAAGAGGAGGATAAAATGGGTGGCTCGGTTGTTCGTGCTAGGACAGGTGGGGGAAAGGCTATGAGGTATTCCTAGGGACTGAGGAGAACGTGCAAGGGTTAGCAGTGTAGGGGGAGGTGTGTAAAGCAGGTCAGGAAAGATATTGTGTGCAACAATGAGAATGGTAGATCATGAACTTAGGTAGAAGGTGAGTGCAGTAGCAGAGGTAAAGTGATTATGAGGTAGTAGGGAGAAGAATGTGGCAATTATTCCTCTGGAACATGGCACTGACTCAGGTAGCAACTTTAGACGAGGCTGCCAGAGTCTGGTGGTATGACCTCCTCTGCCTATCCTCTGGGAGCAGGACAACTCTTCTTTGCAACAACTCTTTGACAAGGGCCTCCAGATCCCTGTCAGAGAATTGTGGTGCCATCTTCCCCTTCTCTGCCATCTTGAGTCTGTCCTTGACCCAGGAGGGCAGCTTCAGTGCACAGTGGCCTTTAAAATATGACACAGGCACCGGGATGCTGGTCTTTCGGCAGATATCTGATGAATGGCAAGTTGTTCTGCAAATGGTGCATGGTAAGGTGGACTTAGTTAGTTGTAAGGACACATAGGGGTGGCATAAACAGTTAATGAGGCAGTTTGGTAAGATATGGAGCATTCTGATGAAGTGTCATTGGGCCCAAAAGGTTGACTCTGCTTTTTCTGCACAGATGCTGCTCGGTCTGCTGAGTTTCTACAGCAATTTCTGGCTTTATTTCAGATTTCCAGCATCTGCACATCTTGGTTTTATATAATTGCTAAGGAAAATATCACTGGGCCTTAAGGCAAGAATCCCTCCAGAAATCTCACGCAACATGTTCTTAGCCAACAAGTATAACAATCAGCTCTGCATGACTATTTATGGAATTATTTGAGGGAAGGTAGAAAAGAAATTGTAAGAGCATTGCTAAATTTCATTGTAAGCCGTTTTCATTAAAATAAATGGAAGTACAGAGTTCAACCAAAACATTTATTTCCAAGTGAAAGATGAAGTAAAAACGAACTGGCATTTTACAAAGGCATATTTTGTTTTAAATAAAGAGAGAAGCATAGCTGGTGTATGGGAGTAAAGATGTCCAACAGGTGTGAAGTCATGAATCTCAAAATAAATCTTGACCTTGTCAGATGTATTTCGGATAGGGAGGGAGGATCACTGTAAAATGCTACATAAGTTAACCTACTGTAAAGGCCATATTCAGCTGAAAAACTTGTAATAAAAATGTATTAGTTACACTCCTCTTTTAAGATTATAGTGCTCATGTAAAATATACCCCAATGTGGAGCCATCTTTTGAGTATCACAATGCATTGGAACAGATATCTATCCTCAAAGGAATAACTTCGGGAAGTGCTAGATCCTGACTTCATTGGGGAAATTTCAAATTCAGTGCTTCGCACAAAGAAAATGCTAAATGTGTGCTACAGCTCAACAGGACCTGGAAGAGATGGACATATTAATATCTTACAGAACTTCATCAGAAAATGCAGATACTGGAACCTGGCTTTATGCCCAGAGTACAACCTGTTTCAAATTTCTGAGGCTGAAATACCCATGGCTCAGATTCTGAATGCCTATAAGACAGTGCCAATCTGCCTCAGCATACAACCAATGAAACACACTCCAGGGCACCGCAATCTTGAAACTATCTCCAAAAATAGATCCATTTTTTATTCATTCAGGACATGAGGACTTCACTGACTATTGGGCCACCAATTATTGCCCATCCCTAATTGCTCTGGAGAAGATGGTGGTGAGTTGCCTTCTTGAACTGCTGCAGTCCATGTAGAATAGGGACACCTATAGTGCCACTGGGAGGGAGGTCCAGCCACAGTGACACTGAAGGAAAAGCAACACATTTCCAAGTCATCAGAGATAATGGGAACTGCAGATGCTGGAGAATCCAAGTCATGATGAGCAGGAGCTTGGAGGGAATTTATAGGTAATGGTATTCCCATGCAACTGCTGCCCTTATCATTCTACATAGGCGTGGCAGTGCATTTGGAAGTTCCTGTCTAAGGAACATTGGTGAATTTCTCCAGTGAGTCCTAAACATGGTACACATTATTATTTCTGAGATTCAATAGTGGAGCAAGTGAATGTTGAGTGTGGTGTATATGGTACTAATCAAGCTTTGTCCTGGATGGTGTTAAGCTTCTTGAGTGTTGTTGGAGCTGCATGCACACAGGCAAGAGAGAGATGCCCCATCACACTCCTGATTCATACCTTTAGATGGTGGACAGGTTTTGAGAAGTCAGGAGAAGAGCTTCCCAGCCACAGATTCCCTAGCCTCTGGCCTGCTCTCATAGCCAGAGCACTTTATATGATAGTCCAGTTCAGTTTCTGGTCAATGGCAACCTGTAGGTTAGTGGGGTATTCAATGATGGTATAATTAATTAATGTCAAGCGACAATGGTCACATTTCATCTTGTTTTAGATGGTCATTGCCTGGCACTTGTGTGGTGTAAATGTTACTTGTCACTTATCAGCATTGGCCTGGATATTATTCAAATCTTGCAGCACTTGGACAATATCTGAAGAGTTATAAACGGTGCTGAACATTGTGCAATCATCATTTAGGGCGGCACAGTGGTTAGCACTGCAGGCTCACAGCGCCAGGGATGCAGGTTCGATTCCAGCCTCGGGTAGCTGTCTGTGCGGAGTTTACACATTCTCCCCATGTGTGCGTGAGTTTCCTCCCACAGTTCAAAGATGTGCAGGCTAGGTGGATCGGCTGTGCTAAATTGCCCATAGTGTTCTGGGGTGTGTGGGTTATAGGGAGATGGGTCTGGGTGGGTGCTCCAAGGGGCGGTGTGGACTTGTTGGGTCGAAGACCCTGTTTTCACACTGTAGGGAATCTAATCTTATCAGTGAACAACCCCACTTATGACCTTATGACAGAGAGAAGATCATTGATGAAGCAGACAAAGATGGGGGGCCTTGGGCATTTCCCTAAGGAACTCCTGCAGAGATGTTCCAGAGTTAAGGGTACTGACCTCCAACAAACACAACCATCTTATTTTATGCTATATATCAGGTGAAACAGCAGAGTTTCTTCCTAGACTTAGTGATTCCAGTTTTGCAAGGGCTGCTTATTGCCACACTTGATCAAATGAGGTCTTCATGTCAAGCGTATCACACCTCATCTTGTCTCATCACTGGAATTCAGCTCTTTTGGTCATGATTGTACCAAGGCTGTAATAAGGTCAGGTGCTGACTGGCCCTGAAAACTGAGTGTCAGTGAATAGGTTATTGTCCAGCACGTGCTACTTGATTGTTATTGAGCCATTCTATCACTTTACTGATTATTACGTTTATTGAAAGGACAATAATTGACCTGGTTGAGTTTGTCCTGCTTATACAGAAAATACCTGGTAAGCTTCTGGTTGCTGGGTAGATATCAATGACATAGCTGTACTGAAAGACCTTGATTTAGGAGGCAGTAAGTCTGCAGCATAATTTTTCAGTACTATTGCTGGAATATTGTCAGGGCCAAAAGTCTTTGCAGTATCCACTGCCTTTACCTATGTTTTGATATTGGCTGAAGACTGGCATTTGTGATTCTGGAAATCCCTAGAGCAGGCCAAAATGAATCATTCACTCAGAACTTCTGTCTGAAGACTGTTGCAAATGCTAGTTAACCTTCGCAATTGTTATCAAATACAAAACTGCTTTCGCAACAACAAATTCAGAACCGAGATATCAGTAAAACATCTAGGTGTATATTGACCGTCCCCAGGCTATGAACAGGTTCCATTCTTGAATCAGTTCGCAAGTCAGAAGACAATGCAGAACATTATAAAGTAGCCATTCGTAAGTATAGGAAATGTTCATCTGACAGATCTTTAAAATGACACCCCCGTACAGAGATGTGTTCATAAATACGAATGTTTGTAAACATAAAATCAGAGACACCTTGTGTATATTAGATTGATATCCTATATTATTATGAAAGGAAAGATGATCTGACTAACTTGATAAATGAATACAGTAACGGTTATCTGCTTAAAATAGCATCAGTTTTAGCTTTGCTCACAACCTTAAAACAGATACAATTGGAATACAGTAAGACCTTTTTTTGACGTCTCGCAATTTTATTTTTATTTTTAAGGGAATGTAGGTGACACTGGCAAGGCCAACAATTTGTCGCCTATCCTTTGAACAGAATGTCTGGCTGAGCCACTTCCATGGACATTTAAGATTGCCAGCCACATTACTGTGCACAATTAAGTGCAGATTTGCACAGATTCAATTTATACAAAAAGTAAATCCTGATCTCCCATAATCACAGAGGGAGTTGATGGCACAAAAAAATTCTCTATCAGCGCAATGGTTTGACAAATTAACTTCATGAGGATTACTCATTCTGTAGAATGCGTATCCTAATACAGCAATCAGCAGTTACTTCAGAGTGCAGTGGAAGATGGAAAGGAGACCTTGATTCATAAGTAAATACTACGTAGCAGACATACCACTCAGAGTACTTTACCCAGGCAGAATCACAAGAGATTAAACAAACCAGCATATAACAGAATATAATTCACGATGAGACAATGTAACTTGCTTTGTTGCTTTTGAATAAGTTAACCATTTCCAAAAGAAAAATTCAATTCACAACATCCTGCTAAATCAATGCTCATTAGTTAAAATAATATGGTGTGGTGTACATGTGAATTCTGATACAGGGAATTTAGATACTTCAGACTTCCATTTGACTTAACATCCCAAAGAGCAATTACAAACCTAATCAAATGGCTTCAATCGAATTTGACAAATTACTCCTTCACTAATCCCACCCTAATCACACAAATTCAAGAAGGCTGAAATTATAATGTTTTAACATTCACAAGAAAGCTTCAGAATCTTTCTCTTTACTCCCTAAACTAGACACAAACAAGAGTTTCTAATTTATTCGATTTGTGACCTCAACCAAGAAAATCAATCAGGTCTGATCCAATGCAGTTGAAATGGGTTCAAACACATACAGAAAATAACAGAAACAGTCTATATAACAGTCTATAAAGGTCATTCGATTGTGCTTTAAACCAGATATCCAGGGCACAGTTTTTAATAAATTTGATAGGAATAAATGTTTCGCAAGCTGGTTCCTGTATAGTGACCAAATTTGGATGAGCTTACATTTGAAATCGGCCAAGGGCTGACTGTGATGACAGCATTCAAACCAAGATAAAGCATGTCCCTTTTAATTTCCACTGAAAGAGCTTTTTGTTTGCCTCCAGAGTGATCTGTGCAAATATGGGACTGTCAAAGCTTACCTTTGACCTGTGCAGCCTCTGTCTGAACAAAGACTTGACAGTATATTATAGTAGCACATGGATGCCCTCCTATAATGTAGCAGGATTGCCCAGGACCTCAAAAGTTCTAAGTCAAATCTGGTTTTTGTGGAATTTGTTGCATTTCCTGTGCAATGATTACAATCACATCGCCAAATACTTTAAATAAGGCTAGGAGACTTGGAAACAGCTATAAAGAACAGACAATCCTGCAATCAAAAATCTATGGGAACACCATCACCTTAAGGAACAATATTAGAAATTGCTGGAACAATTTTTGAGGAACAGGTTCTGAAGAAAAGGTCACTCAACCCGAAACATTAACTCTGATTTGTCTCCACAGATGCTGCCAGACCTGCCGAGCTTTTCCAGCAATTTCTAATTTTATTTCTGATTTACAGCATCCACATTCCTTTCGATTTTTATCATCTCAAGGACTTCAGCTGTCCTTCTCAGGACAATAATTGCAGTCTTGCCACCAACATCAATATCTCAGGAAGAATTTTGTTTTAAATCCTCAAGTGGCTCAAGAGGTTGCAAGGCCAATTAGGTCAGGTGGCTGGCTGGAGACCGAATGATTCAGAAATAACAGCAACGGTATGGAATTCATTACCATAAGATCTGAGGAAATCATGTGACCTGTTTCCTCACCCTCCCCTGAGAATGGAAGGCAGTGACAAATACCACTGTCAAAAACTGGCAAGAAAACAGCTCAGAATTAAGCAGGACAACGAGCCAAGGGTCCATTTTTAGGCACCGTACATGCAAACAAATGAACTAAACATCCAAATATGTTGGATCTATGCTGACTATAGACTTCTGATTCAAGTTTACTCATTAAAGCCTTGCTATGGGTGGAACTTTGAGGCCTTGAACAACATGGGCAATGATAAAAAACTTGGGAGAATTGCATGAGATATCCAGTGGAGTCTTTTTTGCTGTTGAGATCAACAAGTTGCGTTTTCTAACCAAGTCCCAAAATCAAGATGAGATTCTCACTCGTGGGCAGCAAGAAGCATGCTAAGAAGTTTTACTGTTCGCCATCATTACCACCAGATTTATATATTTAATATGCAGGCTTCCATTCTCCCACACAGAGGGCATATACTAGATGGTACAAATTCCCAACATGCAAGTCTGAGTAAGCACCTAGTGACTACGGCTCGTTGCTTGCACCTGACACGTCTCAAGTCTGAGCAGAGTAGTCCTTAGTCAAGTTCAAGAAGACAGACTTCAGTCAAGAGGCCCCACACAGTAATCAAAGGTAACCTCCAATATCAATCCAGGGGCTTGGGCACAGCCAGGGCTGCCAGGACTAGGTGCTGTGGGGAGGTCTGTACCTCTGCAGTCCTCAGAGTAGATCATGCTCAGCCAGTGGAACCAGTCCAGGAAGTCACAGAAACATAGTCGGAGAACGATACACCCAGGGTTCTGATCATTCATCATTTGAAGCTGTCCAATGAAGTCATTCAATGGGCCTACTATGGCCAGTCCATCTAAAAGTCAATGGGCATTATCAGCAGCCAATGCTGCAGGAGGGAGACTGGGAACTCAATTGCGGAATTTGGAATCAGAATACTGAGGTGCAGTCGGGAGTGCAATAATAAAGGGCAGCAACTCAATACATAATGGGCAGAGACACAACAGTATGGAAGGGAGTCAGTTTATGCAGCAGTGGGGCCACTGATTGTCAGCAGTACCCTGCCTTCCATGTGCAGTCAACGCACCACCAGACTGGGGTGCAAAATGGGAAGATGAAAATCAATAAATGTGGAGCTGGAAAAGCACAGCAGGTCAGACAGCATCTAAGGAGCAAGTTTCAGCTTGAAACATTGACTTTCCTGAAGGAGCATTCACCTGCAATTTACCCACTGCCTGCAAATTGCACAGGAGTTGCTCACTTCATACTTTGGATTATCCAACATTGTGTACTTAAGGATGGGTAGCCTCGATAGCTTCAATGCTGGAGCTGTGAAAAGTAGTACAGAACTCTCTCTATTCAGTAGACTCAGACTGTTGGACCTAGCTTTCTCACAACCTGCTCATGAAAGCAGCAGGGTCAAAACCACATTGCTGTAGTCCTGCACCCTTTCTCTTAGCTCATCCACGGCCACGGGCAAGCTTGCCTGCTGTTCCTGTACATAGTCAGGATCCACACCTGCCTGGAGCTGCGTCGATGCCTGGTCTCTGGCATCCAGGGATTTGGGGCATTTCTTCTTCTACCAGCAGCAGGCATGGCATTGATACGGTCATCTGAAGGTGCACCCAACTCTAATCTAGATAAAATACCCAGTGAGGTGTCAGAATCAGAGATGCCAACAGCCTTGCGAGTGTCTCCTCTGAGACACCCGCACTACCTTCTTCATGTCTTGTGGGGCAGCCCTCTTAAACACAGCCAACATGGACTTCCCGCTGGTGCTTGTAGGAGACAAACAAGAGATTGTTATGATCAAGGTGCAGATGTTGCGGAGATTAACAATAAATTTGCATTAGGGATAATGGAAAAGGAGTACAACAATGGCTAATGCTGGTTGCCGTGATATGGAGGTTTTGGCATCTCCACAAGTCTAGCTTTAGTATTTGCCTGTAAGAACCAAGATCATCCCCTTGCATGAGTGAAGAGATGAATATTCAACACACCACCGCCTGTCTGGGGTCTTTCAGCCCTACTTTTGAGTGAGATGAAAGTAGAGGACACAGCTGTTGGTTTTGATATTTGTGCTAGTGCAGGTGCTGGTGCTGGTGCTGGTGCAGGCGCGGGCTGCCCCAGCTAAGTGAGTAGGCAACACAGAGGGCACATACAGTTAGTACTGCAGGGGTTTGGGGAGGGTGCAGTGAGTGAGGGAAGATATTACACATAACAGTTGCAGTGACGGAGCACCAACCTTGGTGAGAGGTGGGTGCTGTTACTATTTTTTTTCATTCACTCATGGAATGTGGGCCTAGCTGGCTGATCAGCCTTTATTACTTATCCATGGTTGCCCTTGAGATAGACTAAGTGTGAGGATGTAGAGTGGAGACAGTGCCTACCCTGGCTGAGTGAAGGAGATCACTGCCTTTCTTCCTGCACTGCTAGATGTTTCACCACATGGGAACACCACACGGATCCACATCGCAACCTCAGACCAGGCTGACATCATATTGTGCAAGCACGTCCTCTGCTAGTCTTGAAGGAACATGTCTATTCTCCTCTGCACCATCCTAATCTTCAAGATCTCCAGGTCCCTGTACACTACATGGGGCATCAATTTCCCTTTGGCTGGGATGACAGTCTACAAGTGTGGACTGTCAGTACTTGAGTGACTGCACAATGATCTTTTAAATATGGCACGAGGGCCAGGGATGGCAGTATATCCGTAATATCGTGGCAATGGTGAGTACCTCCAGTTACAGCAAATGGGAGAGCTGGACTAGCATCAAATGGGAGTGGTGCTATTGGTGTGTCATGGATAATCAATGAGGCACATTTGGAATGATCACACAAGAAAGCTTGCTGAGCCTCACTGGAGAGAAACCCTCTACGAAACTCAACAAAATGACACAGCAAAATATGAGAAGAGATAATAAGAACTGCAGATGATGGAGAATCTGAGATAACAAAGTGAAGAGGTGGATGAACACAGCAGGCCAAGCAGCATCATAGGAGCAGGAAAGCTGATGTTTCAGGCCTAGACCCTTCATCAGAAACATATGAGAAGATACAGCTTCATATATCCTGGAACATTAACATCATCTCTTATTTTGATCTCTGGTTTCCTTTGCAGCTGCCAATGCTCTCACAGCTGGAATGACCTCCCTAAACTTCTTTACCTTTTCTTCCTCCTTCAAGAATGCCTTAAAATGCAACTCTTTGACCAAGTGCCGACTTCACATGTCATCCTGCATGGTTACTGACAAGTTTTGATTGAAAGTTTCTTTTGTGAAATGCTTTGGAAGATTTACATTCATTGTGTCATCAAGGCGGCTAACTGGCTGCACTCTTTATTATGAGAAGGTGTACTGTTATGAATATGTTATGCCTCAGTTCAAAATCTTGAATACCGTGTGCAGTTTGGTCTTCTTAAGGTATAAGAATGTGGATGTGTTATTGACGGCTCAGAGGAGGTTAGCTAGGTTGACAAAAGCTGAAAGAACTGCAGATGCTGTAAATAAGAAGAAAAAAACAGAAATTGCTGCAAAAGCTCAGCAGATCTGGCAGCATCTGTGGAGAGAAATCAGAGTTAACATTTTGGGTCAAGGGACCCTTCCTCAGAACTGGTGCTATTCAAGAGGTAACAAGGCATAGAGCTGGATGAACACAGCAGGCCAGGCAGCATCAGAGGAGCAGGAAAGCTGACGTTTTGGGTCTGGACCCTTCTTCAGAAAAGAAGGTTGCTTTGTCCTGGATGTCATCGAGTTTCTTCAATGTTGTTCGAACTGTGCTCATCTGGGCAAATGGGAAGTATATCTTGAAGATGGTGTTCAGATTCCAGAGAATCAGGTGATGTGTTAAATACTCCACAATTCTCAGCCTCTAACCTGCTCTTGTAATCGCAGTATTCACGGAGTTGGTCTGCTTAAATTTATAGTCAATGATATCCTCCTGGATGGTAAGGGATTCAGCGATGGTAATATGTTTGAATGTCAAGAGGATATAGTTAAGAGTCTATCTTGTATGAGATGATCATTGCCTGGCAATAATGTTACATCCCAATTAACAATCTGAATCGTCCATTTTGTAATCCTAAATGACATTTCATCTTTTTTTCATCTTTGCCTAACAATATTTCAAAACCTTCCTACTTCTCAGAATGAGAAGGCATCAAGGAGGACTCGGAAATTCTACTAAACTTTCAGCCTTCTTGTAATTGTGATATTTTATGGAGTTAAGCTATTGCCAAATAAAATTAGTTTTATCATTACTCTTTTTGGCATATTAGTTTTTGGATGTGAATTCAGGAGATGCTCCATTTTTAACATTACTTTCATATTATGTTTATGTTACTACTCAAGTTCCAGAAGAGTAATAACGAACAGGCATCACTCCTTCTGGCTTACACTGCCACTTGTGCTGCTCTGTCAGCTATTATGACACAATAAATCAGACAGTTTAAAATATCATGTGGAAAGGCGCAGTCTTTGTTGCAACTAATTGATCTTCATACATTTTCAAGGGCATTTGATGGTTGGGGAAACTGTAAGTGTGCAGTGGACTGCCCTTTTATAGATGTAAGAAAACTATTTGAAATAGTCGGTTGACGTGGACAAGGTAGCTTGGTGCCCAGGTGATAAAATTGCCACCATACCCCCAACTGCTGGAAGTGGTTGTTGAAATGACCATTCTGTTTGCTTGTTTGGAGCCTGGTGTATGAAACAGGAAGGAGTAGGGAGAGGAGGCAAGAAAACATTCATTATCTAATGTGTACTTGTGCTTTTTCTCCCCTGATAGGTACACTAAGTGGACGAAAAGATAAACAACAGCTAACTTTACCTCCAAATGTCACTGCAAACAATGGATATCAAAGAAAGTTTGTTGCTCTGCGTCGTCATGCCAGCACTTTTGATGCCATGTGTCATGTCCACTTGTCCTGCTTTGTGTCGATGTGACAATGGTTTTGTCTACTGCAATGACAGAGGTTTGACATCGATTCCTGCCAAAATACCGGAAGATTCTACAACTCTCTTCTTACAAAACAATCAGATTAACAATGCTGGGATCCCCAGTCAATTGAAATATCTATTGAACATAAAAGTGATTTACCTTTACGAAAATGCTTTGGATGAGTTCCCTATAAACCTTCCCCGATCTTTGAAAGAGCTGCATCTTCAGGACAATAACATTAGGGCCATTACACATGATGCACTTTCAAGGATTCCGTTGTTAGAGAAGTTACATTTGGATGATAACTCTGTGTCAACAGTCAGCATTGAGGAACATGCTTTTGCTGACAGTAAGCACCTCAAACTGCTCTTTTTGTCCAGGAACCATCTAAGCAGCATTCCCACTGGCCTTCCTAAGACACTGGAGGAACTGAGGCTGGATGACAACCGGATTGCAACGATCCCACACTATGCTTTCAAAGGCTTGGTCAGTTTAAGACGTTTAGTATTGGATGGTAATCTTTTAGCTAATCAAAGAATTGCAGACGAGACTTTCAGCAGACTTCAAAACCTGACTGAGCTTTCATTGATCAGAAACTCTCTAATTTTTCCACCACGAAATCTGCCTGCTTCAAACTTACAAAAGCTCTACCTTCAAGATAACCTCATCAGTTACATTCCAGCCAATGCTTTTTCTAAAATGAGACAGATACAACGGCTAGACATATCCAACAACAACTTAACAACTTTGCCAAAAGGAGTCTTTGATGACCTAGCAAACTTGAGTCAGCTACTCTTGCGCAATAATCCCTGGTATTGTGGCTGCAAAATGATGTGGCTCAGAGACTGGTTACAAACAACCGCATTTCACATCAATGTGCGAGGGCTAATGTGCCAAGGACCTGATAAAGTTCGAGGAATGGCAGTCAAAGATATCAAATCAGAAATGGATGAGTGCTTTGAGAACAGCTTGCATGGTAGTAACACAGCTCTGAAACCAACCCCAATTGTTCGTACAGCTACTGTCACTCAACTGCAATTCACATACAAAACAAGACGACCAAATCTGAAGCCACCAGGTTCCGCTGTGGACCACCCTTTGTCAAGAGGATCAGGAACAAAACCAATAATTATTAATGTGATGCCTTTAACTGCAGACAGCATTCGCATCACATGGAGGGCAACGCTACCAGTCACATCGTTCAGACTCAGTTGGCTCAGACTCGACCATAATCCATCAGTGGGTTCCATCACTGAAACTTTGGTACAAGGAGACAAGACTGAATATCTTCTCACAGCTCTTGAACCCAAGTCAACCTACATTATATGCATGGTTACAATGGAAGCTAACAACTTGTACGTAAGGGACGAAACACCAGTATGTGCTAAAGCAGAAACTGCAGACTTATATAGCCCAACCACAACATTAAACAGGGAACAAGAGGAATCTGATCACGTAGGCCTTCCCTTAGCTGGTATTATTGGAGGTGCAACAGCCTTAGTGTTCATTGTCGTTGTCCTTGCTGCAATATGCTATTACATTAACAACAACAGGAATGTTTTTTCACACGACCAGGTGTATAATAGGGGTTGCAGAAAAAAAGATGATTATGCAGAAGCGGGGACAAAGAAGGATAATTCCATTTTAGAAATCAGAGGGAGTGGATTTCAGATGATTCCACTCAATAATCAACAGCGACCAAAGGAGGAATATGTGATTCACACCATATTTCCATCCAATGGGACAAGTCTTTACAAGAACACTCATAGTACAGCCTTCAGCAGTAACCGAGGTTACAGAGACGGTGGGATACCAGATGCTGAATATTCTTACACGTGATTGCAATATTGCCTCATCATGTGATCATCTCCGCTGCACTGCAAACAAAAGATACTAAAAGAAATAAAAAATGTTAGGGATAAAACACACAATGTTCAGCAGAAAATGTCTGGCACATATTTTGTACATTTGTCATATAATTTATATTTAATATGCTTAAATGATTTTAAAAAAGCTGGACACTTGGAAAGAAAACACAGCTACCTAATTGTGTACAAGCCGGTTTTTCGTTTCTCATTTTGATTATATGTGGGATATAGAGTGAACAGCATACTTTGGAAGTACAGTTCTAAGGCAACCTAAAGATAAAATCCTTTGCTTTATCTCACCGGAAAACATCTTAAAGAAGTATTCCTAAGCAATGATGTTTACCCCCATCCTCTCCCTTGTAGATTTATACTGTACAGTCAAAAGTCTGAGTGCGTGCGTGCGCGCGCGCGCACACACACACACACACACACACACACACACACAAACACACACACACTTAAGGCTTTACCCCTCTACTTCTATCAGAACTATTTGTTGATGTTTGTTTATTTTTTTATTCTACAATATTTTCAAAAAGAGAGAAAAATAGTTTTAAATATTTAGTTCTTTAATGGTGATTTTGGACTTTATCTTAATTGGAAGAAGAGATGGATTTTCATAGTTATTTTTTACGATAACTTTATGAGAACTTTTTTTTAAATATTGACCTTGACTTTTGCCTCTGGCTAAAAACAGTGTGTATCTAAATTACAAATTTCTTGTACTTAATTGTCAGGCCAGAATGGATTCTTGTAGTTATCTGACCAATAATGCTGTTAATTTTATCCTTATTTTAACCCTTTGAGGATTACATGTTTTATTTGAAAGACACTGTGAGCCTCCGTTGTTCTTGGTTTTCGTATTTTACCACTACTCAAAATTTTAAAAAGAACTATAAGCTGTTGCATTTCATCTAAATAAGATATAGCTAAAAATATATTGGTTATGAATGGAATGACCTGCTTTCAATTTTATAATACATTGTTCAATCAAAATTGCAGATTATTTGTTCTGAAGAAACATAATTTCAAAAGTGATGAGGAAAATCAAGTGCTCAAAGGTTAGTTAAAAAGAAGTTACATTGAACGCCGTGAAAAAGACCCCCTTAGAACGGGATAGATGCGAAAGGCTTATACAGTCAATTGAAAAAAATCTCTCAAGATAGTGGGTACACAGTGTTCAGCTTTTGCCAACCTAAGATCTGGAGACCTGCGATCTTCATTTTAAGGGCAGACTCTAGATTTCTTTGCAGAGGATGAGGGGTGACACTAGAGACCCTCTAAATGGAGTTCTTCCCTACTGAGAGTTCCTTCAGAGACATTTGCACAGTCTACATTGACAGTTCCCTATCCAGCTTTTCAACAGGCTATCACTTGATTGTTGAATATTATTGATGGCCTTTTCTAAATATTTGGGTGAAAAATCTCAAATCCTCTGCCATTCTACCTGACACATCCATAATCTGGGTTGGAGAATAACCAAGAAATCACTTGAAGCTCAGATCATGACTTTCCTGTAAATAATCTTTAAAGCTGTGTTTATAAGGTTACAACTGATCTTTTAAATAAATCAGTCTGAAGATGTGAAATGTTCTAACCCTTGTATGGCCACCAAATATTGGAAATGAGAAAAAGTATTTTCATACTTATGATTGTATTATTGTAATGATCTAACCTTACACTATCATTTGCCAATTTTCATACGTTTTAAATAACTATGAAGAGTATTGATTTCATTTGATATCAAAAATTTGAGATTAATGGCAGCTTCCCTGTACTCCCTTTCCCCCCTCCCCACACCACCTCATTACTTTTAAATTCCTTTCAAAATTAGAATTAACAAGGCATACTGTAATGTAGATAGCAAGGTGTAGAGCTGGATGAACACAGCAGGCCATGCAGCACCATAGGAGCAGAAAAGCTGACGTTTAAGGCCTAGACCCTTCTTCAAAAAGAAGGGTCTAGGGCTGAAACGTCAGCTTTCCTGCTCCTATGATGTTGCTTGGCCTGCTATGTTCATCCAGCTCTACACCTTGTTATCCTCAGATTCTGCAGCATCTGTAGTTCCTACTATCTCTGAAACTATATTGTAATATAGCACCAGATTGCTGAGAATGCTTCAAGATGCAACATCCATTTATTCTATATGAACTGAATGTTGTGCAGCTTGACTATTTGGACAATGATGTACATGACAAGTTTGCACGCTTCTGTCTAACCCACTGTGTCTCGTCATTTGGACTACAGCCAAGTTACAGGGACATTACAATGATTTTAACATATACAGATCTGTCTTATCTGAGCACGCACAGAACAGGGAAAACAATAATAAAGCCTTAAATGAAAACACTTTTGAAGTGCATTTTGCAAAAAGACAGTTAAGAAAATACTACATAATCTACTTGTCTCAATACCCAACACGAAATAAAATCTTGATTTTGATTCTCAACACCATTATTTGAGAAGCATGTGAATTTACAGCTTTAAGCTGGTAGTGCACCTCATGTGATATAATACATTTTCAAAACAGTAAAAACCAAGGGCAAGAAAGAGTCACTAATAATCTTTACAACATTACCTGACCAATCAGAAAACATGACAGATACTTCCATTGGTCTGATTTACAAAGAACACCAAATAGCCAAGTGCAACCTTACTAGCGCCGATGAGCACACAGCATCCCAGGCATTATGCCTGCAATAACATTTTCCATGAAGACAATTTCTTAAAATATTGTGCAGCTCACTGACAAAAATATTACACAGATACTTTCTTTACATTATAATTCTTTAGTACTAATATAAGAAAATTGAAGGACCATAACTGGCATCTACCATTGTAGTCTCATCCACCCTTCAGTTCATTCCCTCACTTGGCAATTGTGATACTCTCTGCATTTAGTGCCACATTAGTTAAATAGATTGAAAATAAATGCTTCACCTCAAATGTTCCTTATACATATAAGTGATTTTAATAAACTGTGCAAGTTAAGGCAAGCTGATCTCATTACACAAAAAGTACGTACTGGCCATATGCCTCACATACAATTTATTAACTGCCACTTCTCTCCAGGCTGGGACATAGGACACCTGAAGCAGTTAACTAAAGGTACCTAGCACAGCCAAAACAACATCTGGCTCAGCAAAAATGACTCCCATTAGAAAATTTTATTGAATTTCTGCTAATATGAGGAATTCTAATTCAAAAACTACAGATCTCAATGAAAGTCTTATTAGACTAACTTGCACATGTATTAAAGAATGTTTCAACTCCAACTTTGTCTACTGCATCTGGAGCTCCTGATGTGGTCTTCTTTTCATCAATGAGACCAAGCGTAGACTAAGTGAATGTTTCACCGAGCATCTTCACCTGGCCCGTAACAGCCAGCCTAACCTCCTGGTGACCACACATTTCAACCCCCCACCACAGCCCCTACAACGTGTGTGCCCTTGGCCTCCTCCAGTGTTGCAACGACTCAGAATGTTTATTTGAAGAACAACACGTTATCATCTGCCGGGGCACCCTATAGCCCAGACGATTCAATTTCAAGTTCTCCAATTTCAAATAATCTTCCCACCCATTCCCTGGTTCCCTTTCCAGCCCCAACTCCTCCCTTCCATTCCACCTTCTAACCCTCCCTTCCAAGGATTCATCCTTCCCATCAACCAACCACGTTGTACCTACTACTAGTATCCACCTATCACCACCATTCCGCTACCCATCCCCCTTTATCTGCAGCGCCTCCTACCCCCTCATCCAGTCCTGACGAAGGGCAACACCCAAAATGTTGACTTCTCCTTTCCTCCACATGCTGCCTGGCCAGCCTCCTGTCTGTCTGCACATGTATTTGATTTGGTTGACTTGACATTTACTCCTTTTAAATTCCTTCAATGCAACACTCCATTTTGCACTCTAAAGTTCAGCAGGTAATTTATTCCTCAGCACATCCTTTAACTAGGCATATGTTGCACAGTATGATTCCCGATTCCAATCTTCCTTTCCTAATAGGGTAATGCACACCATCTACCTAGCACCCAACTGAGCAGCACAACCAAGGTCAGGAACTGAAGCTACATTCAAACACTCTCAGGCACAGTACATTTGAGCTTTGACATTTCTATTCAATGTCTGAGATAACAAGGTGTAGAGCTGGATGAACATAGTGGGCCAAGCAGCAGAGGAGCAGAAAAACTGACGTTTTGGGCCTAGACCCTTCTTCAGAAAATCAAACGCAATACCTACTGTTTTTCTTATTATTTCATAGCATGTGAGTATCATTTGTTCCTCATCCATAACTGCCCTTGAGAAGTAGCTATACCCAACCATGTGACAATTGCACCATGTCCAAAACACATTCCCTTCAATTTTCTTATACTAGTAGTAAAGCATTATAATACAAAGATATCACAGCAGTTGCCTACCCATTACAGGTTTTGCTCAAACCATGATGACAATTCTGCCATGTTCAAAAGTGTTTCCTTCCCTTCCACTGATAAGGAAGTGACAATTCAGCCTCATCTGACTACTTCCCTCCTTACGGCCATATGTCAATCTGAAACCATCAACATTTTTTTTTGTTTCTTTATTGAAACAGTGAAGATTAAGAGCAATCTTAATCTTTGAAAAGCAGAGATGGACAATGGACCTGTGCATTCTGAAACAGTGCAACTATGCTGACCTCCAAACAGAAATGTGTACTTTTTTTCCCCAAGATATAGTAAATCCCGTCTCCTCAGCTTAAAAGTACAGTTGATGACATCACGAAGTATCAGGAATCACATTCCCTTCTAGGTCAGTTATATAACCATCCAGTAGGTCACCTACAAATAATAATGTTGTCTTGGATTCAATTGTTTGGAAAGGAGTAACACTAACTTCACATGAACTCAAACCTGAAGTGACATAAACCAAATAATTAATTCACACACGAAAATTACAAGTTTCATATACAGCATTAAAAATCACATGGTGCTCACCAAAATTAATTTTTCTCCAATGTGAAAAGTATTCTTTGCTCTAACATTTCCTAAATTGCAGTGAAAATAGTTAATTCTCTTATCAATCCCAAACTAAGCAATTACCTTCAGAATCTTAAAGCTACCATTTAAATTAAGCCAAAAACCTGAATATGGTACACTCTGTCATGTGAAAAATGCAATTGGCCCCCTGCTCATCAAATAAAATATACTCTCAGTTAGTGTCATGTGCTTTGCAGATTGATATACCTCTGATGTAAAAACTGTGAATGATGGAGAAACACAGCAGCTCTGGCAACATCTATGGAAAGAGCTATAGAGTCAATGTTTTGAGTCCAATGTAGCTGGCAGCACAATTAAATGAAAATTTAAAGAAGCCAATGGCCACTGCCTGAGAAGTACAGATAAATGTAGAAACAATAAAGGCCCAGATATTACACTCCATGGCAAACCAAAAGAACTTAATCCTTACCTAACAATCTTTGTAGTCTTGATTTTCCCCCTTCCATAGCACTACTTTGATTCTAGCATCAATTGAAGGGGAGTTTCAACTCTTAGCAAAATAAATAGCCAGCAATTAAATCAACCAATCACATTTCAGAATTCTCACAGACAGTAAATCAGAAAGATTAAAAGAAAGCCTGATCATTCCTCATTTTAAAATCATTTTACAGAATACAAAATAAAATTGAGGTATATATTTGGGATTAATATAGCAACTGAAATTTCAAACAAACTTAAGAAAATTTAACTTTTATTATTCTAAAAACCTATAGGAATTGTTATTTTGAATGAATCTCACTATCTACAAATTAAAATGAGTTTATCAGCGCCAGCTAGTTTGTCAGATGTAAATACGAGCTTAATACGTTGTTAAAAATGAAGTTGCAACACATTTAGCAAAGCATAACATTTTCAAGTGTTTTTAAAATGTGTCTAACAACACAGTAGCTCACATCAACAAAAGTGGAAGCTCACATCAGACCAAGTGTTTCAGAGGATTTCCATTTGTAAGAATCTTCAATGTTTGAAATTTTCAATTTCCACACCCTAATGCAGCAGGAAATCACTGACTGCAACTTCTGCATTTTTGCGTTCAACAACATGTGTGTGGATGCCAGAAGTTGCTATCAGTTTTAAAACAATACTGACAGTGAATGCTGATGGTTTTGTGATTCTTACATCAACAAAATCTGGGCCATACCCCTGCAGAGTGCTATTTACAACTCTTTGATGCCCTTAGCCATCCTGGCAGAGAATTGACCAAGATTTTTGCTTTCTTAAACTAGAAAAAACATGCTGTATGCTAAATAGCACAGATGCCCAAAAGTCAGAAAACACATGATCCATCTCCATTATTGTAAATGGTTTGTTCAAATTTGGTAATGGAGTCTGAGAGACAAAGTGAATACATGGAAAATTAACTTCACAGAACATGGCAGCAAATATTAAGTATGCAGAAATTTCTATATACAGCACTCACTTCCAACGAAAAGCCAGCTTTCAGGGGTGAATTATTAGTGTCAGTGCTAACATCTGTTGCCTAACGTGAATAATTATGTTCTACACACACAATGAATCAAGGGGAGCAGGTTAATTAGTTACGTTGCAATAACAATTATAAAAAAAGTCATACTTTTTTCTTTAATTTTCTACGTTATTTTGTTTAGGATTGGCTTGCTGTGTTTTTAATCATGAGATTTACTCCACAGAAACAAAATTTTCAGAAAAAAAAACCAAAGTGCATTGTGAAGCCCTTTGGCCTCTTTGTGTAGGTGCCTTGAAATTTCAATGTTAAGTGTCTATTCAGACTAAAAGGCTGATTTTTTTTCTTGTACATTAAATGTGAAAATTCCTTGTCTCTTCAAAATAAAATTTGAGAATTAAAGACTCAATGATGACTGCCATCCATAACTTAACTTCTACATTTTTCTCCTAAGTCTTCCCAACCTTCCTTTGAACAGGATAGATTGGATTTGCTCCCAGACTCTACCTACAACAGGCAAAGTCTATAAATGTCAAAGAGTAAAGAGAGGTACCTTGACAACAAAGTGTGGAGCTGGATGAACACAGCAGGCCAAGCAGCATCTCAGGAGCACAAAAGCTGACGTTTCGGGCCTAGACCCTTCATCAGAGAGGGTGATGGGGAGAGGGAACCAGCCCAGTTCTTCCCCTCCCCCCATTGCATCCCAAAACCAGCCCAGCCTGTCTCCGCTTCCCTAACCTGTTCTTCCTCTCACCCATCCCTTTCTCCCACCTCAAGCCGCACCTCCATTTCCTACCTACTAACCTCATCCCGCCTCCTTGACCTGTCCATCTTCCCTGGACTGACCTATCCCCTCCCTACCTCCTCACCTATACTCTCCTCTCTACCTATCTTCTTTTCTCTCCATCTTTGGTCCGCCTCTCCTTCTCTCCCTATTTATTCCAGTTCCCTCTCCCTAACCCCCTCTCTGATGAACGGTGTAGGCCCGAAACGTCAGCTTTTGTGCTCCTGAGATGCTGCTTGGCCTGCTGTGTTCATCCAGCTCCACACTTTGTTATCTTGGATTCTACAGCATCTGCAGTTCCCATTATCACTGATACAAAAAGAGGTACCTTGTCCACTGAAATGAAATGGCCTGGGGCTATTTTAAAGATGCTGTATAAATGCATGTGTCTTCCTACAACTTTCAACTTTTGTATCTGCTAAAATTAATTATCCCTTCAAATGACACATTGTGGGTGACAGAGAGGCTCAGCGGTTAATATTGCTGCCTCATAGCATCAGGGACGCCGGCAACTGTCTGTGTGGATTTGTACATGCTCCTCGAGTCTGCATGGGCTTCCTCCAGGTGCTCCAGTCTCCTCCCACAGTCCAAAGATGTGCAGCCTAGTAGACTGGCAGATTAGCCATGGGAAATGCAGGGTTACCGGGGGTTGGGTCAGGGTGGGATGTTCTTTGGAGGATCAGTGTGACTCAATGGGCCGAATGGCCTGCTTCCGCACTGTAGAGGTTGTATGATTCTATGAACAGCTACAGACTTCTCTGTATTTGCAATCTACCCTTTACTGTCCAAATCTTGAAATTTGTGATTGCTTGCCAAAGCTGTGCCCATCTCTCCCACTTCCCTATGCTTAAAGCTTTCCAATCAAGTTTCTACACTACCACATTTTGAAATGGGCCTCATCAAAAGCTAGAATGACATCTTCTGTGACTTTGAGAGTGGTGCATCATTCCTCCTTATTCTTCTCAATCTATCTGGAGTTTTTGACATAATTGACAGCACCACCCTCCTCTACTATGATCCAACAGCCCTTTCCTGGCTCCTTAGAACAGAGAACAGAATAACACAGGAAGAGGCCCTTCGGCTAACCATGTCTGTGCCATCCATGAAGCCATTCTAAACCAATCCCATCTGCCTGCACATGGTCCACATCCCTCTATACCTTGCCTCCGATGTGTCCGTCTAAATGCCTCTTAGACATTTCTATCACCTCCCCAGGCAGCACATTGCAATGTAAACAAAATTGCCTCACCCATCTCCTTTAAAATTATCCCTTCTCCCTTTTAAAGTTTTATATAGCTGCAACATGATTTGCCAACTTTTATACTCAATGCGCCCACTAATTAAGGCAAGCGTGCCATACACTTTCTTTACCACCATATCCACTTGAGTGGTCACTTTCAGGCCACTATGGACTTGCATCCCATGATCCCTCTGTTTCTCAATGTTCCTAACGGTCCTGTCATCTACGGTATACTTCTGTCTTGCATGTGACCTTGCAAAATTTATCACCTCACACTCCAGATTAAAATCCATCTGCAATTTCTCAACTTCAGTTCTGAGGAAGGGTCATCAGAACAGGAACTTTAACTCTAGTTTCTCTTCAGAGATGCTGCCCGATCTGCTGAGCTTTCCCAGCAACTTCTATTTCTGATTTATAGCTTCTGTAGTTCTTTTGGTTTTTATCCTCTAATTTTAATGTCATCTGCACCAGACAACCTGCATTTTCATCCAAACCATTTATATTTATTACAAACAGCATAGGTCCCAGTACTGATCCTTACAGAACACCAATGGTCCAGACCTCCAGTCAGAAAAATACTCCTCCACAACTTCCCTCTGTCCACCAGACAATCTCCTACAATGACTTCTCTGTCCAGTACTATTACCCTGGTACCCTTAAGGATCAACCTGTTCACCCATCACACTTGTACCCACTCACCTACGTTTAGTCTAGGCTCAGACTCAAAACTAAAATTAACCAACCCTCAGATCTGTAACATCTAACAACCCTAGAAACCTCCAAAATCTGTGGTCCTTCAATTCTGCCTACTAACTCACTGCTAGTAACTTTCATTGCTCAAATGGCAGACATGCCAGATTCCAAATCTCTTCACCTCTCTCCTTCTTAAAATATATTTTTGACCAGGTTGTTCTCATTTCCTCTTCATGACTCAATAACAAGTTCTGTCTGATAAATGGAGCTGGCTAAGCTTGGGGTTTTTCTTTTGAGCAGAAGGCTGTGAGGTAGCCTGATTGAGGTGTATAAGATTACGAGGGGAATGTACAAAGTGGATAAAAGCAGCTGTTCTTCTTAATCAAGAGGTCAATAACAAGGTGGCATAATTTTAAGGTGGAAGGTAGGAGATTTAGAAAGGAATTGAGGAAAATCTTATTCTGGAATGCACTATCTGGAAAGGTTGCTAAGGCAGGAAACCTCGTAACCTGCAAAAAGGACTGGATGGGAAATGTCACAACATTCAAAGCTATGGGCAAAGTACTGAGAAGTGGGGCTATTGTAGATTTTGAGTAGTTTTCTCAGTGCAGACTTGATGGGTCAAAGGACCTTTTCTATACTCTATGATTCAAAGAACTTTCTATTGAAATGTCCTGGGATGGTTCTCTACATTAAAAACACTGTATACATGCATGTTAGTATCACATTGCTAAAAATAATTAGCTTCTCACAACAGGCATTGTTGGAAAAAAAATACTGCCTGACACTCTGTGGTGCTGTATGCTGAAGCATGAACATAGTCTGTTATTCAATTGTAATGATATAATTAACTGTTTCTGTCTTTCTTTTCCTACATAGGATTTTGTGCCTCACCGCACAGTTTAACCTTGAAGAATTAAGTGACTTACACTTCAAGGTTTCCGTCAATACTAGAACCAATCACTTAGATACGTGGTTCATCACTTCTGAAGGCGGGTGGGAGTGGAATTCAACCTCATGCTGTATTACTGATCTGGGAATCCAGGTAGAATATAAATATCTCACTCAATCCTCCATTTTCAAGAAAAGTCACCAAATACTATTCAAGAGCCAGAGCCTAATTCGCTGTTAGCTATGGATACAGAAACCAGCTGTAGTGTTTCAACCATGGCTCAGGTGCTGACAGCTAACTTGGGACAGGCTAGAGGTTGAATTTTACCAAAAAATCAGCCAAGTGTCAATTTTTGAGGAGTTACATTAAGGATTTCTGTCTTTGAGCTCTAGCAGGTGTCACAGTTCTCTGCTGATCATCTCATTCTTAATGCATCATGCTTCCATGGCACTATTCTCACAAAATTTTTTGAAAAGCAGAAGTGGAAGTTCTCACTGTTGCTCAGACCCCTACTGCCATACCATATGTAAATCTAATCTGTCCACCACTTCAAATGCAAGCCACAAACTGTCATTGACAGGGTGTTGCTGCACAATTCTAAAGGACATGGCTGAGGAAGGTTGGGATCTAGGGGTTTTAGCACCCTGCTTCACTAACAGGGACCTGGAATTGTGTACAGGAGGGTGCTCTTTGCTGAGGACCACCAGAAGTGACCACGGTACCAAATCCTGCCAGCCTGGTCTGAAGTTGCCACCTGGGTCAATGTTGTGTCAACAGTCCTCTGGAATGGTTAACAATGGAGAAAGAGGTTATGGTCCTACAGTGCTCCACAAAGTAAGTGCTATCTTCTCTTACTACATCACACTCACTAACTCTGTGACTGTATCCATCTCCTACCAAGGCTCATGACAAGTTTCTTCCTTCAATCACTCTCACCCCCAGCATCCACCAGGCCACTAACCTCACATGATCTATACACTTTCCACTCAGGACACCACAGCATTTCCCCATCAGCACCAGCACTAATAGCTGTGCCAGTCACTTTAAATTCACTTAAACCCTCTTATTGCTTCCATATAGGAGAAAGTAGCCTACAACGGTTCAGAGAAAGCTAAGATGTGGTGGGAAGCCCACATTCATCAGCTCATCCCCTACTAGCAAAGGATAATTGCCCACATGGGAGAGGACTGCTTATTTAGTACCAAGACCTCAAAGAAAAATTCACTATCAAGTGCTGTACTGCTCCCCCATTTCCAGCACTGCAAACATGTTCTTGACATGGATAAACCTGAACACTATTTTACAACTCATTCCCTCTTCTGTCTTCTGCAGGCACAAGAGTATCCTGATCTGAAGACAGCAACCCCTCCAGTCATTATCTTCTCCCCAGGCTCGAAGGAAGAAGACATAAACCCCTCAGAAGAGGCACTGACAAGGCTGTCTCCTCCACCCCCACCAGCTCGGATACTTTGGCTAGATTACAGGTGAAAACATATTCTAGTGAGTAGGTGCATCATTGCCACATCACTGCAGCTGGTCCAATGTTCCTGGTACTTAGAGGATTGCTGCAGACCAGACACCAGCTGAGCTCCAGGCGGAATCCATGATCTCGGCCATTAATTACTTCATTCAAAGGCATAAACAGGCACAGAAGCAGAAAGCAAGTTTGTCGGAGACACTTGGAAATTGAATCAAAAGTTGGAGGAATCCACCAACACTATTTATATCATGCTGCCTCCAGTATAAGTCTAGCTGCCGCCAAGGAGGGCAGCTCGGTGGCTGCCAAGGAGACATAGGTTCAGTACACTCATTGTCGGGAGATACGCACACAGGCCTGCACACCATTACTCTAGCCAGTGGTGTTCAGCATCAATCGAAATGCAATAGGAGAATTTCTTCCTTTCCCCTCAGGACAGTCTACAGGAGCACAGCTCTGCACCTCCACCCTGCCTGAAACCCCCAACCTGTGGGAATTCAAGCTGAGGAGGGCGAGCCTGCGTCCGACTAGGAAGCACCTAGCAGGTCTAGGCCTTCTAGCAACAAAATGTCCTAGAATTTCCTGCCAACGGGCTCTGGTAATGGCACAGGCTACCTCCAACCCAACTGCAGACCTTGGGGATAGTAAGAATTGCTGATGCTGGAGTCAGAGATAACACTGTGTGGAGCTGGAGGAACACAGCAGGCCAGGCAGCAATCAGAGGAGCAGGAAAGTTGATGTTTCAAGTCAGGACCCTTCTTCAGAAGTGAGGAGGGAGAATGGAACTCAGAAATAGATAGAGGGAGGAGGGGTGGAGCTGGAGAAAGTAGATGGGATGGTGATAGGTAAGCGCAGGTAGGGAGTAGCTGGGATTGA
Organism: Stegostoma tigrinum; assembly: GCF_030684315.1. Lineage (NCBI taxonomy): Eukaryota > Metazoa > Chordata > Chondrichthyes > Orectolobiformes > Stegostomatidae > Stegostoma > Stegostoma tigrinum. The sequence continues at coordinate 4,524,508 of NC_081395.1, read as the reverse complement.
GGGATAAGAGGGAGGGTTGGTTAATGGATGAGGCAAGGGAAGGGGAGATTTTGAAACTGGTAAAATCCATGTGTAGGGCATTGAGCTGTAGGCTCCTGAGGCAGGATATGAAGTGCTGCTCATGCAGAGGTCTCATATTTCGCCTCGGGAGCCTACAGCCAATGGCGTAAACACGGATTTCACCAGTTTCAAAATCTCCCCACTCCGGGCCTCATCCTACGGCCAATCCTCCCTCTCATCCCCACTTCCATGACATGACACAACCAGTCCATCTTCTCCCCCACCGGTCTACTCCACCTATCCCACTGACCAATCCCCACCACTCCCTACCTGCACTCACCTATCACAATCCCACCTACCTTCCTCAGCCCCATCCCTCCTCTTTCAACTTATTTCTGAGCTTCATTCCCCTTCCCATTTCTGAAAAGGATCCTGAACCGAAACGTCAACTTTCCTGCTCCTCTGATGCTGCCTGGCTTGCTGTGTTCCTTCAGCTCCACACTGTGTATTATCTGCAAACCTTGGGGCTGTGTATGTTATGGGAGGAAAAGGGAAAAAAGACACCTTCTGAGGACACAAAGCTGGCACAAGTAAAACTTGATTGTATTAATCATTATATTATTAAATCATTATATTATTAAATATATGTTCAGTTTTCATCACCAGCTGTGACTAACTGTAAATGGAGCTGCAGCTACAAAAATTAAGTTAGAGAAGCTAGCCATCCTTAGCACTTTATAATGTTCTAACCCTGTCTGAATGGCACTTATCCTTTCCATGATATCCACACTAGCATGAAACTTTATCTTTATTGAATGAGGGAGCATCAGATGTTATAAAGGCTTCTATCAGTTTGCAACCTAAACTTTAATTAAGCAACTGAGCATACTAAGATCAAACATTGTTAGGATTACAAAGGGGATGTTAGCCTCGGTATCATCAAAACATTTAGTCAGTAAAAGATGACTTCACGCAGTTTCATTGAATGATGTGCAAAAAGAAGTACAGCTTGTACTGCTTTGGCCAATGTTGCTGGGTTGTAGGATGATGGAGGTGCTGTTCCTTCCGAAGAATGTCTTCATTTTCCTACCTGGTACAATTCATGGCTTCACATATCCCTAATGTGCATCACATAGTCTTGTTGCACCCTCAAGTTGTCTGCAAAACATTCCAAGGTTAAGCAGCATCCTTTCTGTACTGTGGCAAAACCACAAATGTGTTTTGCATGGAAACTTCATTGGGAGGAAACATCATATAGCCCTCGCTGGCTCCATTGGAAGAAAGTGATGCATTTCAGATATGCTGGACATGATGACATGGCATTCTGACTGCCACATCTAACCGGGGTACAGTGCCATTGTGGCTCTCTCATCTGCAAGTCATTCGACGAGTGACTGTGGATCTCCTGCATCTTCACTGCATTATAACGGGATCTTTGGCTGGAATTACCGAATTAGATGGTTACACCACACCTACTGGATGTTGATGTTGGTCTTGAGATTTCAGGTGTATGCACTGCTCACCCATTCCTGCGAACATTCTTAGTGCAGCAGCCATAGAGATGACACCAGCTTTTGTGCCTGGATCCACTGGAGATGATTCCAACAGCCTATGTTGGCAATATCAGAAACAAAGCAGTTCCTCAGTAATGTGATCATTTACGCAGTCATAGCACTCACAGTAGGGCAATAAGATGCCTCCACTTGTACCTGTACATCACTGACATGAATCAAATGTACTCAAACCATTTGGCACATATACAGTTACAGACTGCACACTTGGTCTGTGTGGGCCTTAAGCACGGGACCTGCAGGTCTGATTGTGGCCCATTTCCTGTACTAATGGGCCCAAGCAGCCAAGCATCCAAAACGTCCAAGCCCCTGGACTAATATTGGATGATGTCCTTGACTTACTCTGCCAGTGCAACTCCAGTTACAGTAATCTCCTTTGACTTGACTGAGGACCACTCCCAGCATTGCAACATTGCTCTTGGTTGAAGATTGGCACATAAACTGGTGACATTTGCTACAGGTGTGACATTGATGCAGCCCAATGTTGTAGCAACATGTTCATTCCTTGACTGATTGTTGCTGACAAATATGACTGGCTGCCTGTCTTTGTGTCTGAGGTGAAAGGCAAGGCAAAAACGCTATGCGAACACAAGTTCTGAATGCGGTGGCAATGTGCAAAAAGGCAAAGGCAAGGCAAGGCAAAGCAGAGATGCTGTGAACATTACTGCAGGCACAAAGTAAGCGAGCACTAAGAAACCAACTAAGAGCCTGTAAAGCACCCTGATCTGATGCATGAAACAGGTGCAAGAACCCTGTACACAAGGCAGCCTGACAGCAGCATTACAATGCAACGTGCTAGTGTGCTCCAAGATACAGCAATGAAGTGGATAACAGTACTGAAACTAGTCAGATATGCACCGTAATAATATGGTGAGGCTAGCATGTGTTCACACCAACTTCTATGGATGTAGGTGGTTGCTGCCCATTCAACATGCCCTGACATGTGGGGAACACTGCCTACGGAGAAGGCCCAGGGGAGCAAGTGGAGAGCTGGAGTCATTAGGTACCTGCTCAGACTTTCAAGTTGAGAACTGCTGCCATCTAGTTTCTCTCTACTCCTGTGGAGAATAGTAAATGACATACAAATGAGGTGAAAATAGGCAACAATGAGATATAAATGCATACGTGTAGGTCTGTTGCTTTTCACTAGCAAGATTCTTGTCTCATTAATGGGTAGAAAACTGTACCTTTTTCTCAAGTCATCAAGAATCTCATTTTTCCAACCCTACTATATTTTACCAACCGTCATGTCACCATTGTCCATGCCGTTCAATGTCTGGGAAGATCCTGCCCCAGATCCAGGGTCGTACTGGTGTACAGCCTGCCCTCTTACAGAGCACAGCGACAACCCCAGGTTGCATTTTCAACCAGAGCACATCTCTGTAGCCAGATCCACATTGAGAAATCAAATAGCACTTTACTATACCTGCAAAAAAAAGTGAGCATCTGTTGCCACCTAAAAAGCTGGATTTCAAAACGCAGCACTCTGACAAGTGGACCACTACACCATTGGCTGCTGTTTTATAATATGAAAGTAGTTGGCAATGTTTCAGCAGCGAACATATCAATAAATCATAATAGCATGCAATTTACAACAGAGGGCTCCATCTGTGTTAATTTTGCAACTCTAAAGTAACATAACATGGTCTTAACATGCAATTTCTTTGTACTCAGCTGCTAATAATATTTCCATAAATTTGCTGTAATTATGTCATAGACAACTTTTAAAGTGTTATTTTACTAACTGCACAGTCTTCAACTAGCCGTTTAACACAAAATCATTAAAAGTGCAGTACATCAAAAACTACAGCATAGCCAAAAAAAATTGGAGTGAATAATTCAGACTGTGCTGTTAAGACTTTATTGGTGTGGTAACACGCTACTGGAGAGAGGCAGTGAGAGGTGTGGCCCACAGGAAAATGCAGACTGGTCAATGTTTTCTGATTTGTCCACATAGTTAAGTTCATTTCTTTTTGATCCTATATCTGGGCAAATTAAAAAAACTAAAGAATTTTCAGTTCTGAGGAAGGGTCACTGGACCCAAAATGTTAACTCTTTTTTTTCACAGACCCTGCCAGACTTGTTGAGCATTTCCAGCATTTTCTGTTTCTGTTAAGGAATTTTCAGGGCTCATTCAAGGTTTTAAATGGCTCTCAATGGAATGCTCCATGACCCAGAAGGCACGCGGAGACGTAACCTGCTTCTAGCAATTCCAATCCAGCCATAGACTTGAGAATGACAAATTAAAATCTCTGAATGATGGCTAAATGCCTTAAATAAAGGCAGAATCTTCTGAAAATGCACAAGTCCATCAGTATCTGAAAGTTCCACATTTCAGCTGGTGAGATCAGAAAACAAGAAATGAGAAAGAGTCTCATCCAAAACATGATTCTGCCTTTTCCTCTTTCAAACACTGAGGGTATAACTCACTACCACCATTGTATTTAATATATACTTCACAGGAATGACCAAGCTAACATTTCTTTTTAACTCCTTTCTTCTAGAGAAAGTAACTGCAAAGCATTGCTTTTTAAGTACTTTTTCTTCTATTCTGGGTTAATTTTCATCCTGGTAATGCCCAATGCTCGAAAAACGACCAATCAGGCCAATTAATTTTAAAAATATTGAGAGCAAGTTTTATTCCACATGGTTAACATCTAGAATTAGAAGACAAGGCATATTGCACAGCACTGAGCGGCCATGGGCACAGAGCATGATTTTCTTAGTTTCAGGAAGGCTATTAATAAAACAAAATGCAAAAATCTATGCTCAATATTCTTCCCTCTTTCAATATCTGTGAATCTCGTTCCATCAGATGGCCAATTTAAGGCTTGAGTGATATCTTTTAACTGTAATATGAAGACATGTGAAAATGCTCAGGCACCATCACAGGTAGTTAGTGTGTTAAAGATGATTTATAGACATTCCCAGAGCACTAGGATCGGGGTTCAAGGAAGAGTTTCAATTATTATTATAGCTATTGCTGGGATAACCGAGCAATGAATCTTACAGTCTGGCAGCAATAGAAAAGCGGTCTAGAGTCCACCCCACAATCTGGGAATGGGATTGCATGGTTTAAATAGATAGTCTGTGGATTAGAGAATTATTGGGAAAGGAATTGGCAGCAATGTGGTGGATTTGAGAGCCACCAGCTTAATATCAGACAAACTGAGAGACTGATTATGCACGTTTAAAACATGTTGGGTATATGTCTGACTCTTTCCATTCAGGAGCAGTAGTAGTCATGGGCCATAAAGAAATGTTAGAAGAACTGAAAAGGTACTTTGATCAATCTTCAAAGAGGAAGACACCAGTAGCATACCAGGACTCCAAGAGTCCAGGGGCACAGATGTGTGCAGTGCTCATCATCAAGAAGTTGCTGGGGAAGCTGAAAGGTAGATAAATCACCCAGACTGGACGGACATACATCCCAGACTTTTGAAGGAAATAGCTGAGGAGATTGCGAAGGAATTAATGGTGATATTTCAGGAATCACTGGAGTCAGGGAGTGTCCTATAGGATTAGAAACCGGCTAATGTACCTGACAAATCTGTTAGAATACTTTGAGGAGATAACAAGGAAGTTAGACAAAGAAGAGCTAGTGCACATGATCTATTTGAGTTTCCTGAAGGCCTATTACAAGGTGCCACAAAGGAAGCTGCTAAATATGATAAAAGCCCACAGTGATAGGGGCAACTTAATGGCATGGACAGAGGATTGGCTGGCTGGCAGAAGGCAGAGAGTGGGGACAAAAGGATGTTTTTCAGGAGACTGCCTGTGACTATTGGAGTTCTGAGGAGTCAGTGTTGGAACCACAACTATTTACGTTATACATTAACGATCTGGGTGAAGGAATGGAGGGCATTATTGCCAGGTTGTAGATGACAGGAAGAAGGTGGAGGGACAGGTAATGTTGAGAAGACAACGAAGCTGCAGACATACATAGACAGGCTAGGAGAGTGGGCAAAGATGTGGCAGAAGGAAAACAATGTGAGAAACAGCTTCTTCCCGGTCATTATTAGATTGATGAATGGACTCTCTGGCCTCAAATAATGCTGATCTTGCTACCACTGATCTTGCCTATTGTATGCCTCCGTCTATGTCTTTTTTGAACTATTTATCCTTGCTTACTATGATCTGTCTTTGCTGCTCCTAAACAAAGTGTTTCACTCTACTTCAGTAAACGTGACAATTAATCAATCAATCAATCAATCAACCAACTGTGAGGTTATGCACTTTGGAGGAAGAATAAAGGTGTAGATATTTTTCTAAATGGGGAAAAGGCTTCAAAAATCTGGAGCACATGGTGATTAGGAGTGCTACATCCGAATTCACCTAAGGTTAACATGCAGGTTCAATTGTCAATTAGTAAAGCAAATACTTTATGAAGGGTCTAGGCCTGAAACGTCAGCTTTTGTGCTCCCGAGATGCTGCTTGGCCTACTGTGTTCATCCAGCTCCACACTTTGTTATCTGGAATTCTCCAGCATCTGCGGTTCCCATTATCACTAAAGCAAATACAATGTTGGTATTCACTTCAAGAGGGCTGGTATACAACAAAGGTGGACTGCTGGGGCTGTATAAGGCCCAGACCGTACCTGGAATAGTAAGAGTAGTTTTAGCCCTGTATCGAAGGCAGGACTTCCTCACCTTTCTGATGAAGGGTCTAGGCCCGAAACGTCAGCTTTTATGCTCCTAAGATGCTGCTTGGCCTGTGTTCATCCAGCCCCGTACTTTGTTATCTGCTATCCTTACCTGGTCTGGCCTACACGTGATTCCAGACCCACAACAATATGATTGACTCTTAACTGCCCCCTGGGCAATTAGGGATAGACAATAAATGCTGCCTAGCCAACTATGCCCTCAGCCCATGAATGCATAACGGGAAAAAAAAGTCAGTGTGTGTCCTTAAGATAGAGACAGTTCGTGATTAGTAAGAGGATCAAGAGTTACAGGGACAAGTCAGGAGAATGTGTTTGAGAAACATATCAGCCATGATCAAAAGGTGGAAAAGATTCAATGGGCTGAATATCCAAATCCTGCTCCTAAATCATATCGGCTTATGGACAGAGCAGCACTCACCCTCTGATAATGCGGCACTCCCTCAACACTCACTCTCCAACCATACAGCACTTCCTCAGTACTGACCCTCTCACAGTATGGCACTCCCTCAGCAAGACTGCCTAATTCTGCTCCTATATCTAATGGCTTATAGGTAACGTTCTTGCTGACTTTGCCTCACACAGTTTCTATCGTTCTCTCTAACACTGTCTATACTTGGCTTGTTCCATTTGGCGCGTGAATGTGTGAATATATTCAATGGTGACTTGCTGTTTCAATACTGTGCAATATCTAAAAAGTGACTTGGCATAATAAAGCCACCTAAAATCATAAATGTTGAAAACAATTTGCTGTTCTTCAATACATTCTCTCGGACTGAAATAACTTCGTTCCCCTCATCGTTAACACTTAATTTCAAAATCAACCAAAATGCCTTTCAAAAAAGAAAAACTATCTCGACTGATAGAAGTCATCCATCTATTCATTATCTCTCTGCCATACTAACATACTATGATGGAACAGTAAGATTTATTCTCCATGCCAAGCAATCTAACTTATACCTCCCTCAGACACAGTTTAAAGAATAACTTTCACTGTTGGGAACAATGTTAACTAAAGTACAAGTTAATTGATTTTTTGTCTTAAGTTACAATGAGATCTTGATCAGGTGGGGCATTGGGCCAAGGAGTGACAGGTAATGTTTAATTTAGATAAATGTGAAGTGTTGCATTTTGGTAAGACAAACCAGGGCAGGGTTTGTATAGTTAATGATAGTGCCCTGAGGAGTGTTGTCAAACAGAGACTTAGGCGTTCTGGTACACAGACCCTGAAACTGGCATCGTAGGTAGACAGGGTAATGAAGGCGGCATTTGGCACACTTGTGTTCATTGGTCAGAGCACTAAGTGTAGGAGTTGGGATATCATGTTCCACTGTACAGGACCTTGGTGAGGTCACTTTTGCATTACTGCATATACTTCTGGTCGCCCTGCGATAGAAAGGACATTACTAAATTGGAAAGGGTGCAGAAAAGATTTACCAGGATGTTACCAGGTCTGAAAGATTTGAGTTATAGAACATAGAAAAGTACAGCACAGTACAGGCCCGTCGGCCCACAATGTTGTGCCGTGGAATAATCCTAATTATAAGGAGAGGCTGGATAGGCTGGGTCTTTTTTCCCTGCAGCATAGGAGGTTGAGTGATGACCTTATAGAGATTTATAGAATCATGAAAGGCATAGATATGGTGAATAGCAAAAGTAAGGGAATTCAAAACTAGAGGGCATAGATTTAAGTCGAGAGGGCAAAGAGTTAAAAGGGACTTGAAGGGCAACTTTTTCCACACAGAAGGGTGGTGCCTATATGGAATGAACTGCCAGAGGAAATGGCAGATGCAAGTACAGTTAAAATATTTAAAAGACATTTAGACAGGCACATGAACAGAAAAGGTTTAGAAAGATATGGGAAAAATGCAGGCAAGTGGGATAAGTTTAGTTTTGGAAACCTGGAGGGCACAGACAAGTTAGACTGAAAGTTCTTTTTCTGTGCTGTATGACTTATGAAAGACACAGATTGACAAGGGAAATTAAGTTGTGATTTGATTCGAGTTTAAGATATTTAGGAAAGCAGATAGAGAGAAATTATTTCCACTGGTTGGGGAGTCAAATGACTATTGTTTAAACACTAAAGAAACAGCTTTCAGGAGTAAAATTAACAAACACTGTACATAAATGGTGGTAGAAGTTTGGAACTCTTTTCTACAAGTGGCAAATTGATGCTTCAATAATAATTTTAAACCTACAATTGACAGATTTTTGTTAAATTGGGGCAAAGGTTAAAGACATAGAATTAGGATGCAGATCTGCCATGATTTCACTGCATGAACTGAGAGTCTGAATACCCTCGTACATTTATTTGTTGTTATATTTTAATACTTATGTTTCAGATATCACCACACCACTTAAACAGAATCCCTCCTCACCAAGAAGATTTTTTATTATAATGAACAACATTTTCACAAATATTCTGAATATTAATAAGAACATTTATATATTATCCACTTTTTATTCCAAAAACATATCTCTTATCATTTCTAATGATAAAAAAGGTTCTTATGATAACTGAGAAGTTCAACCAATTACAGAGGAAAGAATATTAGAAGTGTAGCTACTCCCAGTAGAAAATCACTTTCTAAATAGATCAGCAAAACAGTTACTTTGTCTTCTTTCAAAGGCCTTCTTATCTAAGTGCAGATATATGACTGTTAAAGTTGGCCACACACATTGATAAAGGGTAAGGGGTCCGATAAATCCCAAGTGACACCGGAAGAGGGAACTTTGTTGTGATGTACTGAAGCTGAACACACCCTCAGTTCACTGTGTTTAACCACTGCAACTCATTTTTTTTAATTAAAAGGGCTTTAAACGCAGTGACATCTGCGCTTAGTCTTTCTGGCTCCACAATAGCCATCACATTGTTAACCATCTGTGGAGCATTAGCCCTGTCATGCCCATTATCTTGTTACAACCCTTTTTCTCAAATTCAACCAACTGAATCCAGCTCACAGAGCTATAGGTCCAAGGGCAGCTGAACTTTAAATCCCTCACCATTTGGATCAGCAATTTTTTGAACGTGCCCTGCTCAGCAACTAATTTTTATTTGCTCAGGACCTGTCATTTTTCTGTGTCTTGAAAGAAGAAATTACTTATTTATAGCCTGCCACAGTAGCAGTATCAGTCAAACAAAATAATGCCGATTTCTGAGAAAATGTTTTTTCATGAGATTTGTACCCTTTATGAATGGTTTTAGCCAATTCCCATTTGACTTTTCAGCGTAGGAATGGCCTGAAGAACTGGAACTATTCAAGAATTAATTCATTCCTCAATAGTATACAATAATTTTCCTCTGCATGGAAATGTAGTGAATACTGGCAACTTAAGTTAAAATGAAATAGAAATTGTATGTTCTGCTCAATTCCAGTTCATTAATACCTTCTTTACACTTTAGACAAAGGCATTGCGCTGCCTTTGGAATCAGAGACAGGAAAACAGGATTTGAGAACTAATAAAGTGTGACAAACAGAGATTATATCTCAAATTTCAATGTGGATTAAGCTTATTCAATGCATCATTTACATAACATGATCTGTGATCTTTTAAGTGCCTTGATGATTCTTTTGGATAAATAAACTTTGAAGCTGATGATTAAGCATATATTTATTGAAAGATAAATCAGAAAACCAATCATAACTGAAAGCAGTGATAATGGGAACTGCAGATGCTGCAGAATTCAAGATAATAAAATGTGAGGCTGGATGAACACAGCAGGCCCAGCAGCATCTCAGGAGCACAAAAGCTGACGTTTCGGGCCTAGACCCTTCATCAGACAGGAGGATGGGGTGAGGGTTCTGGAATAAATAGGGAGAGAGAGGGGAGGCGGACCGAAGGTGGAGAGAAAAGAAGATAGGTGGAGAGGAGATTACAAGAGAGTTGCAGTGGGAGAGAGATTCCCTGAGGTTGGTCCGGAGGGAGGAGGCTAACTTCTTCAGGTTAGTGAAAGCAATTCTGTTTTTCAAACAAACAGCAAAGCCATGTATTGATTTAGGCAATCGTGGTTTCTAATTTGAACCAATTCTCAACTTCAGCCAAAACATTGGAAAAATCAAGCATTTCTCCTCAAAATGGCAGATAAAACAAAATCTAAGAAAGGTCAATCCACATCACCTTCTTTTGCATTGCCACTGTAACAAGGAAGAAATGACAGACACGTAAATAGACGCCTGCTTGCCTCTCAGCCAAACAGTTTTGATTCTATTTATTTTTCTCTCTAATCCCTATATATTGAGTCTCTCTTCCACCTGGGAGGGAACATAAAACTCAGTTACACTACTAGATGATTACATGTGAGAAGAGTCCTTTGGACCATCTTAATTCATCCAGCTAGAAACGCCCAATGTTACCCAATTACAACATTTAAGTGTTTCCTAAACAATTCCAAGGCTTCTACTACTCCATTTCACCATCCATTCCTTGTGTGAGAATGAGAATTAAGAATGACTCCCTGGTGTCTGCCATATATTAATCCTTTACTAATTTAAAACTAAGTTACTTTGTCCTGTGAGGCAGGTTAGTTCAGTTGGCTGGATATTTAGTGCACAGTTAGACTCTGGGGCTGACTTCTCTCACTCTGGCCCTCAGAGTGGAAGGCAACAACAAAAACTGCCAAGGAAGTTGGTACAGAATGAAGCATGGGAACGAAAATAGACAAGGAGTTTAAGGACAGTATAATGGCGGCTGAAAGAACCTTTGATGAGGACTCGTCTACTGAGGTGGTATGGGCTGAGGTTGCCAAGGAAGGTTTGTCAACTGAGTCAGTATGGGTGGAAGTTAGGAACAGCAAGGGAGCAGTCACCTCACTGGGTTTTTCTACAGACCCCCAAATAGCAGTAGGGAGATCGAAAAACTCATTGGCCGGCAGATTGTTGAAAAGTGCAAACGTAGCAGGGTTGTTGTTATGGGTGACTTCAACTTTCCCAATATAGATTGGAACCTCCTTACTGCAGATGGTTTGGATGGAGCCGTTTTTGTCAGGTGTGTTCAGGAGGGTTTCCTTACTCAGTATGTGGACAGGCCGACGGGGGGGAGGCCATTTTGGATTTGGTGCTCGGCAATGAGCCAGGACAGGTGTCAGATCTTGTGTCGGGAGAACACTTTGGCAACAGTGACCACAACAGCCTCACATTTACCATAGCCATGGAAAGGGGAAGGAGCAGTTACCAGGGGAAGATATTTATCTGGGGAAAAGGAAACTATGACGCTATCAGACAGGAGTTGGGAAGTACAGATTGGGAGCAATTGTTCCACAGAAAGGTCACAGCAGACATGTGGAGGCTGTTTAAGGAGCAGTTGTTGCGAGTGATGTATAAATTTGTTCCTCTGAGACAGGTAAGAAGGGGTAAGATTAAGGAGCCTTGGATGACGGGTACAGAGGTGCTGCTTGTCAAAAAGAAAAAGGCAGCGTACGTAAAGTGGAGGAAGCAAGGGTCTAGCACAGCTTTAGAGGATTACAGGCTTGCTCGGAAGGAACTCAAAAGTGGACTGAGAAGGGCCAGGAGGGGGCACAAAAAGGCTTGGCAGGAAGGATTAGGGAGAACCCGAAGGCATTTTACTCATACGTGAGGAATAAGAGAATGATCAGGGAGAAGGTGGGGCCGATCAGGGGTAGCGTAGGGAACTTGTGCGTGGAGTCTGAGCAGATAGGGGAAGCCCTAAATGAGTGTTTTGCTTCGGTTTTCACGAAGGAAAGGGACCTTGTTGTGAGTGAGAACTTTGAGGAGCAGGAAAACAGGCTGGAACATGATGTGAGTTTGCTCGCTGAGCTGGAAGGTTCGTTTTCAGACGTTTCGTCACCATTCTAGGTAACATCATCAGTGAGCCTCCGACGAAGCACTGGTGTTATGTCCCGCTTTCTATTTATCTGGTTAGGTTTCCTTGGGTTGGTGATGTCATTTCCTGCGTTGGTGATGTCACTTTCTGTTCTTTTTCTCAGAGGATGGTAGATTGGCTCCAAATCAATGTGTTTGTTGATGGAGTTCCGGGTGGAATGCCATGCTTCTAGGAATTCTCGAGCGTGTCTCTGTTTGGCTTGTCCTAGGATGGATGTGTTGTCCCAATCAAAGTGGTGTCCTTCCTCATGTGTATGTAAACCACACACTAAAACAGCAGCTAATGAACTTAAAAGACCCTATACAGACAACAAGCAAAACGAACGTCATCTACAAAATACCTTGCAAGAACTGTGACAAACACTACATTGGACAAACTGGCAGAAAGCTAGCCACCAGGATACATGAACATCAACTAGCCACAAAACAACAAGACCCACTATCACTCGTATCCTTACATACAAATGAGGAAGGACACCACTTTGATTGGGACAACACATCCATCCTAGGACAAGCCAAACAGAGACACGCTCGAGAATTCCTAGAAGCATGGCATTCCAACCGGAACTCCATCAACAAACACATTGGCTCCAAATCAATCTACCATCCTCTGAGAAAAAGAACGGGGAATGGCATCACTAACGCGGGGAATGGCATCACCAACCCAACGAAACCTAACCAGATAAATAGAAAGCGGGACATAACACCAGCGCTTCGTCAGAGGCTCACTGATGATGTTACCTAGAATGGTGACGAAACGTCTGAAAACTAACCTTACAGCTCAGCGAGCAAACTCACATCCAGAATCTCAACCTGAGCTACAAATCTTCTCAAAACTCGCTAGGCTTGAACAGATCAAGATTGAGGAAGTTGATGTGCTGGAAATTTTGGCAAACATTAAGATTGATAAGTCCCCAGGGCAAGACCAGATTTATCCTAGGTTGCTCCGTGAAGCGAGAAAGGAGTTTGCTAAGCCGCTGGCGAAGATCTTTGCTTCCTCACTCTCCACAGGAGTCATACCGGAAGATTGGAGGGAGGCAAATGTCGTTCCTCTTTTCAAGAAAGGGAATAGGGAAATACCTGGAAATTACAGACCAGTCAATTTTACGTCTGTGGTCAGCAAGGTTTTGGAAAGAATTCTGAGGGATAGGATTTATGACTATTTGGAAAAGCATAGTGTGATTAAAAGGAGTCAGCATGGCTTTGTGAGGGGCAGGTCACGCCTTACAAATCTTATTGAGTTCTTTGAGGAAGTCACGAGACAGGTTGACGAGGGTCGAGCAGTGGATGCGGTGTACATGGACTTCAGCAAGGCATTTGATCAGGTTCCCCACTGCAGGCTCATTCATAAAGTCAGGAAGAATGGGATACAGGGTGATTTGGCTGTCTGGATTCAGAATTGGTTGGCTGACAGGAGGCAGAGAGTGGCTGTAGATAGTAAGTATTCTGCCCGGAGGTCAGTGCCGAGTGGTATCCCTCAGGGCTCTGTTCTTAGGCCTCTACTCTTTGTAGTTTTTATAAATGACTTGAATGAGGAGGTTGAGGGGTGGATTAGTATGTTTGCTGATGACACAAAGGTTGGAGGTGCCGTCGATAGTATCGAGGGCTATTGCAGGCTTCAGCAAGACATTGACAGAATGCAGAGCTGGGCTGAGAAATGGCAGATGGAGTTCAACCTGGATAAATGCGAAGTGATGCATTTTGGAAGGTCGAACTTAAATGCTGAATATAGGATTAAAGGCAGGATTCTCGGCAGTGTGGAGGAACAGCGGGATCTTGGTGTTCGAGGGCATGGCTCCCTCAAAGTTGCCACCCAGGTGGAAAAGGTTGTTAAGAAAGCATATGATGTTTTGGCTTTCATTAACAGGGGGACTGAGTTTAAGAGCCACGAGGTTATGCTGCAGCTCTACAAAACCCTGGTGAGACCACACTTGGAATATCGTGTCCAGTTCTTGTCACCCTATTATAGGAAAGATGTGGAGGCTTGGCTTTGGAGAGGGTGCAAAGGAGGTTTACCAGGATGCTGCCTGGACTGGAGGGCTTGTCTTACGAGGAGAGGCTGACTCAGCTCGGACTTTTCTCTCTAGAGACAAGTAGGAAGAGAGGTGACCTGATCGAGGTGTACAAGGTAATGAGAAGCATGGATAGAGTTGATAGCCAGAGACTTTTCCCCAGGGCAGGATTGAATGCCACGAGGGGTCATAGTTTTAAGGTGTTAGGAGGAAGGTATAGAGGAGACATCAGAGGGAGGTTCTTCACCCAGAGAGTTGTGAGCGCATGGAATACTTTGCCAGTGGCAGTCGTGGAAGCGGAGTCATTAGTGACATTTAAGCGACTGCTGGACATGCACATGGACAGCAGTGAATTGAGGGGAATGTAGGTTAGGTTATTTTATTTTTGGATTAGGATTATTCCACGGCACAACATCGTGGGCCAAAGGGCCTGTACTGTGCTGTACTTTTCTATGTTCTATGTTCTATGAGTTGCCTTTAAGCAGCACCCAAACCCACTCCCCTGCCGTAGCCCTGTCATATTATCACAAGTTAGTTTAAACATTCCACATTTTCTTTGTCCACACAATTAACCTTACACACCAGAAATCTGTGGTAAACTTCCTGCACTTGAATGGTGAGACTCAACACCCCCAACAATTCAGGTGTTTCAGATGAATGCAAGATCAGTCCATTGCTGGCATTGTGGCATCCTTCAGGCAATTAAGAGATCTACAACCATACACCTAACCTAATAAAAACTAAATATGGCAGATGCTATAAATCTGAAATTTAAAAAAATGTTGGAGAAACTAGCAGGTCTGGCAGCTGAGGTGAGAAAGAGAAATATCATTTCAAGTCCAACATGACATTCAACAACATATCTAACCTATTTGGAAATGCTGATCATAGATCATAGGACCCTTACAGTGTGGAAACAGGCCTTTCCGCCCAACAAGTCCACACCGGCTCACAGAGCATCCCACTCAGACCCATGCCCTTATAAACCCACCTAACCTACAGATCCCTGAACACTATGGGCAATTTCCCTTGGCCAACCCACCCTAGCCTGCACACCTTTGGACTGTGGGAGGAAAAATAGCAGGCTCTGCCTCAATCACTATCATTCTACAGCATTACAACTCCTTTGTATATTTAAAACAAAAGCTTAACTTTCCTCACGTAGGCTCCTTAACTGCTGGAAACAATCTGTCAGTTTCTATCTGCTCTGTTCCATGTGTATTCATCTCCACCAAATAAAGTTCCCCACTCTAAAAGAAATAGCCCCAGTTTATGAATATTCATATTTCCTTAGATCAGGTGTCATCTGAGTGAGTCTGCACTGTATCTTGTTGCTTTAACCGTCTTCCTTTTCTATCGGTTCCCCGATTTCACTTGGGTCACCACAGCCCCTGATCATCTTCCTGGTCATCACACTTCATGTCCTCTTTCTTCCTGGACTCTTCTACAAACCATTGCAAAATGTATAAAATCCTAATGAGACCATTAACTAACCTGACCAATTTGCCTGTGACTGCTATTCAGGAAAAAAGCAATTCACAACAGGTTTCACTATTACCAAAAAGTAAGTGTCTTTATTGTAACACACTTAACTTTAGCAAATGGCAAAGAAAGGATTCCTAATCTACTATTAAACTATAGCCCTCCAAAACCCCCAGATATACGCACACTTGTTCACAATTAACGGAGGCAAAGACAGATGGCTTGTCACAGATTTTATGGACAGGGAAAAAGAAAATGAGAAAAAATTCTGAAGATCAGAAGTACAGATTCAGAATGGATGTGCTGAATTTCCCATACAGTTCCTTTTGATTTTAGCAGTGAAGTTGTCTATCATTGTTTTTACAGTAGTAATTGATCACACAAAGGTATTTTCTTGTTAGAATCCTCTCTTTTAAGCTTTCTTGTTTTATTTTGTCTTTTCACCCACGTGGAGAGATAACGGTGTTTTCAGTTCACAGGTTCTGGATCTCGCTCGCCCCTTTGCACCTGCTGATGGTAACAAACTGCAGCCCCAGCAATCCAAGGGTTGTTATCCGACAGTCTTTGCTTAATTCAAACACTCTTGGTTCAACCCAGTCTCAAAGTAACACTCCCACAGCTTCAAAAAGTAACATCATCATCATACACAGCTAACGATGTGCACGGCTTGACTTTTTAAGTTGCAAAATTCTGAGTATTTCAGTTATGTAACAGTCCAACATCCATTTCAATTTATAGCCCATAAAGAAACACATACAGCCCTTCACACCTTCTACTTCACTATCTTCTGTAAAATCAGATTTGGTATGTACTGCAGGATAAAGGATGACTCAGAGATGTAAGAAGGGTTATGCTTTGAGGTTGTGGAGAAGAATGCGTTAAAAATGAGAGATTGTGTGCTGGATATTTACATTATAGCTGAACACAAAAGCAAAATCTGTGGAGGTTTTAAATCTAAATTATAAACAGAAATGCTGGTCATACTAGCAGGTCATACAGCATGTGTGGAGGGAGAGAGAGAGAGAGAGAGAGAGAGAGAGAGAGAGAGAGAGAGAGAAAAAGAGAGAGATACTTAAAGCCTCTTTTGTCTATTGCTTTTCTGTTTCCCGTCTCAAGGGATGTGTTTGTTGGAAATAAAACTAGTCAGGGTTTGAAATTGGTATAAAATTAAAACTGCTTTGAAATTTGGGTATTGCTTGTCAAATGGTTTCTACTCCACAATGGAAGACTCACCTCTACTATAAAGTACATTTTTTTTAAAACACAGGCAAGTAAATAATTGATGACTGTCAACTGTCTGACTGACAATGTTGGGGCTGTACTACAGGCCTCCCAACAGCGAGCATGAGGTAGAGGTACAAATATGTGAACAGATTATGGAAAGTTGTAGGAACAACAGGGTGGTGGTGATGGGAGACTTTAATTTTCCCAACATTGACTGGGATTCACTTAGTGTTAGGGGTCAAGATGGAGCAGAATTCATAAGGAGCATCCAGGAGGGTTTTCTAGAGCAGTATGTATGTAGCCCAACTCGGCAAGGGGCCATACTGGACCCGGTGTTGGGGAATGAGCCCGGCCAGGTGGTTGAAATTACAGTAGGGGACTACTTTGGAAATAGTGACCACAATTCCGTAAGTTTTACAATCGTCATGGACAAAGATGAGAGAGGTCCTAAAGGAAGAGTTCTAAACTGGGGGAAGGCCAACTATACCAAAGTTCGATAGGGTCTGGGGAATGTAGATTGGGAGAAACTGTTTGAAGGTAAATCCACATTTGATACATGGGAGGCTTTTAAAGACAGGTTGATTAGCGTGCAGGAGAGACATGTTCCTGTGAAAAAGATGGATAGAAATGGCAAGATTAGGGAACCATGGATGATAGGTGAAATTGTAAGACTAGCTAAGAGGAAAAAGGAAGCATACATAAGGTCTAGGAGACTGAAGAAAGACGAAGTTTTGGAAGAATATCGGGAATGTAGGGCGAATCTGAAACAAGGAATTAAGAGGGCTAAAAGGGGACATGAGATATCTTTCGCAAACATGGTCAAGGAAAATCCCAAAGCCTTTTATTCATATATAAAGAGCAAGAGGGTAACTAGAGAAAGGATTGGCCCACTTAAGGACAAAGAAGGAAAGTTATGCGCCCAGTCAGAGAAAATGGGTGACATTCTTAACAAGTACTTTGCATCGGTATTCACCAAGGAGAGGAACATGACAGATGTTGAGGTTAGGGATAGATGTTTGATCACTCTCGGTCAAGTCGGCATAAGGAGGGAGGAAGTGTTGGGTACCCTAAAAGGCATTAAGGTGGATAAGTCCCCAGGTCCGGATGGGATCTATCCCAGGTTACGGAGGGAATCGAGAGAGGAAATAGCCGGGGCCTTAACAGATATCTTTGCAGCATCCTTAAACATGGGTGAGATCCCGGAAATCTGGAGAAGTGCTAATGTTCTGCCCTTGTTTAAGAAGGGTAGCAGGGATAATCCAGGTAATTATCGAACGGTGAGCCTGACGTCAGTGGTAGAGAAGCTGCTGGAAAAGATACTGAGGGACAGGATCTATTTCCATTTGGAAGAAAATGGACGTTTCAGTGATAGACAACATGGTTTTGTGCAGGGAAGGTCATGTCTTACCAACTTAACAGAATTCTTTGAGGACGTGACAAAGTTGATTGATGAGGGAAAGGCTGTAGGTGCCATATACAAGGGCTTCAGTAAGCTGTTTGATAAGGTTCCCCATGGCAGGCTGATTGAGAAAGTGAAGTCACATGGGGTCCATGGTGTGCTAGCTAGATGGATAAAAAACGGCTAGGCAACAGGAGACAGACAGTAGTAGTGAAAGGGGGTTTCTCAAATTGGAGACCTGTGGCCAGTGGTGTTCCACAAGGAGCTGTGCTGGGACCACTGTTGTTTGTGATATACATAAATGATTTGGAGTAAGGTGTCGGTGGTCTGATCAGCAAGTTTGCAGATGTCACAAAGGTTGGTGGAGTAGCAGACAGTGAAGGGGACTGTCAGAGATTACAGCAGAATATAGATAGATTGGAGAGCTGGGCAGATAAATGGCAGATGGAGTTCAATCAGGGAAAACGTGAGGTAACGCTTTTTGGAAGATCAAAATTCAAGAGTGAACTATGCAGTAAATGGAAAAGTCCTGGGGAAAATTGATGTACAGAGAGATCTGGGTGTTCAGGTCCATTGTTCCCTGAAGGTGGCAACCCTGGTCAATAGCGTGGTAAAGAAGGCATATGGCATGCTTTCCTTCATCAGACGGGGTATTGAGTACAAGAGTTGGCAGGTCAAGCTACCGTTGTATAAGACTTTGGTTCGGCCACATTTAGAGTACAGCGTACAGTTCTGGTCGCCACGTTACCAAAAGGATGTGGATGCTTTGGAGAGGGTGCAGGGGAAGTTCACCAGGATGTTGCTTGGTATGGAGGGTGCTAGCTATGAAGAAAGGTTGAGTAGGTTAGGATGATTTTCATTAGAAAGACAGCGATTGAGGGGGGACCTGATTGAGGTCTACAAAATCATGAGGGGTATAGACAAGGTAGATAGCAAGAAGCTTTTTCCCCACAGTGGGGGAGTCAATTACGAAGGGTCATGAGTTCAAAGTGAGAGGAGGAAAGTTCATGGGAGATATGCGTGGTAAGTTCTTTACGCAGAGGGTGGTGGGTTCCTGGAACGCGTTGCCAGCAGAGGTGGTAGGCGCAGACACGATAATATCTTTTAAGATGTACCTGGACAGGTACATGGGTGGGCGGGGAGCAAAGGGATACAGACTCTTAGAAAATAGGTCGGAGATAATGGGAACTGCAGATGCTGGAGAATTCCAAGATGACAAAATGTGAGGCTGGATGAACACAGCAGGCCAAGCAGCATCTCAGGAGCACAAAAGCTGACGTTTCGGGCCTAGACCCTTCATCAGAGAAGGGGATGGGGAGAGGGAACTGGAATAAATAGGGAGGGGGAGGCGGACCGAAGATGGAGAGAAAAGAAGATAGGTGGAGAGAGTACAGGTGGGGAGGTAGGGAGGGGATAGGTCAGTCCAGGGAAGACGGACAGGTCAAGGAGGTGGGATGAGGTTAGTAGGTAGATGGGGGTGCGGCTTGGGGTGGGAGGAAGGGATGGGTGAGAGGAAGAACCGGTTAGGGAGGCAGAGACAGGTTGGACTGGTTTTGGGATGCAGTGGGTGGGGGGGGGAAGAGCTGGGCTGGTTGTGTGGTGCAGTGGGGCGAGGGGACAAACTGGGCTGGTTTAGGGATGCTGTAGGGGAAGGGGAGATTTTGAAACTGGTGAAGTCCACATTGATACCATTAGGCTGCAGGGTTCCCAGGCGGAATATGAGTTGCTGTTCCTGCAACATTCGGGTGGCATCATTGTGGCACTGCAGGAGGCCCATGATGGACATGTCATCTAGAGAATGAGAGGGGGAGTGGAAATGGTTTGCGACTGGGAGGTGCAGTTGTTTGTTGCGAACTGAGCGGAGGTGTTCTGCAAAGTGGTCTCCAAGCCTCGCAACAAACAACTGCACCTCCCAGTCGCAAACCATTTCCACTCCCCCTCTCATTCTCCAGATGACATGTCCATCATGGGCCTCCTGCAGTGCCACAATGATGCCACCCGAATGTTGCAGGAACAGCAACTCATATTCCGCCTGGGAACCCTGCAGCCTAATGGTATCAATGTGGACTTCACCAGTTTCAAAATCTCCCCTTCCCCTACAGCATCCCTAAACCAGCCCAGTTCGTCCCCTCGCCCCACTGCACCACACAACCAGCCCAGCTCTTCCCCCCCCCACCCACTGCATCCCAAAACCAGTCCAACCTGTCTCTGCCTCCCTAACCGGTTCTTCCTCTCACCCATCCCTTCCTCCCACCCCAAGCCGCACCCCCATCTACCTACTAACCTCATCCCACCTCCTTGACCTGTCCGTCTTCCCTGGACTGACCTATCCCCTCCCTACCTCCCCACCTGTACTCTCTCCACCTATCTTCTTTTCTCTCCATCTTCGGTCCGCCTCCCCCTCTCTCCCTATTTATTCCAGTTCCCTCTCCCCATCCCCCTCTCTGATGAAGGGTGTAGGCCCGAAACGTCAGCTTTTGTGCTCCTGAGATGCTGCTTGGCCTGCTGTGTTCATCCAGCCTCACATTTTATCATCTTAGAAAATAGGTGACAGGTTTAGACAGAGGATCTCGATCGGCGCAGGCTTGGAGGGCCAAAGAGCCTGTTCCTGTGCTGTAATTTTCCTTGTTCTTTGTTCTTTGTCTTCAGTTCAAAATAACATTTGATATTTACAGCATAATAAAATAATAAAGGTCTTAACAAGTTCTGGGCAGCACATATGACCTGATCTAAGATAGAATCCCTCAGAAACTCTGCAGCACTTAAAACAGCAACTACGTTTAAAGAGCAGCATCTACAAAAGATTGCTATTCTCCTGTTAATATTGCCTACTTTAATTAAGGGATAGTTCATTGTTAAATGTCCTACAGAAATACAAGTTGTTTATTTAAATTTCTGACTGATCTACAGGTTTAAATGTACATGATTTAATATACTGGATATCATGCAAGTTTAAGGAAGTCATAGAGATGGAGAGATGCAAGAACATGAGTAGATTTACACACAAAACTCAAATAATATGGACAGCAATATTTAGGCTCAAGTGAGGTATACAGCTTGGAGGATGGGAGTTTATCAAGGAGAGAAGTACAGCTAATAAGACTGTATTCTCCAAAGTTCAGAGTATGAGGGGTGATCTTACGGCACTCAACAGAGTAGGTTCAGAAAGGATGCTTTCACTTTTTTTGTGGGGGGGGCGGGGAACAGGTGAGAGGGTCTAACCAGAGGACACAATCCCAAAAAAAGGGACAACCCATTTAGAACTGACAAAAGAAGGAATTCCTTTATTCGTGGTGTGCTGAATCTTTAAAAACAGGTTAATGGAACATACTATGAGTTGTATCACTTGCATGTTCAGGGCAACTTTGCCCAGAGACAGTCTTCGGACTGTTTTTCCGATTAGGATCAATTGTTCTGGACTCAGGAGGAGTCAGCATTGTAATAAGCACTTACTTGATTTGGTCACAGCCCTAGGTGTCAACAATACAGGTTCAACATGCAACCTGCAAAGAGAAAGCACTCATTTCTCTCTCTCTCTGTCCTGTCTGTGTGCAGAAATAAAAGAAAATCCATACCAGCTAGCTTCTCTCCTTCACCTTTCTCTGTAAGTTGTTCTCTCTGCAAATCCACTATTGAAAGGAAATGGGGGAAACCACCTGGGAGGGGCAGTGAAAGGGTGCATCATAACTAGTGAATGAAAAACTGGGAGTCGGGGTATTCACAACCTTGTATCATCAACAAAGAGTCAGAAGAAATTAAAAGAAATGAAAAAATTTGAAGCTTGTGATCTGGATTGGCTGTGGATCACAACTGTGCTTCTCTGACATTTGTTTTCTTTTCTACTCATAATATTTGTGTCCTCTCTCTTTGTGAGTCCATATGCATTTGGAAATTTTAAGAAAGAGGTAAAGTTTACATTATATTGCTTAGCAACTCAATTTGTCCATTTTTTTGCTTTTGATTAAAAATAGTTTGATTGCAATAAACAGGTATTTTCTTGTTAATGAAAAAATCTAGTATGCATATTCTTTTAACATGAATTAGACAGGTAAAATTGGGCAATTTGATGGTTTAATCATATTTTCATTTGTGATGATTCAAGGAATACAGGAATTGCATTCTGCTGCACTACTGCAGTGAGTCATGACATTACAAACATCAGAAAAGGAGTCAAACACTCATTATACCTTTCAGTCCAGCAATATCCCTAGAAATGAACCCAGTGAAGACTTGTCACTATTTCCACACTAAGGCTTCTTGTTCAGACTGTTACAGCTGCAATTGATTTCCTTTCAGAAAAATTCTGAGTATAAACTGACCCCATTATTACTTAAGCTTAAGCACCCTGAACTCAGTTTCTAACAGTTTTGCCAGACTTCTTACTAGTGAGCCTGCACTCTCTAGCACACTTAGATACAAGACTGATCGACTTTCTGGACTGTTATTTCTTTGTGTCCCTGGACCTCTGCAGTACAACAATTTCTTCTCTTTTTTTTTTTGTTAATAGTCTATGATTAGGGGGATGTTTTGGTTCGGTCAGTTGGCTGGATGACCAGTTTGTGATGTAAAGTGATGCTAATAGCATAGGTTCAATTCCTGCACTGGCTGAGGTTGCCAAGAAGGACTCTCCTGCTCAATCTCTCCTTTTGCCCAAAGCATGGTGACCCTCAGGATAAACCAGCACCACTCAACTCTATCAGAGAGAAGCCTTATGATCCAATAGGACTATGGCAACTATACCTTTTAATTTTTAATGTGCAAGGGTTCAAAACCACATTAAAAAGCATGTAATCAAACAAACTTCCACATTTTACAGCACCACTAACAGAACAACTCCAAAAAATGAAACTAAAAGCTATGTCTCCCTGATTTTTATCACTAAAATGTAAATCAAACTTAAAGTTATACATTGTTCTTAATACAAGTTTCGGCCCAACCCCAGATAATACAGCAGGGTGGGGAGAAAAGCTACTGTTGAAGATGCGCCATCTATGATAGAGAAGAAAGTGATTTCTAAATCAACATGTTTCTCCTTTATGATAATGCTCGAAGAATTGTGTTAACAATTTGTGGGTGTAATAAAAGATACCTATTAAAAATGACAAGCCTTTTGTTTGCCTTTTGCTGCAAGATGCTGCCACTTCAGTGTGCTGCATGTTATTACTTTTCAATTTTAATTATATGTTGCCTGGTGGTTGATAGCCGCTTCTGGGTTATTTTCCTGCCACTCTTCACTCTTACAATTTCTTTAAGATATAAATATGCAGACTATACTGCAACGGTCCTCAGAAATTGGATCAACCCATGACAGAATCTGTGCTCTTTCTCTGTGTAACTTGGCTGAGCTGTCACAGAAACTGGCCTTGAGGTACCACAGCATTTCAAACAAACCTGATAATGAATAGGCTACAGGTTTTTTTTAAAATAATTCTCCTTCTGTCAATTTTCACCCTCTTTTCTGGGTAAGGGCTCCAAGGAGTGAAGTGATCCAGTTTCTGGCACCCTACCTAAGCAATTTTTCACACATAAATTTAGACAATATGCATCAGCAGGATCAGGTTTCACTTGGCTTCTAGCACTCACTGAAGGACAACAAAGCACAAGCATGGAACCAAGATAAATTTCTCACTAGTCCAGCAATGCAGAAGGCAATTGCAAGTGCTTGATATTGTCCCAAATGAGATCAGCATATCCATTTATCATATTCTAGGCCATTTCTGGTCTGGATATTGCAACCACACACAACTTTAAAAAACTGAGCCATCAGGGGATCTTGACACATACATCTGGCACACTGCAGCCTTAATACAAATGTCAAATCCTATTTACAGATATATTGTATAGAGGAGAATTGTATCGCAGGAATTTAGTTAAAACACTTAATTGATCAAATGGAAAAATATATGACAATGAATATAGAAACATCTCCAAAGCAGGCACATAAATATACACTAACATAAAGTCTAGTGCCATCGACAATTCAAGCCAGCTAAGGAAAAGCAAGCAGGAACTTTGGGATAAAATAATCATTTTAAGATTATTCTCTTCAAGGTAAACATCTGTAGTTATGAAACAAAATAGAAAATCATGAAAGTGCACAAGATATATGAAGATTGGCTTCTCAATGTTGATGAAGGGGAAGATCAGTAGAAATATTTTTACACAGCGAGCTGTTCCAATTTGCAAAGAAATGCCTGAAAGGTTGGGTGGAAGCAGATTTATTTGATTCAAAGGAATAGGGGAGTAAGGCTAACTGAAAAATATTTTCAAATGGACCAAATGGCCTTTTCTCAATCTAAAATTCAACGACACTGTGTTTCTGTGAAATTCAAGATCTCTATTTACTTTCAGATTTTCAACATTAAGATCCTTCAACTTGTTCAGTAGAAAATACATTTTAACAAGTTCAGCATGTACTGAGATAATATCAGCCATTACAGGAGAAAGGACACAAAGCAGCAAAGAAAAATCAGCTACCTTTCATAGAGTTTGAGAGACGTATGGAACAGAAACAGACCTTCTCAGTCCAACTTGTCCATGCCAACCAGATGTCCTTCCTATTCATGTACTCGCTCAGATGCTTTTTAAATATTGTAACTGTCGCAGCCTTCACCGTTTCATCCAATTCAAACCAAGAAATCTACTTTTGAAAGAAGTTGCCAAAAAATTGCAATTCTCCTGTGACCTTGGAGTAATGTGGGATAGTGGTGGTGATGGGTTGGTGGGAGGAGTGTTAAATACAATGCTGAAAGAAGAGAAATTACTAAAATTCACATTGTCCAAGCTGAAGAACTCATATCAAAAGACTCAGCAAACAATTCAAATGTGGTCAGTCATATAGAAAGATTATAGCACCTTTCATGACCTTGGCTATCCCTAACCACTTTACAGCTATTTACATACCTTTCCAAGTACAGTCACTGTTATACTGCAGGATATATCAATTTGCAGTCAGCTAATTCCCACACAAAACAATGTGAAAATGACACAAAAACAGAAATTGCCAGAGCGGCGCAGTAGATAAGCTTTCTTTCTATAAATGCTGCCAGACCTGCTGAGTTTCTCCAGCAATTTCTATTTTGGTTTCAGATTTCCACTATCTGCAGATCTTGGTTTTATGAGAATGATCCAGATCATCTGCTATTAAGGATATTAGTTGAAGAATAAATATTGGTCCCAGAAAATCAGGGAAAACTCACCTGCTCTCCTTCGACGTCATGTCCATTGGAATCTTTCAATCCAACCTCAGGGCAGAGCTTCAGGTTGGCATATCATCTAAAAGGTGGTACCTGCTGGATGAGTAATCTGGTGTGTGTGTGTGTGTGTGTGTGTGTGTGTGTGTGTGTGTGTGTGTGTGTGTGTGTGTGTGTGCGCGTGTGCGTGTGTGTGTGCGTGTGCGTGTGCGTGTGTGTAAAGGTGTACAGGTTATGTTTGTCACCAAAATACAGTATCATTCATCCCATGTACATGTTGCATGTTTGAAAAGCTAAGATGTTCACCCACATATCTAAATGACGTCATTATTGCTCGTGGTGTTTAAGGCACTCTTCAGCATTAACCCTTTTGTACCCTTAAACAATTGCAACAACAGTACACCCCAGGAATGTCAGTCTAGATTTTGTGCTCAAGTGTCTGGAATAGAATTTGACTCAAAAACTTCTGATTCAGAGGTCAGAGTATTATCAACAAAGGTTCAGCCGATACCTTTCTCCAAACATACAACTGAATCATTGCTGATCCAATTGTGGCCTCAACTCTACATCTCTACACCGTGAGCAGCACGGTGGCTCAGTGGTTAGCACTGTAGCCTCACAGCACCAGGGACCCGGGTTCAAATACAGCCTCGGGCGACTGTCTGTGTGGAGTTTGCACGTTCTCCCCGTGTTTGCGTGGGTTTCCTCCAGGTGCTCTGGTTTCCTCCCACAGTTCCACAGTCCAAAGATGTGCAGGCTAGGTGGATCGGCCGTACTAAATTGCCTGTAGTGTTCAGGGGTGTGTGGGTTATAGGGGGATGGGTTTGGGTGGGATGCTTCAAGGGGCAGTGTGGACTTGTTGGGCCGAAGGGCCTGTTTTCACACTAAGTAACCTAATCTAATTTCAACCCAAACTTCCCACCCCATCCTGATAACTTCTGACTCTCTTGCTACGCAAGGATCAATCGACTTCTGCCTTAAATACACTCTGTCTCCTCCCACCTGTAGGGAATAGTGTTTCACAAACTCAAACCTCAGAAAGAAAACATTTCTCCTCATCTCTGTCTTAAACAAAAAACCCCTACTTCTAGTCCCACTAAAAAAAGAACACCCTCTCAGTACCCAAGCTATCAAATCACAACACAATTCCTTTATCATTACATTCCATACCCATTGAGTTAAGCTTTATTTCCTTCTCCATTGCTGTCTGAAACATCTTTCAGCAAAATGTGCACACAGGCATATCTGAGGGGTGCATCTGCCTGCACCTATGTCCGAGTGTGTGTGAAGGGGCGCAGTGTGTGTGTGTGTGTGTGTGTGTGTGTGTGTGTATGTATATAAAAAGGTGTACAGGTTATGTTTGTCACCAAAATACAGTATCATTCATCCCATGTACATGCAGTCTGCACCAGATCTAGGATGTTTCTGTTCTTTTCGTGCATTCCTGGGTTAGTGTTTACAGAATAACTGATCTAGGCTTTTGTAAAAAAAAATCTTAAATGACATTAAGAAAAATAAGATATTCATGAAAGAATCCATTCCCTCAATCCAGCATTTGATTTACCCAAATGGTGAAAGAGAAACTTTAGATGTCAAGTACTATGCAAGCACCTCACTTTACAATTGGCAGCTCATGATTTATAGCAGATCTCAATACATTCTTTGTCTTGACATTTTGCATTTCCAAAAATCACTGAAAATAAAATCATGATTTCAAGAAGAATGGTTTAGAATTTAGAACAAGAAATATTGCACCAGCCAAGCTCAACAGCACCACCAGCAGGTGTTTGGCAGTATTTCCACTATTTGTTATATCATATTCAAAACTTTCCAAAATTAATGCACTCAAATTTAAAGGAGAAAAAGACTTAAGACAGAAGCCAAATGGGTTACTTGACTTAAGTAAAGTGACACCTGAGGTAGTAATAAATAGAACAGAAATCAATAAATGATCGAGCTACCAGAGATTAAATTCAGAAAGATAAACAAACAGTCGTTGTCAAATATATAGTTTCTTAGAATCTCTACAGTGTGGAAGCAGGTCATTCGGCCCTTCCAGTCCAACCCGCCCTCTGAAGAGCATCCCACCCACGCTCACCCCGCCTACCCTATCCCTGAAACCCTGCATAGTTAAGATTAAATGTTTAAGTGTATGGAGTGCATGACATGTAGAAACTAATGTAACAGTTTCTTTTGAAGAATACAAAAGCATGATAACATTTAGAGGTAGAATGCAGAAGCAACAACATACTGAGAGGCCTAGAAAGGATAAAGGGGGCCAAAGGCTGAAAAGCCTGAAAATGAGAGATGCACAAAAGAAGGCTATTTCACACTTCAAGCCCTGTCCACCATGTTAACAGAATGATCTACACCTCAATTCTGTCTACACACTTGGGGAGAGTTTTTCAGTCTTCTGAGGCCTTTGTTGTGAACAATTACTTCCTGATTTCTCTGCTGAACAGTAGAAAGCAAGCTGAAAAATAAGACTTCAAGAAAGGATATTCAGAGAACAGGCATGTGCAAAGGGTAATGAAATGTGAGGCTGGATGAACACAGCAGGCCCAGCAGCATCTCAGGAGCACAAAAGCTGACGTTTCGGGCCTAGACCCTTCATCAGAGAGGGGGATGGGGTGGGGGTTCTGAAATAAATAGGGAGAGAGGGGGAGGCGGACCGAGGATGGAGAGAAAAGAAGATAGGTGGAGAGGAGAGTATAGGTGGGGAGATAGGGAGGGGATAGGTCAGTCCAGGGAAGACGGACAGGTCAAGGAGGTGGGATGAGGTTAGTAGGTAGGAGATAGAAGTGCGGCTTGGGGTGGGAGGAAGGCATGGGTGAGAGGAAGAACAGGTTAGGGAGGCAGTGGGTGGAGGGGAAGAGCTGGGCTGGTTGTGTGGTGCAGTGGGGGGAGGGGACGAACTGGGCTGGTTTTGGGATGTGGTGGGGGAAGGGGAGATTTTGAAGCTGGTGCAGTCCACATTGATGCCATTGGGCTGCAGGGTTCCCAAGCGGAATATGAGTTGCTGTTCCTGCAACCTTCGGGTGGCATCATTGTGGCACTGCAGGAGGCCCATGATGGGCGTGTCATCTAAAAAATGGGAGGGGGAGTGGAAATGGTTTGCAACTGGGAGGTGCAGTTGTTTATTGCGAACCGAGCGGAGGTGTTCTGCAAAGCGGTCTCCAAGCCTCCGCTTGGTTTCCCCAATGTAGACGAAGCCACATCGGGTACAGTGGATGCAGTATACCACATTGGCAGATGTGCAGGTGAACCTCTGCTTAATATGGAAAGTCATCTTGGGGCCTGGAATAGGGGCGAGTGAGGAGGTGTGGGGGCAAGTGTAGCATTTCCTGCGTTTGCAGGGGAAGGTGCCGTGTGTGGTGGGGCTGGAGGGCAGTGTGGAGCGAACAAGGGAGTCACGGAGAGAGTGGTCTCTCCGGAAAGCAGACAGGGGTGGGGATGGAAAAATGTCTTGGGTGGTGGGGTCAGATTGTAGATGGCGGAAGTGTCGGAGGATGATGCGTTGTATCCGGAGGTTGGTGGGGTGGTGTGTGAGAACGAGGGGGATCTTCTTTGGGCAGTTGTGGCGTGGGCAGGGTGTGAGGGATGTGTTGCGGGAAATGCAGGGGACGCGGTCAAGGGCGTTCTCGACCACTGTGGGGGGAAAGTTGCGGTCCTTGAAGAACTTGGACATCTGGGATGTGCGGGAGTGGAATGCCTCATCGTGGGAGCAGATGCGGCGGAGGTGGAGGAATTGGGAATAAGGGATGGAATTTTTGCAGGAGGGTGGGTGGGAGGAGGTGTATTCGCTCCTCTCCACCTATCTTCTTTTCTCTCCATCCTCGGTCCGCCTCCCCCTCTCTCCCTATTTATTAAAGAACCCCCACCCCATCCCCCTCTCTGATGAAGGGTCTAGGCCCGAAACGTCAGCTTTTGTGCTCCTGAGATGCTGCTGGGCCTGCTGTGTTCATCCAGCCTCACATTTCATTATCTTGGATTCTCCAGCATCTGCAGTTCCCATTATCACATGTGCAAAGGATGCTGAGCAATATCCAGTAGAACGAGATTACACAGTAATCCATAAATACCAAAAATCTTAAAGAACAAAAGTTGGAAATAGAAAACATCTCCATCTGGTTGTTATTTGCTTTTCACAGTGAGGTAAGTTTTAAAATCAACATTTTAAAGCTTTATTTCAAATGAACTGTTTGGCATCTGTGTGTTGTGCAGATTCTAGAGCACTACAATTTTTTGAAGGGCCTAGTACCTTGGTTAGTGCTTCTTGTAACATTCAGGGCACAATCATCCCAAATGTTGCTTCTGTGGTGCTCCATGTGACCAGTCTTCAACATTGCAAGAGGAGCCTCTATCAGCCCCTTGGATATGTAGCTCAGGAAGAAAAGAAAGCCACCCTCATCATTAAAAATGGACACAAAAAACTGAGAGCCACCCCACTCAGAAAATCTCCTACTTCGTCAAGTAGTAATTACTTCGCACAGCCACAGAACATTGAGATCAAAGATCTGACAAATGGTGTTACGTTAATAAAAGTAATGCTGAATGCTGCGGGTGATAGTAAAATTAATGTCACTTGCATATGTTACTGCACCCAGTTGGCCCTTTCAATGACAATACCAATTGCAATTATGATATTATTTCTGGTTAGGTGAGCAGAATGCCACAGAAATATTCATGTACTCAAAATCTGCTTATCAGTTTCAATCTTATCCAACAGAAGGTGTTGTAAATGAATAAGTCAATCCACAGCCTGAACCACACAAAGAGAGAGATCAATGTTCAAAGGGAAGACAGTTTCGGACAGATTGACATGCTTTCCGTTTTCATCTTCTGCTGTTCCAAGACGGGTTTTTGGACTTGTCCAGACTATGACAAAAATGGCTCAGTGTCATCTTTCACTGTAACCTCTGAAATCTGTGCACAGCAGCAGGTTCTAGAAGTGAAAGCTATGCATCAGAACACCAATCAATGTGCACAGAGCTTCCCAGGGGCTGACAGACATGCACGTATTCACATTTCTCCTCTCCTCTTTCACAATTGTTACAGTATGTCCACTGTGTGCCACATGCAGTTCAGTCCAGGGTCTATGTTTATTCATTCTCCCACACCCGCTCCCCATTATCTTCTTTATCCACCTTGACGCTTTTGTAACAAAGGTACACAACATATTATTGGACATTAGAGCTGACTTCTACTAGAAATTGGACTACATGCCAACTTTGGCAAGCTTAATGGAGAGTTTCTCTCCATGAGGCCTAGTGAGATTTCTCATGCTATCTTCTGAAACTCATCACAGTACCTATACTCCTATGATGCCCCTCTCGTCCTATCAACCCCCTCACCACGTGCAAAAAGTAATTACCACTGTCTCCCAAATCTCCCAGGTTTACTGGCACTGGTGCCATTTTTAAAGCTGAGCTGTTTATCCTGTCAAGTGCTGTCAGTCAGAAACTGCTTTTCACCATGCACATATTGGGAAGGGACTGAAAACAAATGCTTCTTAGGTCATACAGGCAGCACAGCTAACACTTCACTTGGAAATCAGATGGCTGTTAGCATCGACAGTCCAACCCCACTGCAGTAACCCATGTTCTCCAATGATCAATGGCCTTTCCCACTTATATGTTGAGGTTCCTTCCCTCACAATTATTGTCCCCTCTGTATCCCAATATATTACCACTAATCCCCAGAAATGACCTCCCCAACTTTCTTACCACAGCAGAGTCCCCTGATATCAGCCCTTGACTTTCAATGAACTAATCTACAGCTGACCATGGCCCAATACCGCCAAATCACTTGGATGGACAGTGCAATCCAATGACTGACCAGAATCCTGACTGATCACTGTGCAACTCCCCATCAAACTCGCCATGGCTCTCCAAAACCACTGCACTGGATGTGCAGGATTAACCATTCCCCAGACTGTAGTGATATTGATCTTCTGACCACTGGCTGTGCACAAGTCCTGCACTGTTAGCGGATTCTACTCTGATTTACTGTGTTGAGACCACCTGAGTAAAGGCTGTCTCCCTTGATATGACTGACAACTGCGTCATGAGACATGACCATTTGGTTGGAGCGCACACAGTATATTTGCCACATACGTCACTGGCATTTGGTGCAGATGTGAGATTGGTGTAAAATAGTGATGTACAGCCACATGTCCGCCTTCACTGATGACTGTTGACAACCAGTTAATTTTGTGTCTGCTGGAGGGTAGGACAAGGCATAAGTACTGACAGTCTTTAAGTTCTGGCTGAGGAGGCAAAGCACAAAAAGCTGAGGCAAATAAGGATTTAAGTAAGTACAAGGTCAGTGAGTACTAAGGGGACAAGCAACGAGCCCTGATATGCACCCGGTCCAATTCATGAGACAGGTGCCTGTCCCTGCATGTAAACTGACGTAGCAGTATCACTGCAATAACAGGTGCCAGCTACAAAGTTCAGCAATGAAATGCAGGACCGTACCGTAAGTTGATCAGAAATTCACCATGAAGGTATGGTGAGGCTGATATGAATCTGGATTGATGATTGCCCATGGACCAGAGATGCATCCAGTCACTGCACATGGTGTGTGTCCTGAGACCTTGGAGACTGCTATCCAAGATGAAGGAATGGAAGTGCAAGCAGTAAGCTGGAGGTTATTCTGGCTTTCAGGCAGGAATTGTCACTGTCTAGTTTCTATCTGGTAGGTGGAAAATAGGAAGCTGCGTATAGACAAGAGGTGATTAAGTAACAATAAGATGGTAATACATAGTAATGAATGCGAATATGCCTCTTGCTGCTCACTAATGGGATTCTCATCTTGCTGTTCAACACTCGCAGTTTTGGACTTTTTGCTCCTGACTTCGGCTTTGATAATCTCATTCTCATTACTGCTGACCTGATTGCAATTTCCCATCTTTCTCCATGCTGTTTAGAGACTGAGAAGATTGCAGCCATCAGTTCTTAGGTGAAGGAACGATAGATTTTAGTTTTCAGAGCTGTGACAATCTGACTGGTTCCAAAGTAATTTTGAACAATGAAGTTAAAACAGCATTTCCAAGAAATCATGTCGATTTTAGATGAAGGAAGCTATGTGGGGAGTTAAGTGCTTGGGTGATTGTTAACTTGAGAATTTTACAATCCAGAGAAAGTAGCCAAGCTCATTCAAACAGAAACAAGTTGATTCAGAAAGAAAAAGTTTTAGCAGCAGTTACTATAAATTACAGTCTTCTCAATCAAATAGGAATGAGAAACAGTCCTAAATTTCTTAAGAAAACTCCAGAGGCAAAAAGTTTTCGACGTCAATGCTTACCATCATTACTCAGTCTTTTGAGTATAGGTGTTGGGGAGTCATGTTGAGGTTGTACAGGACATTGGAGAGGCCTCTCCTGAAATACTGTGTCCTGTTCTGGTTGCCCAGTTATAGGAATGATATTATCAAGCTGGAGAGGGTTCAGAAGTGATTTGACAGGATGTTGTTGGGTAATAAAGGATTGAATTATAAAGAAAGGCTAGATTGGCTGGAACTTTTTCCACTGTAGCATAGGAGGTTGCAAGGTGATCTGATAGAAGCTTATAAAATTATGAGAGGTATAGATGGAGTTAGTAGCAGTTTATTTTTCTTAGGATGGGAGATTTCAAGACCAGGGAGCATATTTTTAAGGTGAGAGGAGAGAGATTTAAAAAAGACATGCGGAGCAAATTTTTTACAGAGAGGGCGGTTTGCGTGTGGAATGAACTTCCATAGGAAGTGGTAGATGCGGGTACAATTACATTTAAAAGACATTTGGATAAGTACATGAACAGGAAAGATTTGCAGGGATATGGGCCAGGAGCAAGCAGGTGGCAATAGTTTATTTTGGAATTATGTTCGGCATGGACTGGTTGGGCCAAAGGATCTGTTTTCACACTGTATGACTCTTTGGCATTATACAAGACAGCCTACAAAGCTGTTGGAGAGATACATTAGATTAGATTACCTACAGTGTGGAAACAGGCCCTTCAGCCCAACAAATCCACACCACCCCTTGAAGCATCCCACCCAAACCGATCCCCATTCCCCTATAACCCACATACCCCTGAACACTACAGGCAATTTAGCACGGCCAATCCATCTAGTCTGCACATCTTTGGACTGTGGGAGGAGACTGGAGCACCCAGAGGAAACCCACGCAGCCACGGGGAGAATATGAAACTCCACACAGACAGTCATCCAAGGCTGGAATCGAACCCAGGTCCTTGGTGCCTGTGAGGCTGCAGTGCTAACCACTGAGCCACCGTGCCGCCTCTCGAGATATGTTTAAATAAAAAGAGATCTGAGATAACAGCTTGTTTAAAAGTCTCAGGAAGAGATATTAACTAAAAGGAAGGGGCACTGAACAATTGCAAAAATTGTCAAGAAGAAACTAATGAAAGTTGTACCACTTGAACAAGGAGTTTTAGTGTAGAGACAGAGGGTGACCTTTCACTGAGGTTTATGCAACTGTAAGATTGTTGTCAGGATAAAAGGGCTGAATCTTCCTTCATCCAGAGAACTATGCACTGTTGTAATTTCACTTGAGGATAAAATGTAAATGATGTACAAAAACATAGTTGCTGGAAAAGCTCAGCAGGTCTGATAGCTTCTGTGAAGGCAAAAACAGAGTTAATGTTTCAGGTCCAGTGACCCTTCCTCAAAACAACAATCTTATAAATGTCTTTTAAATGTTATTGTACCCGCATCCACCACTTCCTGGAAGTTCATTCCACACACGAACCATCTCTATGTAAAAAATTTGCTCTACATGTCTTTTTTAAATCTCTCTCCTCGCACCTTAAATGATGTACATGTCATTAAGGAACCAGGATGTAAAGCAGCATGTGACCAAAAAATAATGTGGCTACAGCTTAAGTTACAGTTTTTGTTACGAGTGCTACTTGTTGCTGTTTGAGCCATCCTGTAACACATGCACTTAATAGTGCAGTCTTCAGATAAACTGAAGTGACTGAAGGTTGCCAAATCCATGTGTGCAATTGCTGGGTTTACATAAAGAATCCAGAAACACAATATGCACCAGCAAGTGAAAGGATGAAAAAGAGTAAACAAATTGAAAAGCAAGAATCTTATTAACTATTTACTCAGGTAAAGTCATAAGACATCTTAGTAATGAAGGGCAGCAAATTCCATCAACTGAAAATACTCTATTAACAAATTTTGAAAAGCTTTAAACCTGATGGATAAGGTTCAAGACAATAAGATTAATATTTAATCAACAAAAGTCGCAATTATTTCAAGGAATTCATGGAATCAACAAGTTTCACAGCTTATATTTTTGTTTAACTCTGAACATCTTCAAAGTAAATGTATTTTTTCCAGAGGATTGAAGCTGAACATGAAGAAATTAAGTCCAAAGATGTGCAATTTAATGGATTGGCCATGCTAAATTGCCATGCAGGATCTTGGGCCAAATGGCCTCTTTCCACACTGTGGGATTCCATGATTCTAAGTGGGCATGATCTCCCCACACCCAGTCTCATACCATGTCCAACCCTCCCTGTCATCCCCACCCCACTGACCTGACACAACCTGTGCATCTTCTCTTCCACCTATCTATCCCACCCATCCCACTGACCAATCCCCACCACTCCTGATCTGCACTCACCTATCACTATCCAACCTACCTTCCCCAGCCCACCCCTCCCCTCACTATTTATTTCCCAGCTCCCGTCCATCTTCCCATTTCTGAAGAAAGATCCTGATCCAAAACGTCAACTTTCCTGCTCCTCTGATGCTGCCTAGCCTGTTGTGTTCCTCCAGCTCCACATGATCCTCCTAACCTGCTTCCAGTGTTCATCACTCAGTGAACTAATAACTACAATCTTGTGATCATTCTCCAACAAACCTTGGAGTAACAACTGACAGGGTAGGCTCATCATTGGAAGATTATAATTCTTCATTTACATTCAAAGCCAACTTCCTCAATATAAATTGGAATTTTCTTGTCATTAATCTTAAGACAAAATCATAATTAAAAATGATTCACTCCTAAATATATATACTTTTCTTGAACATAATTTGGAAAGTTGCTCTAAATAGTTTAAAAAGCATTATTTTAAGGTGACATTACATCAGAATTAATAACTTTTTAAATTAATTGTTTAATTTGAAATTTTGCATTCTGACATTACCTGCTAACTCTTAGTTATTAAAATTGGTGTTTCAACATTGAGGAGTCATATGCTCATCTTGTAAGTATTACATGAGATGAGGTGTGAAAGTGCGAGGTAAACATTAGGAATTTGTGCAGAAGCAAAAAGAAAAGCTTTGGTTTTTCACAACTATCAGGCATCACAAAATACTCTACAGCCAATTAAGTTCCTCTACAGTGTTGAAATGTAATGTAGCAGCAGCTAAGTCACATACAGGAACTCCTGCTAACAACAAATGATAATGATCAAACTGTCTGTTTTAGTGATAATATTGTGTTTTGTGTTTAATATTTGCTCCAGGTCTGTGCGAGAGACCTTTCCTGCTCTTCTCCGAAACTGTATCATTAGATTGGCCCAAGCAGACAGGAAGAGCTTCAGTTCTAATGTTTTCTAAGAGATGGCCTCTCTAACAGTCCAGCACTCCCTCAGTAGTGGTCTGGAGATGATTTTTGTGCTCCAAACCTCCAGCAGTACATGAAGCCTTGCGATCCAAAGTTGAGCGCTAACGGCTGAGTCACTGCTGACAAACACAGATGGAGGAGGTGTTGGTGTAGTGGTACTGCCATGGGGCTAGCAATGTAGAGGCCGAGGCTAATGCAGCTGGTGGAACTTAAATTCAATTAGTAAACCTGAAAACAAAAAGCTAGACCCAGTGATGATGGGTACAACAACTATATCAACTTATAAAAATCCATCTGATTCACTAATGTCCTTATCTAGTCAGATCCAGACACCAGACTCAACAAAGTGGTTGACTCTTACTGCCCTCTGAAATGGCCTAGGAAGTCATTTAGTTCAAGGAGAACTAAGAATGGGCAACAAACACTAGCCTTTGCTGCACTGCCAACCTGACATCAAAGAAAAAGGATCTGCAACTTTTTAAGAAGCTTTAGCGTAAAATGTAATTGAGTTAATGATGTGATTAAGGTGATCAGAGTGCACAATTGCTAACTATTGAGAGGTTAAGGAGCATTATGCAGGGCAAGTGAGATACTCTGCTTACACCTTATCCACTTACACAAGGCGTCAAAATCTCAACAGTAGGACTCAACACTTTACTGCCAACATGGAAAGGGTCGGCAGCAGTTAAGCTTCCTTGCCATATCAGATTTATCAGCCATTCAAAACCACTTAAAGTATGTTTTCTTTGCCATTATTCAGAACTTGCTGAGAGGCATAATCATGAGTGCTTGCCTACATATAGAAAGAATGGAAAATACATATTTATTCTAAAGGTTAAACTTTAAATCGGATCAGAAAAAAATCAGGTTGCCTGCCACAAAACTGCATGACTGGCAAACCCATATCAACGTAGTTTTTTTTTGGGATGGCTATCTTTAAGAGATTTAAATGCACAAAGTGTCCAGCGATACAAATAACAAGCTTTCAAGCTAATGTGAATGGATTGTTAGTACACAGCCATAATTTGATTGGAGCTGGACATGATTCCAGACAGTGTTTGCTTTACAGTTAAAATCCAGCTGAGAGGAAATGCGATTGAATTTTTTTAAATGCAATGGAGATTGGATATACCCAAGTTAGACAGCTTTAGATTATTTGAAATGGATAGGGATAGTAAAAGCAGCAGTTATGTGTGTGAAAAAGAATTAGGTTAGCTACCAGACATTGCCATCTGAAATGAAGTGATAATTGTAGACAAATATGATGTTCCTTCAAGTTTTTAAAAGGAACACTGACAAGTGCCCGAGAAGATTTGAGTTATGCAGAAGCATTGAGATACTGTAAAAATATGCAGTTGGTGCTTATCCTCCAAAGTAGTAGTTTTAATCCCACGTGCCCTCTCTATTTCCAAATGTGATTTACTTCAACTACTTCTCTCTCTACCAGTTGACATGGTTTCTGGTTTAGTATCTCTGACTGCAGTCCATAGCCTCACATCACCCACTGTAGAGAGGCCGTTCCTGTCTCCTGTTCAAAAGGACTTACATTGAGCATTATACCTATGTTTCTCATTGTAGGATTTGCTTTTATGGAACAATTTCTGGCCCATTGTTTCATCACTAAAAAACTCTAGTAAAGTCACCCTACAATTTCAATTCTTCAATCAGAATCAGCTCCAATTTTTCAAAATCTTCCTGCCCATATTTCCTGATGTTGTATATCAGGCAGCCTTCTTATATTATATCTCAGCTTCCTTTCTGCAGTGTAAACAATAATTGCAAGACCTAAACTGCAAATTTTACATACAACTAAGTTTTGACAAAGATTCACCATGACATCTTATTTTTCTTTTCTATGTATATATTCTTAACATCTCACTTTAAGCCCAGTATAACTTCAGCATTTTATGGCTTTATCCACTTGTACTGCTGCTTTTTAACGACTTGTAAATATGAAATCTCAAATCCCTCCACTGTTCAACAACACCCAACATTACCCCAAAGTATAATCACCTCACACTTACTGACATTAAATTCCGCTAGTCATTTCTTTATCCATTTCACTCTTAGCTTCATTTTGTCCTCAGAATCATTCACCATGCACCCTGTTTCACTATTATATGAGTTTGTGCAGCATTCCCTCTAGCCCTACATAAGCATTTATCAAAGAATAATCATATGGCTTTCTGCAGAACAGTGCTGTTCATTTCCAACCAGTCTGGGAACCATTGTTAACTTCTACTCTTCATTTTTGAAGCAACTTGGCTATCCCCCACAAACTCCCATTACTCCCCCTTCCAAAACACCACCCCACCCCCACATTGTTCCAACACTTTAATCTTCTTTAATAGTCTTTTAGGTGGTATCACAGGCGTTCTGAAAGTCCAAGTACACCACATCTGTCAAAAAGGTCTTGATTCAACAATTTAGGTTTTGAGTACAGTCTCCCTTTCTGAAACTGGAAGGGTAGATTGCTTACTTGTACAAACTGTCATGAATCAGGGGCATCCACATTCTTCTGGAGATTGCTTGGTTATTTTCAGCTGGGGAAGCCTCCCTCTTTGCACACTAAACAGATTCTCATCGTGGAGTTTTGGTGGCCATGTATAAAGTTGAAATCCATAAACCCACTAACGTGACATCTAACTTAAATTGGTGATGGTAACAGGTCATGATGTGATGATTTCTAAAACACTGTAATCCAACAATGACACAACAAGATTAAAAATGTTCCTATTCACAAAACTAAGAATGTGATGCAAAGAATGAGAAAGCAATTTAAGTGAAAATAGGATTGAATTACCTCAACTTTTGAGGTCCACATTGCCAGTGACTAAGTCTGGGAATGAGGGCAAGTTCCCAGAATTTTCCAGAAATTGTGAAAGGCGTTTTTGTTTTTATTAACCTACTTTCTTTTTGCCTTTAATCAGGTCATTATTCCTATAGATTTGCACCATTGAGTGGATGGCAGGATTAATCCAGTCAATGCTGCAGTCATTATGCCATTCCACTTGTACATCTGCAGGTCATGATGCAGCCAATGTACCAACCTGCATTGACGATTGTATCAATTTCCAGTTTGGTGATGTCCTCTTGCATGATTGAAAGCTTTTGATTCATAACATCATCCTTCCCAAAGTGTGAAAATGGCTGTCTAAACTTTTCTTCTGCCAAAACAAAATGTAGACAAAATTAAATAATTACATCACAGAACCAGCATTACAAAATTAAATCAAGAGTATTCAATTGCTTTTTGAGTAAAAGAGTCTGGGTACAAACGTAACTGGATGCACTTTTCACCAGAACAATGTCACAGAAAATTAGAAAACTTCTAACAACATAACCAGAAGGTGCCTGTATGAGAATGGAGTGATCTTACAAGTCAGAAGAGAATCTTGTTCCTGTCTGGTACCTTTCATGTCTTCCCAAGACATTACAAGCCAACTTCCATGTAGTAAGCTCACAAAAGCATGCTCAAAAGGCTGAATGGCCTCTTCCTGCTCTTATTTTCTATGTTTTCTTCCATTTGATAGGATTGTGCTGCGTCAGTCTTACTGGTGTATAAGAAGTCAACATATCAGATGTCATGCCTGCACTTATTCCACACCTAAAGTCCTCAGTTGGTCACTAGGACACAACCTGAAAGATAGTTTGGCCTTATCCTTTTGCACACCAGTTTAAAGCTTCTTTTACAGAAACTGACATATACCTGGAATGGCTCCACAGAAGCCAGCTTTCAATCACCAAGTCACCCTTTATTTACACATGCATAGAACTTGACGCTGGTCCTTAGAACCAGCTCTCAGAGTGAATAGAACCTCTGGCACTCCTGCTTATATCTATCAACAAGGGCTCCATGATTGGACCAGGTTAACAGTCCCCATCAGGCTGTCCACCTGGATGGCTTTGTTACAATTACTATAACATCCTTTGCAAAATTTAACTTTCATGAACATGGCAGACAGTTTCTTAAAGCATTTCGTAGCTAAACCCGGGAATCTTAAAAGGTTCTGCTGAATCTGCCACTGGAAAGTTCCGTTTCAACTGCTTTCCTTGTCTTATCAAATTCAGTTCTTACTGCTCATCCAAAGTTGACTCCACTCTCAAATGTATCCCTCTCCCAACCCTTCCTATTTACTGCACTACCTTCTAGGACTTCAGAGCCAGTGAGCAGTGTCCATAGTTAGCTGATAATATGAAAATGAGGCTGGGGATAAATTTTCCTTGACCGTCCACCAGCTTCATTAGATGCGCACTGCACTAGATACAAACTGATCTGTTTTAGTAACTTTGAATGAGGGAGGAACATTAGCTCGGTTACCTCAAGAACACCCCTGCTCCTCCTCAGATAGTGACATGGGGTATTTTATCAAAGGCCAGATGTGGCTTCTGTAAGACAATGCCATCAGTGACATACCATTGAAGTGGAAGCCTAAACTATGTGCTCAAGCTTCTGGTATTGAGGTTGAACCCTCAACCTTTGCCAGCTTAAAAAAAAGTTCCACTCAAAATAGGATCCAATTGACCAAAGTATTCAGTAATTCACAGTTGCCACACTGAAGCTCTGCTAGATTAATGCAAAGTGAGTTTGTTCACAGCACAATCTGACATCTGGTGGTGCACCATAGAACTGCACTTGTACTACAGTGACTGAAACACGCTATTGTCAATAATCAGAAGGGTCTAGGCCCAAAACGTCAGCTTTTGTGCTCCTGAGATGCTGCTTGGCCTGCTGTGTTCATCCAGCTACGCACTTTGTTATCTTGGATTCTCCAGCATCTGCAGTTCCCATTAGCACAGAAGTTACACAACACCAGGTTATAGTCCAACAGGATTATTTGAAATCACAAGCTTTTGAAGCATAGCACCTGAC
The DNA here is from genome assembly GCF_030684315.1 of Stegostoma tigrinum. Taxonomy (NCBI): domain Eukaryota; kingdom Metazoa; phylum Chordata; class Chondrichthyes; order Orectolobiformes; family Stegostomatidae; genus Stegostoma; species Stegostoma tigrinum. Next base: position 4,483,669 of record NC_081395.1, on the reverse strand, counting down.
TTCACCTGATGAACATTCTACAACTTCATTACAACACTGAAGTCTCACTGCATGTGGCCAGTGTTTGGAATCTTGCCTGATTTTTGAAACAGTTCTGCTTTCACCACTGCCCCAGCCAAGATAAGTTAAGCACATCAACCAGCAACTTTCCTTATCTGTGTGGTTCAAATATTTACAACTTTAAACTAACTATGCAAGCAGGGAGACTTTTCAAAACATTTTTAATGCAGTTTCTAAACTGGCAGTCTCTGTACAACATTTAGTTATGCTATCATTGCATTGTCAAAAATTTGTAATCGTTATGAAAACCTCTTGAAAAGCTTAAGTGGACAGATAACTCACATATTACAAGTAAGTTTACAGGGTACTCAGTGCAAAGACTAATGCAATTGACCTCTGGTTGGGTCACCCACTACCACATACAATTTACATGTTGCACCTAAATCTGATAGCGAGACAAATTCTATTCTAACATTAGAATGAACAAAGAACAAAGAAAAAAGAAAATTACAGCACAGGAACAGGCCCTTTGGCCCTCAAAGCCTGCACTAATCCAGATCCTCTATCTAAACCTGTTGTCTATTTTCCAATGATCTGTATCACTCTGCTCCCTGCCCATTCATGTATCTGTCTAGATACATCTTAAACGATGCTATCGTGCCCACCTCTACCACCTCTGCAGGCAACACGTGCCAGGCACCCACCACCCTCTGCAAAAAGAACTTTCCACGCATATCTCCCTTAAACTTTTCCCCCTCACCTTGAAATTGTGACACCTAGTAATTGAGCCCCCCACTCTGGGGGAAAAAAGCTCTTGCTATCCACCCTGTCTATACCTCTCATGATTTTGTAGACCTCAATCAGGTCCGCCCTCAACCTCCATTTTTCTAATGTAAATAATCCTAATTTACTCAACCTCTCTTCAATGCTAGCACCCTCCATACCAAGCAACATCCTGGTGAACCTCCTCTGCACCCTCTCCAAAGCATCCACATCCTTTTGGTAATGTGGTGAACAGAACTGTACACAGTATTCCAAATATGGTCGAAACAAAGTCCTAACACCCAGATCTCTCAGTGCATCAATTTTCCCCAGGGCTTTTCCATTTACCGTACAGTTCGCTCTTGAATTGGATCTTCCAAAATGCATCACCTCGCATTTACCTGGATTAACTCCATTTGCCATTCCCCCACCCAACTCTCCAATTTATCTATAATCTGCTGCATTCTCCAACAGTCCCCTTCACTATCTGCTACTCCACCAATCTTAGTGTCATCTGCAAACTTGCTAATCAGACCATCTATACCTTCCTCTATATCATTTATGTATATCGCAAACAACAGTGGTCCAACAGAGATCCCTGTGGAAAACCACTGGTCACAGTTCCCCATTTTGAGAAACTCCCTTTTACTACAACTGTCTCCTGTTGCCCAGCCAGTTCTCTATCCATGCAGCTAATACACCACGGACCCCATGCGACTTCACTTTCTCAATCAGCCTACCATGGGGAACCTTATCAAACGTCTTACTGAAGTCCATGTATATGACATCTACAGCTCTTTCCGTCATCTTTGCCACTTCCTCAAATGATATGGTGGTAGTGTTCCCATCTCTGGGTTAGAAGGGCTGTATGTCACAACATCTCTGAATAGGTGGATTAGAAAATATCTATTCTGACATTAAACAAGAAAAACAGCTGTTCCTGGGCTAACACTTAATTTTTCACTTGTAGTTTGGTGCACCAGTATATCAACGTACCCATATAAAAGTACTGTTCCCCAAAATCAAAAATGCGGACATTACCAAATGAAACTGTTTGAGGATTTGCTATGACAGACAGGACAGCCAATACTTCTTGTCAGTTAGAACAAAGTTATTTTCTTTGAAGCACAGAAGACTGAGAGGGGACTTGATAGGGACGTATAAAATTATGAGGGCTTGGAGAGAGCGAATAGAACATATCCCTTCTCCTTAGCTGAACAAAAGGGCACAATTTTAAAGAGAAAGGGAGGAGATTGAGGGGATTTGAGGAAAACATTTTACATCTAAAGATTGGTGGAAATCTGGAACGCATTTCCTAGGAGGGCAGTTGAAGCAGGTAACCTCACAACCTTTAAACAGCAACTGTATGAGCACTTGAAATGTCATAACATTCAAGGCTATGGGCATAGTACAGAAAAGTGGGAGCAGCATACACAGCAACGTATTTTTGACAGTACATACTGCATGGGCCAAAGGGCCTTTTCTGTACTGTATGATTTCATGATTCTGTAAGAGTTTTAATGACTGAAGAAGCATTTAATTTCTTTTTAAAAAGAAAAAAAGCTCCTGACCTGAGGAACCTCCAACAATGAGACAATGAAATAAAATGTCACATCAGAATAGCTCTTAAAAGCTTCCGTTAAGCCTTCCATAAGTAATTTGACTAAATTAATAACGTCTTTGCACTTATGTAATACTTCCCAAACTGTGGAAACCTCTCAATTATATTATCAAGTGGTATAAATGATTCCATAAGTGGTAAAAATGGTGTACATTCTACATTTCATTAATTAGCTTAATAAAGTTTAAAATCTCTTGACAAGCATTTACACCAAATCCTTCCTTTATTGTATGTAAAACGGAAGTCATATGAATGGTAATGCTGGTGCCCATCAGAGTTTAAATCATGAGTAGCTTAAGAAATTACATAAATTCTTTAATGCCCAGCTAATTAAATTTTATTCTGATCCACTTTAAATTGAAACAGCATTTGCCTTAAACATTGAGTTTACTTTCTCCTTTATGGTCTGGAGCAAAGGGGTTACCAGGCAACACAGTAACAAAGCTAAGCTCAATCTAAGGGTAGTTATTATCTACTACATAATTTATACAATTCCCAGAACAAACAGTGTGAAAGAAGTGACTAAATGACTGGAAAAGAAGTTGAAGATTTGAATTAGTCAAATTAAAACCAATGTAAATAATAGGTTATCGTATTGACAGTGCATATTCTCAACATATCTCTGCTCCTTGGCAGCACCAATGAATGCACTACATTGCTGATCAATTTGAAGTGTTGAGATGATTTTTAATACTCACTTCACAGACAAATGATACTTGCAGAGAATGTTACGGTTCAACAAAAGCTATCAAATAAAATGTTCTCTTCTCTCAAATATGATTTCTCATTACCTTATTAAATATACATATAAAACATAATAGATAACAATATTAATTGCTATTGACGAGTTCCAATGAATCGGACCTTTCAGAAGGGGAGATAGTACAAGTTCTAGAGAACTACACAAGGAGGACAGTGAGGAGTGAGGTGCCCCGATCAGGTATATTGGCTTAGCTGAACTGTAGCCAAGAGCCAGGAAAGAAAGAAACTGATCAGAAGAACTGTTGGATTGTCATAAAAGAAAAGCACAATGAGATGGCCCATTACTGACTTTCAGTGTATGGAACCTGTAGGTGCTACATTTAAACAAAAGCAAAATATTGTGGATGCCCCTAATCTGAAATAAAAACAAAAAGTGCTGGAAATGCTCAGCAGGTCAGGCAGTATCTGAAGTGAGAAACAGAGTTAGGTTTTAGGTCAAGGTGACAATGAAATTAAAGATAATCTCAACCCGAAATATTAACTCTCTTTGCTTCCACAGACCTGCATAGTATTTTCAGCAATTTTTGTTTTTTTAACTACATTGTTCTGGCCCACATACCTCTCAAGTTGCCCACTTTGTGGATGACTCACTGTCTTCATGACAGCTACAGATACCTAGTAGTATCTATCATTAATGTCCCAAGGAGAAAGCTTTTTGATTCACCTATACTAACAATCAATTTCATACATACCTCCAAATAAATCCCCAGCTGATGCTCAGTTGACAGCAAAATTACTTTTTCTTGTCAGAGATTCTCCATACAAAAATGAATGTGGTTTGCTGTACAATTGTAAACTCGAACAAAAGAATTCAAAGCTTAAAATGGCACAATTTAAGATATTTGCTTCCAAAAGATGTTTTCACAAAGACTAAGCGAAAAGTCCACTTTAACCAGATTAGGCACTGTGAGTTGGTGCAACTGTTGAAAATCTAAAGTTAAAACAATATGCTAGAAATTGACAACTATACTTTCACTCCCTGCTGTACCAGTAAACCTACGCTAATTTTTGTTTACCTAGGAAGACAGCGTAAGGCAATTCCTCATGCTGACTTCTAATCTATTCGAACACGTACTCTTACATTGAAATACACAGCAAAATGTTCTTTTTTGAGACTAAGTGTGAAGGTGGCCCAGATTTTCCAAAGCACTTATATTATTCTCAGCTCATTACATATGCATGTGTAAATAAAACAGCAGATCTTGTGGGGCAGTAACTTTTGAAGCCAGTGGGGACTCTGTACTCTAATATTTGAGCAGTGTGTTTAAAAGGCACCTTTTTTTGTTATTATTCTCTTGTGGGATGAGAGTTTTGCTGTTTGGGCAGCCAGTCCCTAGTTGCACTTTGAGAAGGTGGTGCTAAACTGCCTTTTTGAACTGGTGCAGTCCATGTGCTTTAGGTACACCCACAATGCCCTTAGGGAGGGAATTCCAGGAATTTGACCCAGCCACATATAAGGAACATCAATATATTTCCAAATCAGGATGGTGAGTGATTTGGAGGAAAATTGCGGTTGCGGGGGTGGGGGTTGTTACCTTGTCTTTCTATTTGGAAGTGGTCGGGGGTTTGGAAGGTGCCTTTTAAGGATCATTTGTGAATTTCTGCAGTGCATCTTGTAGATAGTACCATTGTTACTGAGCACTGGTGGTGAAGGGGATGGCTACTAGTGGATGAAGTGTCAATCAAGCCCACTGCTTAATACTGGATGGTGTCTTCCTTTTTGAGTGTTGTTGGAGCTGCAACCATCCAGGCAAATGGGGGGGGTATCCTGTCACACTCCTGACTTGTGCCTTTGTGGACAGCCTTTGGAGAGTGCAGCCTTGATGTCAAGGGCTGTCACTGTCACCTTACCTCCAGAATTCAGTGTTTCTGTTCACGCCTGAACCAAAGCTGTAATGAGGGTAGGAGCTGCGTGGCCTTGGCAGAACCCAAAGTGGACATCAGTGAGTAGGTTATTGTTGAGCAGGTGCTGCTTGATGTCACCTTCATCATTTTACTGCTGATTAAGAGTAGACTGAGGGGGCAGTAACTGGCCTGGTTGGATTTGTCCTGCTTTTTGTGTATAGGACACATTTGAGCAATTCCCCACATTGTCAGGTAGATGCCAATGTTAAAACAGCACGAGAACAGCTTAGCTAGGGGAGCAGCAAGTTCTAGAGAAGCAACTTTTGAAGCACAAGTCTTCAATACTATTGTCAGAATGTTGTTGGGGCGCACAACATTTGTGGTGCCTTCAACTGTTTCTTGATATCACTTAGAGTGAATCAAGCCCAAACAGTGCTTGACTCTCTGCAACCCTAGGCGAGACCACGGCATAGCGGAAATGTCACTAAACTTGTAATCTGGAACGACAGCTTAATACTCTTGGGTTAATAGAGAAATTTGAATTCAATTTAAAAATTAGCCAATGGTCTATTGTTGATGGTCATAAAATCACACCTGGTTCACTAATGTCTTGTCGGGAAGGAAATCCGCCATCCTTACTCAGTCTGGCCTATGTGACTCCAGATCCACAGCAATGCGGTTGGCTCTTAATTGGGGGTTTACGTGTAATAAAACTGGCCTGGCCTGCAACTCCCACATCCTGTGAACAAATAATTTTTAAAAATCAGGAGAATCACTAAACCCCTGCTTATGACTATCACCTAGCCTTGGGTAGGTTAAGTCAAGACAAAAGCCATTCTATATGTTAATGATGCCACCCTGAAGGTTCTCCTAAAGAGAAAGGAGCATTTTTTCCCCTATGGATGGCAACAGGAGGCCATCCCAATAAAGTCAGCCCGAATAGAGGTGGACACAGAGGTCAGCACCCATGGGTCACTACCTGGCTCCAGTATCGCAAAAGGAAAAATGCTTGTCTGTATTTTGCCGGGGTATGCACCACTGTCTACTCAAAGTTTTCAGCTCCTTTAAAATGTGACTTTGCATTGTCAGGTTGCCACTGCATTTAGGAGGTTGGATGCATGCACTGTGCCTCACATATCTGCCCGAATTCACACTTAAAACATAAAAGGAAATACAAGACTGAAGCACCTCACACCACCAGCTCAATGACCTTTCACTTCAGCTAGAAGAGTGTAAAATCTGATTATTTTTCACTGAAAGCACACATAGGCGAAGGGCACAACTACAAAGGATGTCTTTTCAGTTGAGCCGCCTTTTGTGTTTGCCTTGTTTTCTCTGTTTAAATTTGCTGGCGTTAGGCAGTTTAGCTACCTCAGTTGAGCAGGTTTATCAAGTAAGGCAGTATATGATTGAGACTTCTCATGAGCTGATCAACATGGATAGGCTTCATCCCTAATATCGTAGGCATTTAGGCTGACAAAGGAGTTAAGTAGCTGAAGACATTTGTACTTACTGAGCTTGGAGGAAGAGGGCTTTCCTCCCATGACACACCTCAAATAAAGAGCCAGGTTTGTTAACACATGTTTCCCATTTTTGGCTGATAAGATTGCACCTGTGAACATAATTTCAGCAGGCTGAGGTGTTCACAAGTATTCACGATATGCTAACAAATGCAAAAATCGGCTTTTGACCATAAAGATTGGACAAGTCAATGCGCTTGAAATGGTTTGAGAACTAGCAAAACTTTTAAGAAGAGGGGTATGTGAATAATTTTGTCCAGTTTCCTGTCTACTTTTGCAAAGAGATAGCATGGTCTCTTTTCAGAGACATCACAAGATGGGAAGCTAAGGATCTCTGGTAGGTCTAATCCAAGTCACCCCATTCTACTACCACATGGCTCATATCCAATTTGGAGTTTTAATCTTTCACAGAATGTGGGTGACACTGCCAAGGCAAGCGTTTGCTTCCCATCCCAAATTTCCCTTGAACTGGGTAGCTTGAGGGCATTTAGAATTCAGCACAACATTGTGGGTCTGGATTCACATATTGTCCAAATGAGGTAAGGAAAGTATATTTCCTTCTCTGAAGATCATTAGTGAACCAGATTGTTGTTGTTAAAAACCAAAGATAGCTCTTTGGTCACCATCACTAGTTTTATATTTCAGACTGAATTTAAGTTCCACCAGCTGCAGTGGCAGGATGTGAACTATGCCCCACAAACACTAGCCCGGTCTCTGTACTACTTGTCCAGCAACATCACCAAACGAATTATGAGGAAGGATTACAGAAGTAGAATTGGTCATTTAACTCATACGCTATTTTTGTGACAGTGGTTTCTTCGTGGAGGTGCTGGTCTCCTTTTCCACAGTCTGCACTGACCTTCCAAAGAGCATCCCACTCAGACCTAGCCTTACCCCCACCCCAATCCCATCCCTGGGATCCTGCATTCCTTATGGCTAATCCACCTTGTCTACACATCCCTAGACACTATGGGGGCAATTTAGCATGGCCAACCCACCTAAGCTTAACATCTTTGGACCGTGGGAGGAAACGCACACAGACACAGGGAGAATGTACAAACTTCACACACAGTCACCTGTGGTTAGAATCAAACACAGGTCCCTGGTCCTGGAAGGCAACAGTGCTAACCACTTAAACCACCATGCCATCCTAATGAAGGCACCCAGTGTGGGGCTCAAACTCAATCCTGGGATTAAGAGTCTCATGCTCTACTGACTGATCTAGCAAGCTGTAGCTATGTAGGGGAAAAGTTGTCTTTAAGTATTTGAACATTAAACACCATCAACACAAAGTAAACTCATGTTTAGAGGTATACAAAGAAAAGGAAGACAAAAGAACAAACAAAAGAGTTGGAAACCTAGAGAATAATTTCTCAGACACATGGTATATAGTAGAGAACCTAGAGGCTGGTCTCAACAAAGTAGACAATATGCAGAGCTAGGATTCCAGAAGGATCAGCTTTGATTTGCCAGATCACCACTTTTGAATGCGTATTTCTCTCTTAATGTATAAGAAAAAAGTGACATAAGCCCTGAGAAGCAAATTATCACCTCATCAGTAGAGGTTCATATCATTTTTATTCAGCTACCCACATAAAGGATTTAATCAGTTGTTTAAGATGTATAAATGATAAAAGTTGTTGGGAATCAGAAAAATCATCTTCTGCTTTCACGGAATCAGGAAAAATGAAAACATTATTCTGATTCCCACTTTGCTTTTCCGTACACTAGAAAAGTGGAAACAATATTCCTTTAAAACACGCATTCAGAGATGCAGAGGGTGGAGAAGAAAGCTGATGCAGCCAAGTGGATCTCTAATACCTTAGAACATAGAACATAGAACACTACAGCGCAGTACAGGCCCTTCAGCCTCAATGTTGGACCGACCTGTGAAACCAAACTGAAGCCCATCTAACCTACACTATTCCATTATCATCCACATGTTTATCCAATGACCATTTAAAAGTCCTTAAAAACTTGGCGAATCTATACTGTTGCAGGCAGGACATTCCACACCCTTACTACTCTCTGAGTAAAGAACTTACCTCTGACATCTGTCCTAAATCTATCACCCCTCAATTTAAAGCTATGTCGCCTCGAGCTAACCATCACCATCCGAGGAAAAAGGCTCTCACTGTCCACCCTATCTAGCCCTCTGATCATCTTGTATGTCTCTATTAAATCACCTCTTAACCTTCTTCTCTCTAACGAAAACAGCCTCGAGTCCCTCAACCTTTCCTCATAAGGCCTTCCCTCCATACCAGGAAACATCCTGGCAAATCTCCTTTGCACACTTTCCAATGCTTCCACATCCTTCATATAATGCGGCGACCAGAACCGTACGCAATACTCCAACTGCGGCCGCACCGAGTTTTGTACAACTGCAGCATAACCTCATGGCTCCGAAACCCAATCTCTCTACCAATAAAACCTAACACACCGTACGCCTTCTTAACAACCCTATCAACCTGGGTGGCAACTTTCAGGGATCTAAGTACATGGTCACTGAGATCTCGTCGCTCATCCACACTACCAAGAATCTTACCATTAGCCCAGAACTCTGTAGTCCTGTTACTCCTTCCAAAGTGAATCACCTCACACTTTTCTGTATTAAACTCCATTTGCCACCTCTCAGCCCATCTCTGCAGCTTATCTATGTCCCTCTGTCACCTGCAACATCCTTCCGCACTATCCACAATTCCACCGACTTTAGTGTCATCCGCAAATTTACTAACCCATCCTTCTACGCCCTCATTCAGGTCACTTATAAAAGTGACAAACAGCAATGGCCCCAAAACAGATCCTTGCGATAAACCAATAGTAACTGAAATCTAGGATGAACAATTCCCATCAACCACCATCCTCTGTCTTTCTCCAACTAGCCAATTTCTGATCCAAGCCACTAAATCACCCTCAATCCCATGACTCCATATTTTCTACAATAGCCTACCGTGGGGAACCTTGTCAAATGCTTTACTGAAATCCATATACACCACATCAACCGCTTTACCCTCATCCACCTGTTTGGTCACCTTCTCAAAAGAACTCAATAAGGTTTGTGAGGCACGATCTACCCTTCACAAAACCGTGTTGACTATCCCTAATCAAATTATTTCTTCCTAGACAATTATAAATCCTATCTCTTATAATCCTTTCCAACACTTTACCCACAACCGAAGTAAGGCTCACTGGTCAGTAATTACCAGGATAGTACCTCCTCCCCTTCTTGTACAAGAGGACAACATTTGCTATCCTCCAGTCTTCTGGCACTCTTCCTGAAGATAATGACAACATAAAGATCAAAGCCAAAGGCTCTGCTTCCCAGAGAATCCAAGGATAAGTCCCCTGGGCCAGATGGGATGCATCTATTTTCACACCTTCCAGAATTGCTAACACCTCCTCCTTGCGAACCTCAATCCCATCTCGTCTAATAGCCTGTATCTCAGTATTCTCCTCGACAATCTTGTCTTTTTCCTGTGTGAATACTGACGAAAAATATTCACTTACTGCCTCTCCTATCTCTTCGGACTCCACGCACAACTTTCCACTACTGTCCTTGACTGGCCCTCATCCTACTCTAGTCATTCTTCTGTTCCTGACATACCTATAGAAAGCTTTAGGGTTTTCCTTAATCCTACCTGCCAAAGACTTCTCATGCCCCCTCCTGGCTCTTCTTAGCTCTCTCTTTAGGTCTTTCCTGGCTAACTTGTAGTTCTCAAGCGCCCTGAGACTTGACGCTTCATCTTTACATAAGCCTCCCTCTTCCTCTTGACAAGAGATTCAACTTCTTTAGTAAACCATGGTTCCCTCGCTCAACCACTTCCTCTCTGCTTATCAAGGACACGCATTAACTGCTCCTTGAACAAGCTTCACATTTCAATTGTGCCCAAACCCTGCCGTTTCCTTCTCCATCCTATGCATCCTAAAAGCACCAAGACTCCAGTGCAATTCTCCACAAAATTTAAAATGTTCCACATTTGGGCACCACTGGCCAGAAAGTTTCCCCAAAGGAAGTGAGTGAACTATCACAGGGAAATGACTTCAGGCAAAATATTTCCAAGTCAGGATAAGTGTGTGACTTGGAAGAGAACTTACAGAGATTGCTGTTCCCACGCGTCTGCTGCCTTTGTCCTTCTAGACAGAAGATGTCACGGGCTTGAAAGATACTGTGAGAAGCCTTGGTGAGCTAATGCAATGCATTTTGCAGATGGTTGATTGCCACTCCGCAGTCAGTGTGTAAGTGGTGACGGGAGTGAAGGTGGAGGTGGTGGATGGGATGTTAGCTGAGCAGAGCTAGTTTGTTCAATAGTGTTTGAAATAACTCCACAGAGGCCAGTATCTTGTTATCAAATCACCCTCTATTTACACATGAACAGTCCTTGATTATGAGACTGTTTCACTCAACAGTCAGGCATCAGTGTGTCAGTACCCTTTTCATATGTCCACTGAGGCTCCCTGATTGGACCAGGTTAACAGCCCCAATTCTATGAGGTTCAGCTGACTGACCCTGTTTACAGTCACTACATCCCTCTCATCTGAGTCTGTAGACATATGCCAGTCCTTCTCCTTGGTGAGCCTCCACACTCTTTCAGATTCCTCCAACTCAGCATCTGACACAGGCAGTGCATAACGCTTTAAAGCTCACATCTTGCATCAGGAGCCTCGATAGAATTTCACTGTTTTCTTCTGACGGCAAAGGTGCCGAGGCAACTACTTCCGTCATGTCCGTCTCAGGTCCAGGAAGATCATACTTAGCTTTCTACCCATTAGCAACTCTGCCATTACTACCTGAAGTTGCATGTGGGGTGGTCTTATAATCAAACAAAGCCATGACAATTTGGAATCTAGTGAGGCTGTAGGCAGTTCCCTTAATCTAACCTTCAAAGTTCAGACCTTCTTTCTGCCAAGCAATTGGATAATGGATGGTATGGAGCTGTCCTTATATGTCATAGAGTTATACAGCACAGAAAACGACCCTTCAATCAAACCAGTGCATCCCAACCAGACTTCCCAAACTAAACTGGTCCCATTTTCCTGCATTTGGCCTCTAAAGCTATCCTGTTCATGTACCTGTCCAAATGTTTTTTTTAAAATGGTGTAACTGTACCTGCATCTACTACTTCCTTTGGCAGTTCATTCGATATATGTACCACCCTATGTGTGAAAAAGTTGCTCTTCAAGTATCAAGTAGAGCCCCTGTAGCAGCAAGGCCTATGTGAAAGAAAAAGTGAGGGGGAAGGTAGGGATCAAATTAAAATAGAGTTTGTGGGGAAAACAATGTGCTCCACACCCCACAATGTCCACCTCCCCAAAAGGCATCAACAGCACCAGTACTCACGACATGCTCCTTCTCCAGGGACACCCGGGCACAGACATAGCCTTGGTGGAGGGGCAAGCAGTCAGCCATAATAACCTCCCCCGCAACAGTCCGCTGCCTGGACCTATTAATGGTCAGGCCCACGAGCAGATTCATGAGGCAATTTTCTGATCTGCTGCACCCAATTCACCCTTTCTATGTCAGTCAGCTCCCTGATTGGACCAGATTTACAGCCTCAATCAGGGAATTCGTATTCCTGAACTAAGCTTCTTGAGCACTGTTGGAGGCACATCTATCTGGGCAAATGGACAGTATTCTATCACCGAGATGCTGCTTGGCCTGCTGTGTTCATCCAGCTTCACACTTTATTATCTAGTATTCTATTACGCCATTGGCATATACCTTGTAAACAGTGCACAGGCATTTGACAGAAAGGAACTCCTCGTATCTGACATCCTTTAGTAGCCGCAGATTTTGTCCTAATTTTCTGTTTTTGTTTCATATTTACAGCATGCACAAATCTTTGTTTTGTTTGAGAGGAATGGAGTGGTTTGAAATGTATCTTTTATTTCAAAGCCAAAAACAGCTTTGAATATTTGAAAATCAAGTTGAAAAGCCAATCGCTAGCCCTCAGTAAATGCATGGGTAAATGCAGGCCCTGACATTACACTAAATTGTATAGAGCAGGCATGTTCCATGCTGGGATATCAGTTGGGGAATGACAACTGTCCTCAAGATACCGGAAGCGGGTTGAATCAGCCAGGGTGCTCACTTCCAATTTCTACCAGAAGCCTCTCCCAGGAAGTTTAAAATTACGTTTGATGATGGCCACGGTTATGAAAGATCTATTCGGAACACGCTATCAGGGCCACTTGGTTGTAATACTGGCACATGGTTGACACTTGAAACTACACCCCAGCATAACTTGCTGGCATAGATTCCATGGCCGAATGGCCTGCTTCTGTGCCGTAAATGTATCAGTACTACTGGAAACGACGGAATAAAAACAAAGTTGCTGGAAAAGCTCAGCAGGTCTGGCAGCATCTGTGAAGGAAAAGAGTTAACGTTTCGGGTCCGGACCCGAAACGTTAAATCATTTTTTCCTTCATAGACGCTGCCAGACCAGCTGAGCTTTTCCAACAACTTTGTTTTTGTTCCCGATTTACAGCATCCGCAGTTCTTTCAGTTTTTATTTAGAATGGCGGAATATTGTGCAAAAAACTGTGAAAGAAAACGGGGGACAAATGTGAATAACAGTACTTTGGACAATCTATTACAGAAAAAGAAAACTTACTTTGAAAGGGGAACAAAAAAACGCAGACACAAATTTCGACTTCTCTCCAGGTATCGCTAAGCAACTAGAGGGGCATTGCAAAACAGACGCCTGGATTGGTTTAGAAATCTGCCGATCAAACAACAGTCAAGCTTCCCGTCATGTGAAACCCGGGTACACAAAGAGGAAGTGTGAAATACAGTTATTCCGCTGTTTGGAGCAGGTAATAAAACAGAAATCTGCCCATTATTACATGCCTGTTGTTTGAATATGCAGAGTGAAGCTTTTCTGAAGCTTTAGTCATTTGTAAGACAGCAGTTCTTCATTTTAAATGATCGTGTGGTTTTAATTTCAGTTTAAGTCCAACAGTGGAGTGAGGAGGCACAGCAAGGGAAAATCGATGGAGGAGGAATTGAACGCAACATCAGCATTTGAGAAAGATCCGTTCAAGCTCACAGCTGAAGATGTCTACGATATGTCTTATGTCATTGGCCGTGATTTATTCAAACTCAGTAGCTCAGAAGATAGCCGTACAGTCTCCGAGCTGCAATATAAAGTAATCAGAGTTCTAGAAATATTCGAGTTGTTGGTGGACAGGCAGAACCTATCAGTCGAGAAACTGAAAATTGAACGGGACAACCTGAGGAAGGAAACGGAAAGGCTTCACAGGGAACTCCAAGTGGCAACAAGCGATTCAGAGAAAGAGAAGAATGGAACAGACAAACTGGTGGTCGATGTTAATGACCCAAATCGGCCTCGTTTCACGCTCCAGGAATTGACGGATGTGTTGCAAGAACGCAACAAACTTAAAGCTCAGTTACTTGTTGCTCAAGAAGAACTGGAATGTTATAAAAGCGGATTAATGACCACAAAGGAGCCACAAAGGCTAGAAAAGAAGGCATCTGGTGCAAATCGTGAAAGTGAACAAACTACGGTTAAGAAACTGTTTTCTCTCAAATATCGAAAAAATCATTAAGCATGCGGGACACAAGGATCTTTTAAAAAGGTTTCTGAGCACTCATACTTTCGTAGTCATAATACTCATTATTTTCTTAAACGGAATGTACTGATGCAGGAATTTTCAAAGTTTAATTTTCTAAGAATCCAAAAAATAGGTTTGTTACTTGTAAAAAGTTTTTTTTAAGAAAAGCTGTATTTGTTTTGCTATGTAGAGCAAGACTGCAAAAAGAACTTAAAAGTAGACTTAATTTCTAAGTATGTTTCAGAGATAGTTGGAACTGCAGATGCTGGAGAATCTGAGATAACAAGGTATAGAGCTGGATGAACACAGCATCAGAGGCTGACGTTTTGGGCCTAGGTTTCTGGAGAAAGGTCTCGGCCCAAAACATCAGCCTCCCTGCTCCTCTGATGCTGCTTGGCCTGCTGTGTTCATCCAGCTCTGCGAGATAACAAATTGTGGAGCTGGATGAACACAGCAGGCTAAGCAGCATCTTAGGGGCACAAAAGCTGACGTTCCGGGCCTAGACCCTTCATCAGAAAAGGGGGATGGGGAGAGGGTTCTGAAATAAATGGGGGGGGGAGGCAGACCAAAGATGGATAGAGAAGATAGGTGGAGAGGAGAATATAAGTGGGGAGGTAGGGAGGGGACAGGTCAGTCCGGGGAGGATGGACATGTCAAGGGGGCGGGATGAAGTTAGTACGTATTCTGATTCTCCAGCATCTGCAGTTCCCATTATCTCTGATCTCTCATCCAGCTCTACACCTTGTTATCCCTTAATTTCTAAGTAGTCATTTTTTCTTAATTTTGGGGCATAGCTTCGATGTGCTTATTTAACTCAACTAGAAATCCAGAGGCCTGGGCTAATGATTTGTAGACTGGAGTTCAATGACAGCAAGGAAATGTAAAAAAATCTGGAATCTAGCACCCCTGAGGATGACCGTAGAACTTCCATATGCTCATAAACTCTGGTTCACCTGGGGAAGGAAATCTGTCATCCTTTAAAGTTTTGGCAAAGATCTGTAGCTCGGGTTGTGGATGGGGTTGTTGCTTGCTCACCAAGCTGGCTTGTTTTTGTTCAGACGTTTCGTTACCATGCTAGGTGACATCATCAGTGGAGCCTCCAATGAAGCAATGTTATTCCACTCCGCTTGGAATTTATACATCCAGTCTGTCACGGTGAGTCCTGTAATTTCTGGTTTTGATCTGTATGGGTTTGTATATGGGGTCCAATTCTATATGTTTGTTGACTTAAGTATGGGTGGAGAACCATGCCTCTAAGAATTCCTGTGTGCATCTATGTTTGGCTTGGGCTACTATGATTACCTTGTCCTAGTTAAATTGATGGCCTCCACTGTCTGAATGGACCGATATTAAGGAGAGGTGGTTATTGCCGTTTTGTTGTTAACTGCTATTGAGGTATTCTGATGGCTAGTTTCCTTTGAATCTGTCGGATGTAATGTTTTTATGGCAATTGTTGCATGATATTTTGTAAACCACATTGTTCTGCATGTTGTGGAAATGGGGTCTTTAATCCTTGTAAATGTTTGTCGTAGAGTGGCTGTGGGCTTGTGGGCCACTGTGATTCCTGGTTGTCTTAGGAGTCTTGTCAATTCCGATATGTTCTTGATGTAGGGCAATGTGGCCAGTGTGTTGGGTATACTGTGTCCTCCTGTTGCTGTCTGTTTTGTAGGCATCTATAGATGAAGTTGTGGGGATATCCATTTAAAGCGATGATCTTGTATAAATGTTCTTCCTCTTTCCTTTATGGTTCTAGAGTGTTGCAGTGTGTCCTGGCTCATTTAAATAGTGTCCTAATGCAGTTTTGTTTGTGGTGGAAGTTGAAAAATTGATCCATATGGGTTGCCTTTCTGTATACCCTAGTTTGGAACTCCTTGTTTGTCAATCACTCTACGTTAACATCCAGAAACGGAAGTTGATTGTTGGTTTCTTCTTCCCTAGTGAATTTAATCTTTGAGTAAGCTGTTGATGAGGTGGTGGGTCTCTAACTTGTTGCGTTTAATAATAACAAATGTGTCATCTACATTCCGAGTCCACAGTTTAGGTTAAATGCGAGGGAGGGTGGTGTGTTCCAGTCTTTGCATGACTGCTTCTGCAATGAGTCCTGAGATGGGTGACCCCATTGGTATACCATTGATCTGTTTCTGGATGTTAAAGTACAGCAATTGACAAACTGGAAGTTCCAAACCTCAGTACACAGAAAAGCAACCCACACTGATCAATTCCTCAATTTCCAAAGCAACCACCCCAACATCCACAAAGCTGCATTCGGACACTATTTAGATGAGCCAGGACATACTGTAACACTCCAGAACTATGCTGGAAAGAGGAAGAAAACTTAATCAAGATCCTCGCTTTAAATGGATATCCCCACAACTTCATCCATAGATGCCTATGAAACAGACAGCAACAGGAGGACACAGTACACCCTAACACACTGGCCATACTGCTCTACATCAAGAACGTATCAGAACTGACAGCAAGACTACTAAGACCACTAAGAATTACTGTAGCCCATAAGCCCACAGCCATTCTACGACAAACACTTACAAGGATTAAAGACCCCATTCCCACAACGTGCAGAACCAACGTTGTTTACAAAATACCAAGAAACGACTGCCACAAACATTACATCAGAGATAGGAAGGAAACTAGCCATCGGAATACATGAACATTAGCTAGCAGCAAAACGACACAAAAAACTCTCCTCAATATCGGTACATTCAGACAAGGAAGGCCATCAATTTAAATGGGTCAAGGTAACCATAGTAGCCCAAGCCAAACATAAACACACAGGGGAATTCCTAGAAGCATGGTTCTCCACCCACACTTCAATCAACAAACATATAAAATTTGACACCATATACGACCCCATACAGATCAAAACCGGAACTGAAAGTACTCACCGTAACAGACCAGACAGTGTAAATTCCAAGTGGAGTAGAATAACGTTGTTTCACTGGAGACTCCACTGATGATGTCACCTAGCATGGTGATGAAACGTCCGAACAAAAACAAGCCAGTTCGGAAGCTAGTCAACAACCTCATCTGTCATCCTTACCCAACCTGGCCTACACGTGGTTGACTCTTAACTGTGCTTCTGAAATGACTACCACAAGCCTTTCCATCAACTATTCATGGGCAATCAATGAAGGCCATGCCTGCAACACCAAAATCTCATGAATAAATCTTTTGAAAATTCTGATAAAACTATTGCTATTCTTGAAAGTATTGTGATACACCAAATCCTGGTAATCTGGAGGGATGGGGGTGGGCGCAGACTTTGCATGTATAACAAATTGCGTGCACAGCTACCGCATACCTCTCCTATCAACCATAAAGGGCGATGCTATAGGTCCATCCAGCCTTACGAGAAAAAGCTGGGGTCTGGGACTGATCTCACAAGTACATATATCCCTGAACATCAAATTCACTGATAATGAGGAATGAGTGAATATTGTTTCAAGTTACACAGAAACTGTCTGTAAACAAATGTAGTTTATCCTCACCCTGAGCTCAGACAAAAGATAATTGTATGATACAGATGAGCCCCTAAAGTAGGACTTAAAATTAACAGGTCTCCCAAATTGAGATGATCAGACTTTACTATGCAACACTAACTGTTCTGACATCTTACAGTACTAATTTGAGACAGATTCTTGCTCCTGCAGTGATGAAAGTGCAAAGCAATCACTCAGCAGCCATAAAATACAACCATCTAGGCAGCATAAGTATAGTTTTCCACACTTCTCCTTTGTGTACCCTTGTTTGGTGTGACAAGAACCTGGACAATTGTTTAATTAACATTTTTCTAAACCAATCCAGGGTTTGTTTTGCAATTCAACACCCCAACCTCAAGACCCACCCCAAAGTGGAATTTATGACTGCTTTTTCTTATTCCCTTTTTAAAAGACATTATCTGCCAATTGTAGTTATACAGCAGCTGGTGTGAAGCCAAAATGGACTTCAGCAAGGCATTTGATAAGGTTCCCCATGGTAGGCTCATTCAGAAGGTCAGGAGGAATGGGATACAGGGGAACTTAGCTGTCTGGATACAGAATTGGCTAGCCAACAGAAGAAAGCGAGTGGTAGTAGAAGGAAAATATTCTGCCTGGAAGTCAGTGGTGAGTGGTGTTCCACAGGGCTCTGTCCTCGGGCCTGTACTGTTTGTAATTTTCATTAATGACTTGGACGAGGGGATTGAAGGTTGGGTCAGCAGGTTTGCAGACGACATGAAGGTTGGGGGTGTCGTTGACAGTATAGAGGGCTGTTGTAGGCTGCAGCGGGACATTGACAGGATGCAGAGATGGGCTGAGAGGTGGCAGATGGAGTTCAACCTGGATAAATGCGAGGTGATGCATTTTGGAAGGTCGAATTTGAAAGCTGCGTACAGGATTAACGATAGGATTCTTGGCAGTGTGGAGGAACAGAGGGATCTTGGTGTGCAGATACATAGATCCCTTAAAATGGCCACCCAAGTGGACAGGGTTGTTAAGAAAGCATATGGTGTTTTGGCTTTCATTAACAGGGGGATTGAGTTTAAGAGTCGTGAGATCATGTTGCAGCTCTATAAAACTTTGGTTAGACCGCACTTGGAATACTGCGTCCAGTTCTGGTCGCCCTATTATAGGAAAGATGTGGATGCTTTGGAGAGGGTTCAGAGGAGGTTTACCAGGCTGCTGCCTGGACTGGAGGGCTTATCTTATGAAGAGAGGTTGACTGAGCTCGGACTTTTTTCATTGGAGAAAAGGAGGAGGAGAGGGGACCTAATTGAGGTATACAAGGTAATGAGAGGCATAGATAGAGTTGATAGCCAGAGACTATTTCCCAGGGCAGAAATGGCTAACACGAGGGGTCATAGTTTTAAGCTGGCTGGAGGAAAGTATAGAGGGGATGTCAGAGGCGGGTTCTTTACACAGAGTTGAGAGAGCAGTGGAATGCGTTGCCAGCAGCAGTTGTGGAAGCAAGGTCATTGGGGACATTTAAGAGACTGCTGGACATGCATATGGTCACAGAAATTTGAGGGTGCATACGTGAGGATCAATGGTCGGCACAACATTGTGGGCTGAAGGGCCTGTTCTATGCTGTACTGTTCTATGTTCTATGAACAGGAAAGAATTTTTTTTTGCCTAACGCCTTTCATAAACATCAGACTTCACAAAGTGCTTTACCAGCAATGAAGTACTTTTCAAACTACATTGCCTTTTGACACCCTTCACCCATATCAACTGCGCATGCGTAGATCTGACACAGCACATGCTTCTACTATGCATGTTCCATGGTATTAGCAAATGCAGCCTCTTGAAACATGGTCACTATAATAATGTAAGAAACAAAGCAGCTGGCTCACACACAGTAAACACTATCAAATAGCAATGTAATGATGATCTGGATAAACTGGAATTTGTGATGTTGATCAGGAGATAAATATTGTCCAGGACACTGGAGAAAATTCCCCTTGGAAATAGTGCTGTGGAACCTTCCACAACCTTATGACTCAAAAGATGAGAGCTGTACAAACTGAGTCATGACTGATAGGAGTGCCTCAGTTGATGCATTTATCCCTTTCTGCAATCAGACTGGATGGGTCTATTAGAAAATAAAAAGATGTGTAACTGTTCCCTGGAAATGTGCTCATATCACTTTCTTAAAAGTGCTTCAAGTGACTTCACATCATAATGGTAACCTGAAACAGCTGAAAATCATGCAAGGTATGTCGTTTAATAAGCCTATAGCACTGAATTTGTATCGAGGAGTGGTACTTAATTTCCAGTGGCATCTATTGCTCTTTTCATTGCATTCCCACGGGTTAGAAAATTCAATCTTTTCAAAGTGCCTCTGACTTATGGATAAGTAATATAAAGTATACAGTGTTTGGTTTTATATGGATGAGTTAGCTTTTTGAAAACTGTATGAACCCCTGATTTTGTCAGTTACGGGTTCTACAGATTTCATGCTCCTGTAGACAGTATCAATGTAAAATATTTATGCTGCCTTTGGTAGAGATTATTAGATACACTTATTATTCAGTAGTTTTCAGGTACACAAGACATGTATTTGAGGGACTAATTTTCCTACCAAGCTGTCGGAACTAGATAAGATAATGTTTTGAAATCGTTATCATAATTCTATATATTATTTTCCAAACAGATATTTTGTAAGACTTAAATGAACCCTGAATTATGAAGTCAATTGATTTTGATTACAGTTTCATTCTGTCCATCCTGCTAAATTTCTTGCATCTGTCATGAGACACTAGGATAAGTCTTCAGTGCCACAGTGGGACAGCAACTCTTCTTTTCTGTACTGAGAAAATAAATCCTCTGCCAATGTGAAGAGTGACACAGCCAGATCCAAACTTTAACACATATTGACACCCAGTGAGGAAGTGAATGATGATTGTGATCAGAAACCTTGGCTGATTGTTGAACAATCACCCATCACTCCTGTCCCAACACCACTCTGCCCCTTTCACCCGTACCCTCCCCCCGACACACACACACACACACACACACCCCTCAACTATTTTTCCCCCAAAAAGTTCATCTGAAACATTAACACTGTTTCTCTCACTATGTTACCTGTCACATACTTCTAGCATTTTCCAAATGCATTTGAACGTTTGCTGATTCAGAAACACTGAAAGGAATTGTAAAGGGTCACACAGGATATGTAGAAACATGCAATTTGGTTCAACTGGTCTTTGACTGTGTTTATGCCCAATTCAAGCCACCTCACAGCTTTCCTCATCTAAATCTATCATCGTAACCCTCTATTCCCTTCTCCCTGACATGGTAATCTACTTTCTCCTTAAATACATCTATGCTGTTTGCCTCAACCAGTCCCCGCGGTAGCAAGTCCCATGTTCTCAACATTCAATGGGTAAACAGATTTCTTTGAACTTCCTAATTGAATTTATGGGCAACTGATAACCCTTAGTTATCCTCTTCCCCATGAAAGGAATGTCTCTGTATGCATTCCATTAAAAATTTCAGTGTTTCAGAAACCATCATTGGGTCACCATCAGTCTCCCTTGTTAAGTGGGGAAGAAACCCAGCCTGTCAATCCTTTCCTGATTACCCACAGATTTCTGGTATTATTCTTGTAATTTGTTTTATTTGTTCTTGGGATGTAGGACTAGAACTAGACCGATTTATTGCTTATGCCTAAAAACTCTCAAGAAGGTGGTAAGCTACTTTCTTGAACCACTGCAGTCCTTGGGGCACGGATATGTGGTCACAGTTCACTGGGTTGGTCTGCTGGAAATCAAGCCGAGAACTCTCGGTGTCATCAGAAATGTGAAAAAATGTAATCAAAGTCTGCAGTCTACCAACACCTCCCCCCTCACCTCCATCCAAGGACCTAAAAAAAAAACTTGCACATCCGCTAACATGGCATACTGCATCCACTGCTCCCGATGTGCCCTTCTCTACATCGTTAAGACCAAGCGGAGGCTCGGTGACCACTTTGTAGAACACCTGCAATCTGTTCACAACAAACGACAACACCTTCCAGTCGCAAACCACTTCAACTCCCCCTCCCCCTCCCTGGATGACATGTCCATCCTGGGCCTCCTCCAATGTCACAACAATGCTACCTGGAAACTGGAAGAGTAGCACATCATATTTCATCTTGGGAGCCTACAACCCAATGGTCTCAATGTGGACTTTACTTGTTTCAAAATCTCCTCACCCCTGGCCTCATCCTATGACCAACCCGCCCTCATCCTTGCCTCCTTGACCTGACACAACCTATCAGGTCCTCTGACCTTACTGACCAATCCCCACCACTGCCTACCTGCACTCACCCATCACCATCCCACCTACCTACCCTGGGCCCACCCCTCCTCTCTATGTTTATTTCTGAGCTCCCCTCCCCCTCCCCATTTCTGAAGAAGGCTCCTGACACGAAACGTCACCTTTCCCATTCCTCTGATGCTGGCTTGCCTACTGTGTTCCTCCAGCTACACACTGTTTTCTCCAAAAAAGTAAGAGATCTTTTCAGCATTCACAGTGCTGTTAGAGAGGGAGTTTGGTAGAATTGCAGGTGCCCTCTTTCCCAACTGAGCACTTGGATCTTACCATTCTTTTTGTTGTTAAGGGGAAACATCAGAAACATTTCAAATTTCAGAGTACAAGCTTCCTGACCTATCTTCTCATCCAAGCTTATATTTTTATACTTAAAAACAAAACATGACTCACCTTCAGCAAGCTCTTTCCAGGTTTGAATCTCATCAAGGATAACAAATCTTTCAGTTTTGTAGTAACTTCGTCTCTCAGCGCGATCAATTTTCTCAAGGTGCTCTTTAGTAGAAGGGGAGACAAAAAAGTTCTGTTTGTCTCTGATTTTCTGTCCAATGTCACATGTCCTGCCCCCTCCCGAACCATAAGCAGCCTATTCCAAGGCCTTACTAGTCTTTGACAGTGCCTTCTCAAGCACCACAGATCTCCTTCCCTAAAGAACACTAGCAAACCAATTGATTTTGTCAACAATCTTCCTGTTAATAATACAGTAAAAGCTTTTAGTCCAGAAATTTATTCCAGGGCTGAATTTACATTCCCTCCAGCTCCATGGTGGAAATTTGAACTCATGTCCACAGATTATGAGCCCGGCCCCTGATTTACCAATCCAGTAACATAGCCACTGTGCTATTGTATTGTTAAATGCTAATGTTAAAATATTCTGATCAGACATTTGAGGGCTTTGTAATTTCTGTCTAACCTTGTCCTTGCCTAAAAGGCATGTGCTTTCAATAATCAGCACCTGGGATCCCACATAACAAAGTGTGCAGCTGGATGAACACAGCAGGCCAAGCAGCATCTTAAGAGAAGATGTTGCTTGGCCTGCTGTGTTCATCCAGCTCCACACTTTGTTATCTCAGATTCTCCAGCATCTGCAGTTCCCATTATCCCTGGCATCCCACATGATTTTTTTTTTCCTGAGCCCTCAACACTAGTCTCTTGCAGCTACCATGAGCCCTGCCATATCTTACAGTTAATTCAGTGCAATAAATAGAACATGGAACTGTACAGCACAGTACAGGCTCTTCAGCCCACGATGCTGTGCCAAACTTTTACCCTCAACCCAAGGTCTATCTAACCTCCACCCTACTTTATACTATCATACATATGCCTATCTAACAGCCGCTTAAATGTGGCATATAACACATGGTAATTTGAACACTTTTTTTCACTTTGAAATATCTGACAAATACCTGTGATGAGATACAATACTTTTCACCAATAGTTGTGACCTTCAAACGTTTTGATTACTGTTATCAGAACTTGTGAATATGTATAAATTCTTAGAATGGCATAGAGTTATACAGCACAGAAACAGATCCATCATCTAATTCGTCCAAGTATCCTAAACTGAACTAGATCCATTTGCCTGCATTTGGCCCATTTCCCTCTAAATCATTCCTATTTATGTATATGTCCAAATGTTTTTTTAAGATGTTGTTATTGTACCAGTACCCACCACTTCCTCTAGCAGCTCACTGCACATATGTACCACCCTCAATGCGGAAAAAAAAAATCACCGCTCAGATTGCTTTTAAACCTTTCCACTCTTATCTTAAACCTGTACCCTCTAGTTTTGAACTCCCTACCATCATAAATGAGTTTATAACCAGCTACAAGATAACTGCTGAGTGTCCAACGCTCCAGGAAAAGATGTTCCGCCTCTCCTTATAACTCAAGTTCTCCAGTCCCGACAACATCCTCGCAAATTTTTGCGTACCCTTTCTAGTTTAACAACATTCTTCCTATAGCAGGAGAACCAGAACTATTCTAGACAACTATGGTTGTGGTAGTGTTTTCTATAGCTCCCACCAATAGATATTCCAGGAGATAGATCCACCTCCTCTGACCAAACTCATCCTCACTTTGAACAAATTCTCTTCAACTCTCTCACTTTTTTCATATAAAATGTGTCATGATGGGTATCTGCATGGACCCCAGCTATGCCTGTCGCTTTCTGGGGTACATGAAAGATTCCTTGTTCCAATCATACACGGACCCTCCGGACAACTCTTTCAACGACATCATTGGTGCTGCTTACCTCTCTTGTTCCGAATTGGAAAAATTTATCAATTTTGTTTCCAGTTTCCGTCCTGCTCTCACCTTCACCTGCTCCGTCTCCAACTCCTCCCCTTTTTGAATATCTCTGTTTCTATTTCTGGGGATAGATCCATTACAAAAACTCCGACAGCTACATCAACATAAATCCTCACACCTGCTTCCTACAAAGACTTCATCCCATTCTCCCAGTATCTATGTCTCCAACACACCTGTTTTGGTGTTACCACCTTCCTCAGGGAGGGGGGGGGGTCACAGAAATGTGTACCTTTTTCCTCATTTAGGGATTCTCCGACTCAGCGGTCGTCAACTGGTCCTTTAGCAGTATCTGATAGCATCTCCCATACATCATTCGTCAACCCTTTTCTCCCCTCCAATATCAATCCTAGGGTCCCCCTGTTCCTCACCAGTAGACCAGCCACTGCATCCAAAGGACTGTAAACTACTAATTCTGTGCTAACAGGATGGCAGACATATATTCCCCTGCATTCTGCAGTCAACACTTCGCAGGGACTGTTCTCTCCGGAACAACCTTGGACCACTCCTCAATTCCCATACACCCCACAGTAGCTTTCTACGCAATCACAGAAGGTATAACACCTGCCCATTCACCTCTTCCCTCCTCACCATCTAAGGCCGCAGACATATCTGCAGCAATTTCCTGTGCTTCATTCAATCTAATCTTCTGCATTCGCTGTTTATTGTATACTCTCCTCTGCACTAGGAAGACAAAACACTGCCCAGGTGACCACTTTGAAAAACACCTACATTCTGTCCTTAAAAATTATCCAGAGCTTCCAGTCACCTGCCGCGGGGGGCGGGGGGGGGGGGGGGGGGGGGGGGCGTGGGGGGGGGGGGGGGCCGGTCGGGGGTCGCGATGGGGCGGGGCGGGGCCGGTCGGGGGTCGCGGTGGGGCCGGTCGGGGGTCGCGGCGGGGCGGGGGTCGCGGTGGGCGGTCGGGGGGGGGGGGGTCGGGGGAGGGGAGGGGGGAGGGGGGAGGGGAGGGGGTCGGAGGGGGGGAGGGGGTCGGGGGTCGGGGAGGGGGTCGGGGAGGGGGTGGGAGGGGTCGGAGAGGGGGTCGGGAGGGGGTCGGGGAGGGGGACGTCGGGGGTGGGGTCGGGGCGGGCGGTCGGGGGTGGGGTGGAGGTGTCGGGTGGGACGGGGGGGGGAAAGAGGTCGGGTGGGACGGGGGTGGGCGGTCGGGGGTCGGGGACGGGGGGGTCGGGGGAGGGGGGAGGTCAGTATGGTCGACTGCCTGGTCCTTTCCCATGGCTATGTTTGCCTGTGTGTCCCTGAAGAAGGAGCGCACAGAATCCACCAATACTCTCAATACCTTTCAGGGGAGGTGGGTGCTGCAGGGTGTAGAGTGCCTTATCTTCTCCTCCAATTCCATTTTGATTTGATCCCTATCCACTTCCTCACTTTTTCTTTCATGTAGGCTTTGTCCCTAGGGGCTCTGCTTAATACTGATTCTTTGGTCACATGGGTATTTTTCTGGTGGTGGTATGTTAACAAAGTTATTTGTGCACCTGGTGGTTTTTACTGTGTCTCACAACTGTACACACTTAACAAGGGTGCTGTGGAAAATAAGTACTACTGCTGTATGGCAGTAGTGTAGGGGTAAAAGAAATTGAGGGGAACCTCCTCCATTCAGGGGACTGACTTATCTGGCTGTGTGCATGAGTAAATAGAGGGTGACTTGGTGACAGGATACTGGCCTCAGCATAAAATTATTTCAGTAGAGACAAGAGAAAACAGTACATGCCTGAAGAACATTTGATCACAACAGTCATCTTAGAATTGGATTAAGCATTTTTGGCATTATGCCATTTTTGGCAAGTTAGATTCATTCGATCCTGATGTCAAAGATTGGCCCAGTGTGTGGAAAGAATGCGATATTTTTTTCTGGGTTAATGACACTGGAGCAGGTGAAAAGCAACCAGTGATCCTTCTGACTGCCCACAGGCCAGCAGCAGTTTTGGTTATTGGCGGTTTAACTTTCCCGAGGAACCGGACACTAAAACCTTACAAATGTTGATGGAATTGTTTAAGGAATATTACAACTCCAAACCTCCTCTAATCCTGAGGTGTTATCAGTTTATTCTGTTGTTAGAGAACCCAGGTAATCCATTTTGGGATATTTGATGAGATTAGATGATCAGCAGAGGGATGTGATTTTGGATTAACTATGAATAAGATGCTGAGACCATTTGGTAAGTGCGATAATGGCATAATCATGCAGAAGCGCCTCCTAGCTGAAGCCTAACTGAACTTCAAACAGGCACTGCAACTGACTTTGCCACGAGAAAATGTGGCAAGTGAGAGCATGG
Organism: Stegostoma tigrinum; assembly: GCF_030684315.1. Taxonomy (NCBI): domain Eukaryota; kingdom Metazoa; phylum Chordata; class Chondrichthyes; order Orectolobiformes; family Stegostomatidae; genus Stegostoma; species Stegostoma tigrinum. Next base: position 4,457,181 of record NC_081395.1, on the reverse strand, counting down.
GAACTACAGGGCATCCCAATTAAAGTGGCCACCATCATCTGTCCAACTGAGCTTGGGGAACAGCACCTGAGGATAGGCACTCAAAGAGCCTCATGCAGAGCATATCCTGAGCAGAGTGACCCTAGCTCAGCCCACAGCAGAACCCCACATCAAAGCTGACCTCAGCCAAGTGGCAAAAATGTTCTTCAGGATCTGGGCCAGCAAACAATTATAGTTGCTGCTGGTGTGCTGACTCGAGAGAGCAAAGGAGTCCTATGAGACCTGACTTGAGTAAGAAATTTCATAGGTCCAGGAGAGTGCACACCCTGAAAGGACCCCGACATGTGGGTTGGAATAACTAAATTACTTAGCAACATCCAAATCAGACCTGATTAAAATTAATGCTTGGTTAAATGGTCACCCAGTTCCCAAGGACATCGATACCAGCGCAGCTGTATCTGTAGTTACAGAACCTTTCTTTAACAAGATTTGCTCAGGTCTCCAACCCTTATGTTTATGCAAGGCCTCAGCCAGACTGAAAACATACACTGAGACACCGTTGCAAATTAAGGTTACAACTTTGATTCTGGTCTTCTGTGAGAAGCATTTGGTGTAGTTACCACTGATGGTAGTAAAAGTGTTAGGCCCAAGCCTACTGGGACAGAGTTGGTTGAGAAAGAGTCACCTAGTTTGGCCCAACAATTTTCAATTAGAAAATGGCCACCTCACTGAAGTCCTAGTGAAATACGCAGTGTTTTTCAGGAAGGGCTTGGGACTATCAAAGTAACCAAAGCCACTTTACATGTTGACCAGGAAACAATTCCTTCAGCAAACTCAGGGATGACAACTGAGAGGCTGTGAGTATTGTTCATGATACACAGACTCCTGAAAGTATTGGTCACAGACACTGGGGCGTCATTTACCAGCAGGGAATTTGAGTATTTCCTGAAGTCAAATGGAATTCAGCACATAAGGACAGCTCTACACCATCGATCATCCAATGGTCTTGTGGAAAGAATAGTTCAAATATTAAAGGTAGCCTTAAAGAACAGTGTCACTTGATACCAAACTGTTCCAGTTGGTATAGGACCGCTCCTCACACAACGACGGGGATACTCCAGCAGAGCTGCTGATGGGGAGGAGACTCCGCACTTGGTTAAAACTGCTATTCCCAGACCTGGGTGGAGGGGGTTTGGGTAAATGGCAGCAAGAATGCCAATGCTGGCCACATGCCTCCTCTAAGTAAGAGAGACAACTTAATTTGGGGGATAAAGTTTGATGCCAGAACTATGGAGATGGCATCGTATGGGCACAAAGCGAGGTTGATACAAGGTCAGGCCCAGTGACTTACAAAGTGGGTAGAGTGAGGCAGTCCTGAACAAACATGTGGATCACTTGAAAGCTGTTACCCTCACAAACAAGGCAGCAAAGTGTACCAGGCCCCTCAGAACAGCCAGAAAGCCTGTCAGAAACTGTAGGTTCTCCCCCTCCATCTAGTGTCAAGGAAACATCAGAATCTGAGACAGATGCAGCCTCGATACCATTACTGCCAGAAGAAGAGAAGGAAATTCTCCCGAGACGCTCCACATGAAACAGCCCAGTACACGCCACCTGTGTCAGAGGACCTGGGGCAGGAAAAACTACAAGAAAAAGAACAAGGCCTACGTCTCCAGACTTCTTGTTTTTTTTGGGGGGGGGGGGGGGAAGAGTGTGGGGGGAGATGCAGTGATTGGAACCAGATGGGCCTCATTGACTATGAGGTCGTTGATTGGTGTTATTAACCTTGGCCAATCAGGATGCACCAGCTGTCCAACATTAATCCAGTATTTAAAGTCTCCTACATTAAGGGAACTGACACCAAGCCAGCTGGCCACAAATAAATAAAGGGTGACTTGGTGACAGGATTCTGACCTCTGTGCAGTTATTTCAGGAATAAAAATCAAAAACTGGGCATTCGCTTAAGGCATATTTTGTCAATTTTAGCTGTGAGAATGCCATTGTGATGTGATTCTTAAAAACAAAACAAAAGAAACAGCGATGTGCATACTAGCAGCAATAAATATTATACCTCAAGAGAATGAGAAAAATCTAAACAAAACATTAAAATGAACAGAATTGAACAAATTAAATGAATGAATATTTTGTTTAAGGGAAACTGGTGTTCAAAATGGACTCCTCAGTTTATCATTGGCACATGTTGGTCTCTACAAACACCAATAACATTTTCTTTGAAAAATCATCTTTTTTGAAATAAAATCAGAGGTGACTTACAGAAACTTGCCTCGTGAGTCATCGGCCTTCTTGACTGGAGTGTTGAGAGCATAAGCCAGGAAGTGAACTATTATATTTGGGCATTGCCTAAACTGGAAACACTACCCGTGTAGTGTCTCCCACCCATCCTCCACCTCTAACCAAAAAACACAGACTGTGTGGAGGGTTGGAAAGGTAAGTATTTTTTCCTCTTTGTTTTGGTAATCGAGAGGAGAGGGAATGGAAGCTAGGGCAGTTGCATGCTCCTCTTGTAAGATGTGGGAGGTAAGGGTCACCACCGGTGTCCCTTCTGACTTCACCTGCAAGAAGTGCATCCAACTCCAGCTCCTCACAGACCGCATTAGGGAACCGGAGCTAGAGCTGGATGATCTCCGGATCATTCAGGAGGCTGAGAGGGTGATATAGGAGTTATAGGGAGGTTGTCACACCCAAGTTACAGGACAAAGGTAGCTGCGTAGTTGTCAGGAGTGAGAAAGGGAATAGGTAGACAGTGCAGGGAACACCTGTGGCCATTCCTGCCAATAATAAGTATACCACTTTGGATACTGTTGGGAGATTATCCTACCAGGGAAAAGCCATAGCAGCCAGGTCTCTGGCACTGAGCCCGGCTCCATGGCTCAGAAGGAAAGAGGGGAGAATAGGACAGCAACAGTGATAGAAGATTCAATGGTTAGGGGAACAGACAGGAGATTCTGTGGTCCAGAGCGAGACTCCCGAATGGTGTGTTGCCTCCCAGGTGCCAGGGTCAGGGATGTCGCAGAACGGTTATTCAGGGAGAGGGAGAGCAGCCAGAAGTCGTGGTACACATCAGTACCAATGACATATCTAGGAAACGGGATGAGGATCTGAAAAGTGAATATAAGAAGTTAGGATTGAAGGTAAAAGCCAGGACAAGCAAAGTAGTAATCTTATGATTACTACCGGTGCCACAGGCTAGTGAGGCCAGGAATAGAGAGCAAGTTCAGCTAAACGTGTGGCTACAAAGCTGGTGTAGAAGGGAGGGCTTCAATATGTGGATCATTGGGATACCTTCTGGGGAAGGTGAGACCAATTCAGAAAGGACAGGTCGCACCTGAACTGGAGGGGCACCAATATCCTGGGCGGGAGTTTTGCTCGAGCTCTTCAGGAGGACTTAAACTAGTTTGACGGGGATGGAAACCAGAGCTACAGATCAGTGGATGGGGTAGCTGGTGTACAAGCAGATACAGCAAGCAGAGAATCTGTGAGGAAGGATAAGCTGTTGATAGGGCAAAGTTGCAGTCAGTGTGGGAGGTTGAGGTATGTCTACTTCAATGCAAGAGATGTCAGGAATAAGGGTGATGAACTTAGAATGTGGATCAGTACTTGGAATTACGATGTTATGGCCATTACGGAGACTTGGATAACACAGGGGCAGGAATGGTTGTTGGATGTTCCAGCACTTTAAACTTCTGAGTTGGGGGGAAGGGAAAGCGAAAGTGACAGGGAGTATTGATACAGGTGAGGCAGTAGCAAGACGTAGACCAGCTAGTGGGAAGGAACCAAGGGATCGGTTAAAGTGTGTTTGCTTTAATGCAAGGAGTATCAGGAATAAAAGTGATGAACTTAGAGCATAGATCAGTACCTGGTGCTATGATGTTGTGGCCATAACAGAGACATGGGTTTCTCATGGGCAGGAATGGTTGCTGGATGTTCCAGGGTTTAGAACATTTAAAAAGAATAGGGAGGGGGGAAAAAGAGGAGGGGGTCTAGCACTAATCAGAGAGGGTATCACAGCTACAGAAGCTTCCATTGTCGAGGAAGATCTGCCTACTGAGTCAGTGTGGGTGGAAATTAGGAACAGCAAGGGAGCAGTCACCTCGTTAGGGGTTTACTACAGGCCCCCCAATAGCAGCAGGGAGATTGAAGAAAGCATAGGTCGACAGATTTTGGAAAAGTGTGGTCGCAGTAGGGTTGTTGTAATGGGTGACTTTAACTTTCCCAATATTGATTGGAACCTGCTTCGAGCAGAAGATTTGAATGGAGCTGTATTTGTAAGGTGTGTTCAGGAGGATTTCCTAACGCAGTATGTTGACAGGCCGACGAGGGGAGAGGCCATTCTAGACTTGGTGCTCGGAAACAAGCCGGGGCAGGTATCAGATCTTGTGGTGGGAGAGCATTTTGGTGATAGTGACCATAACTGCCTCACATTCTACATAGCTATGGAGAAGGAGAGGATTAGGCAAAATGGGAGGATATTTAATTGGGGAAGAGGAAACTATGACGCGATTAGACACTAGTTAGGAAGCATGGACTGGGAGCAATTGTTCCATGGTAAGGGAACTATAGACATGTGGAGACTGTTTAAGGAACAGTTGTTGCGAGTGATGAGTAAATATGTCCCTCTGAGACAGGCAAGAAGGGGTAAGATAAAGGAACCTTGGATGACGAGAGCGGTGGAGCTTCTTGCGAAAAAGGAAGAAGGTAGCTTACATAAGGTGGAGGAAGCTAGGGTCAAGTTCAGCTAGAGAGGATTACTCGCAGGCAAGGAAGGAGCTCAAAAAAGGTCTGAGGAGAGCAAGGAGGGGGCACGGGAAAGGCTTGGCAGAAGGAATCAGGGAAAATACAAAGGCATTTCACACTTATGTGAGGAATAAGAGAATGGTCAAAGAAAGAGTACGGCCAATCAGGGATAGCATAGGGAACTTGTGTATGGAGTCTGAGGAGGTAGGGGAAGGCCTTAATGAGTTTTCTGCTTCTGTCTTTACGAAAGAAACGAACTTTGTAGTGAATGAAACCTTTGAAGAGCAGGTGTGCATGCTGGAATGGATAGAGATAGAGGAAGCTGATGTGCTGAAAATTTTGTCAAACATTAAGATTGACAAGTCGCCAGGCCCAGACCAGATTTGTCCTCGGCTGCTTTGGGAAGCGAGAAATGAAATTGCTTCGCCACTTGTGAAGATCTTTGCATCCTCGCTCTCTACTGGAGTTGTACCTGAGGACTGGAGAGAGGCAAATGTAATTCCTCTCTTCAAGAAAAGAAACAGGGAAATCCCCGGCAATTACAGACCAGTAAGTCTCACATCTGTCGTCTGTAAGGTGTTAGAAAGGATTCTGAGGGGTAGGATTTATGATCATCTGGAGGAGCATGGCTTGATCAAATACAGTCAACACGGCTTTGTGAGGGGTAGGTCATGGCTCACAAACCTTATCGAGTTTTTTGAGGATGTGACAAGAAAAGTTGATGAGGGTCGAGCTGTGGATGTGGTGTATATGGACTTCAGTAAGGCATTTGATAAGGTTCCCCATGGTAGGCTCATTCAGAAGGTCAGGAGGAATGGGATACAGGGGAACTAAGCTGCTTGGATACAGAATTAGCTGGCCAAGAGAAGACAGCGAGTGGTAGTAGAAGGAAAATATTCTGCCTGGAAGTCAGTGTTGAGTGGGGTTCCACAGGGCTCTGTCCTTGGGCCTCTACTGTTTGTAATTTTTATTAATGACTTGGATGAGGGGATTGAAGGATGGGTCAGCAAGTTTGCAGACGACACAAAGGTCGGAGGTGTCGTTGACAGTATAGAGGGCTGTTGTAGGCTGCAGCAGGACATTGACAGGATGCAGAGATGGGCTGAGAGGTGGCAGATGGAGTTCAACCTGGATAAATGCGAGGTGATGCATTTTGGAAGGTCAAATTTGAAAGCTGAGTACAGGATTAAGGATAAGATTCTTGGCAGTGTGGAGGAACAGAGGGATCTTGGTGTGCGGATACATAGATCTATTAAAATGGCCACCCAAGTGGACAGGGTTGTTAAGAAAGCATATGGTGTTTTGGCTTTCATTAACAGGGGGATTGAGTTTAGGAGTCGTGAGATCTTGTTGCAGCTCTATATAAAGCTTTGGTTAGACCGCACTTGGAATACTGCGTCCAGTTCTGGTCGCCCTATTATAGGAAAGATGTGGATGCTTTGGAGAGGGTTCAGAGGAGGTTTACCAGGATGCTGCCTGGACTGGAGGGCTTATCTTATGAAGAGAGGTTGACTGAGCTTGGTCTCTTTTCATTGGAGAAAAGGAGGAGGAGAGGGGACCTAATTGAGGTATACAAGGTAATGAGAGGCATAGATAGAGTTGATAGCCAGAGACTATTCCCCAGGGCAGAAATGGCTAGCACGAGGGGTCATAGTTTTAAGCTGGTTGGTGGAAAGTATAGAGGGGATGTCAGAGGCGGGTTCTTTACACAGAGAGTTGTGAGAGCATGGAATGCGTTGCCAGCAGCAGTTGTGGAAGCAAGGTTATTGGGGTCATTTAAGAGACTGCTGGACATGCATATGGTCACAGAAATTTGAGGGTGCCCACATGAGGATCAATGGTCAGCACAACATTGTGGGCTGAAGGGCCTGTTCTGTGCTGTACTGTTCTATGTTCTATGTTCTATGGAGTTAAATGGAAAGATAAGCAACAGGATAGCATGTGTACTGGTGGGTTTAAGCTCAAAGCAGACTAGGAATACAGCAAAAAGGAAGGATAGTTTAAGACATCTTAGGATTTCCAATATCTCTAATAATGATAAGAAAGTTAGCATTAAGGCACTTTACCTAAATGCTCGTAGTATTTGCAACAAAGTAGATGAATTAACAGCACAAATCATCTTGAATGATTGTGACGTGGTAGGTATCACAGAGATACGGTTGCAGTGAGTTCAGGACTGGCAGTTAAACATCCAAGGATTCACAACTTATGGAAAAGACAGGGAGGTGGGCAGAGGGGGCGGGGTTGCCTTGTAAATTAAAAATGAAATTAAATCTACGACACTGAAGGACATAGGGTCAGAGGATGTGGAGTCTGTGTGGGTGGAGTTGAGGAACCACAAAGGCAAAGAAACCATAATGGGAGTTATGTAGAGACCTCCTAACAGAGATCAGGACCAGGGGCGCAAGATGCACCGGAAAATAGATAGGGCATGTCAGAAAGGCAAGGTCACGGTGATCATGGGAGACTTCAATTTGCAGGTGGACTGGGGGAATAATGTTGCCGGTGGATCCAAAGAAAGGGAATTCATGGAATGTTTAGTGGATGGCTTTTTGGAACAGCTGGTGATGGAGCCCACAAGGGAGCAGGCTATTCTGGACTTAGTGCTATGTAATGAGTCTGACTTTATATAAGATCTTAAAGTAAGGGAACACTTAGGAGGCAGCGATCATAATATGGTAGAGTTCAGTCTGCAGTTTGAAAGAGAGAAGGCAAAATCAGATGTAATGGTGTTACAGTTAAATAAAGATAATTACAGGGGCATGAGAGAGGAGTTGATGAAAATCGACTGGAAGCAGAGCCTAGCGAGGAAGGCAATAGTGCAACAATGGCAGGAGTTTCTGGGTGTAATTGAGGACACAGTACAGAGGTTCATGCCAAAGAAAAGAAAGACTATCCAGGGTGGGATTAGACAGCCATGACTGACAAAGGACGTCAGGAAATGTATCAAAGAAAAAGACACAGCCTATAAAGTGGCCAAGAACACTGGGAAAGCAGAAGATTGGGAAGGCTACAAAAACAAACAGAGGATAACAAAGAGAGAAATAAGGAAGGAGTGGATCAAATACGAAGGTAGGCTAGCTAGTAATATTAGAAATGATAGTAAAAGTTTCTTAAAATACATAAGAAACAAACCTCAGAGGCAAAAGTAGACAGTGGGCCGCTCCAAATTGATGCTGCAAGGCTAGTGATGGGAGATAAGGAAATAGCTGAAGAACTTAATAAGTACTTTGCGTCAGTCTTCACAGTGGAGGACATGAGTAGTATCCCAACAATTAAGGAGTCGGGGACAGAGTTGAGTATGGTAGGCATTACAAAAGAGAAAGTGCTAGAAAAGCGAAAAGGTCTAAAAATTGATAAATCTCCTGGCCCCAATAGGCCACATCATAGAGTTCTGAGGGAGGTGGCTGAGGAAATAGCGGAGGCTTTGGTTGTGATCTTTCAAAAGTCACTAGAGTCTGGGAAAGTCCCAGATGATTGGAAAATCGCTGTTGTAACCCCCTTGTTTAAGAAAGGATCAAGACAAAAGATGGAAAATTATAGGCCAATTAGCCTAACCTTGGTTGTTGGTAAAATTCTAGAATCCACTGTTAAGGATGAAATTTCTAAATTCTTGAAAGTGCAGGGTCGGGTTAGAACAAGTCAGCATGGATTTAGAAAGGGGAGGTCGTGCCTAACAAACCTGTTAGAATTTTTTGAAGAGGTAACAGTAGGTTAGACCCGGGAAACCCAGTGGATGTTATCTATCTAGACTTCCAAAAGGCCTTCGATAAGGTGCCTCACGGGAGGCTGCTGAGTAAGGTGAGGGCCCATGGTGTTCAAGGTGAGCTACTGTCTTGGATTGAGGATTCGCTGTCTGACAGAAGGCAGAGAGTTGGGATAAAAGGCTCTTTTTCAGAATGGCAACCAGTGGTGTCCCGCAGGGTTCAGTATAGGGGCTGCAGCTATTCATTTTATATATTAATGATCCGGATGAAGGGACTGGGGGCATTCTGGCGAAGTTTGCCGATGATACGAAGATAGGTGGACAGGCAGGTAGTACTGAGGAGGTGGGGAGGCTGCAGAAAGATTTAGACAGTTTAGGAGAGTGGTCCAGGAAATGCCTGAAATTCACGTGAGCAAATGCAAGGTCTTGCAGCTTGCAGCTTGGATAGGTATTTGGGACTTCAATGTTGTGGCCATTTCAGAGACATGGATAGAGCAGGGTCAGGAATGGATGTTGCAGGTTCCAGGGTTTAGATCTTTCATTAAGGTCAGGGAAGGTGGTAAGAGGGGAAGGTGTGGCTTTGTTAGTCAAAGACAGTATAACAGTGGCTGAAAGAACTTTTGATGAGGACTCATCTACTGAGGTGGTATGGGCTGAGGTTGCCGAGGAAAGTTTGTCGACGGAGTCAGTATGGGTGGAAGCTAGGAACAGCAAGAGAGCAGTCACCTCATTGGGGGTTTTCTACAGACCCCCAAATAGCAGTAGGGAGATCGAAGAACTCATAGGCCGGCAGATTGTTGAAAAGTGCAAACGTAGCAGGGTTGTTGTTATGGGTAACTTCAACTTTCCCAATATTGATTGGAACCTCCTTACTGCAGATGGTTTGGATGGAGCCGTTTTTGTCAGGTGTGTTCAGGAGGGTTTCCTTACTCAGTATGTGGACAGGCCGACGAGGGGGGAGGCCATTTTGGATTTGGTGCTCGGCAATGAGCCAGGACAGGTGTAAGATCTCGTGGCAGGAGAACACTTTGGCGACAGTGACCACAACAGCCTCACATTTACCATAGCCCTGGAAAGGGAAAGGAGCAGTTACCAGGGGAAGATATTTATCTGGGGAAAAGGAAACTATGACGCTATCAGGCAGGAGTTGGGAAGTACAGATTGGGAGCAATTGTTCCACAGAAAGGGCACAACAGACACGTGGAGATTGTTTAAGAAGCAGTTGTTGCAAGTGATGCATAAATTTGTTCCTCTGAGACATGTAAGAATGGGTAAGATTAAGGAGCCTTGGATGACTAATGGGAGTTATCTACAGGCCCCCAAACAGTAGTCAGGAGGTAGGGTGCAAGTTGAATCAAGAGTTGAAATTGGCCTGTCACAAAGGTATCACTACAGTTGTTATGGGAGATTTCAACATGCGGGTAGGCTGGGAGAATCAGGATGGCACTGGACCCCAAGAAAGGGAGTTTGTGGAGTGCCTCCGAGATGGATTCTTAGAACAGCTTGTACTGGAGCCTACTAGGGAGGAGGCAATTCTGGATCTGGTGTTGTGCAATGAACTGGATTTGGTCAGGGACCTCAAAGTAAAGGAGCCATTAGGAGGTAGTGACCATAATATGATAAGTTTTAATCTGCAGTTTGAGAGGGAGAAAGGAGAATCGGAAGTGTCAGTATTGCAGTTGAATAAAGGGAACTATGGACCTATGAGGGAGGAGCTGGCCAAAGTTCAATGGTACAATACCCTAGCAGGGATGGCAGTGGAACAACAATGGCAGGTATTTCTGGATACAATGCAAAAGGTGCAGGATCAGTTCATACCAAAGAGGAAGAAAGATCCTAAGGGGAGGCGGGGCAGCCGTGGCTGATGAGGGAAGTTAAGGACTGTATAAAGATAAAAGAGAAGTATAACATAGCAAAGATGAGTGGGAAGCCGGAGGACTGGGAAGCTTTCAAAGAGCAACAGCGGATAACTAAAAAGGCAATAACAGAGAAAAAATGAGCTATGAAGGAAAACTGGCCAAAAATATAAAGGAGGATAAGTAAAAGCTTTTTTAGGTATGTGAAAAGAAAAAAAATGGTTAACACTAAAATTGGGCCCTTGAAGTCAGAAACGGGTGAATTTATTATGGGGAACAAGGAAATGGCAGAAGAGTTGAATAGGTACTTTGGATCTGTCTTCACTAGGGAAGACACAAGCAATCTCCCAGATGCAATAGTGGCTGAAGGACCTTGGGTAACGGACAAACTGAAGGGTATTTATATTAGGCAGGAAATGGTGTTGGATAGACTGTTAGGTCTGAAGGCCAATAAGTCCCCGGGACCTGATGGTCTACATCCCAGGGTACTTAAGGAGGTGGCTCTAGAAATTGTGGACGCATTGGTAATTATTTTCCAAGGTTCTATAGATTCAGGATCAGTTCCTGTGGTTTGGAGGGTGGTAAATGTTGTCCCACTTTTCAAGAAAGGAGGGAGAGAGAAAACAGGAAATTATAGACTGGTTAGCCTGATGTCAGTGGTGGGAAAGATGTTGGAGTCAATTATAAAAGATGAAATTACGACTCATTTGGATAGCAGTAACAGAATAGGTCAGAGTCAGCATGGATTTACGACGGGGAAATCGTGCTTGACTAATCTTCTGGAATTTTTTGAGGAAGTATCTATGAAGATGGATAAGGGAGAACTAGTGGATGTAATGTACCTGGACTTTCAGAAAGCCGTTGATAAAGTCCCGCATCGGAGATTGGTGAACAAAATTAGGGCACATGATATTGGGGGCAAAATACTGAGTTGGATTGAAAATTGGGTGGCTGACAAGAAGCAAAGAGTACTGATAAACGGGTCCCTTTCGGAATGGCAGGCAGTGACCAGTGGGGTACCACAGGCTTCGGTGCTGGGACCGCAGCTCTTTACGATATATATTAATGATATAGACAAAGGCATTAGAAGTAATATTAGCAAATCTGCCGATGACACAAAGTTGGGTGGCAGTGTGAAATGTGAGGAGGATGTTATGAGAATACAGGGTGACTTGGACAGGCTAGGTCAGTGGACAGATGCATGGCAGATGCAGTTTAATGTGGATAAATGTGTGCTTATCCACTTTGGTGGCATGAACAGGAAGGCAGATTACGATCTCAATGGAGTCAAGTTAGGTAAAGGGGAAGCACAACGAGATCTACGTGTTCTTGTACATCAGTCAATGAAAGCAAGCAGGCAGTGAAGAATGCTATTAGCATGCTGGCCTTCATAACAAGAGGAATTGAGTATAGGAGCAAAGAGGTCCTTCTGCAGCTGTACAGGGCCCTGGTGAGACCACACCTGGAGTATTGTGTGCAGTTTTGATCTCCAAATTTAAGGAAGGACATTCTTGCTATTGAGGGAGTGCAGTGTAGGTTCACAAGGTCAATTCCCAGAATGGCGGGACTATCATATGTTGAAAGATTGGAGCAACTGGGCTTGTACACCCTTGAGTTTAGAAGGATGAGAGGGGATCTGATTGGGACGTATAAGATTATTAAGGGATTGGACACTCTGGAGGCAGGAAGCATGTTTCCGCTGATGGGTGAGTCCAGAACCAGAGGACACAGTTTAAAAATAAGGGGTAGGCCATTTAGAACAGAGTTGAGGAAAACCTTCTTCACCCAGAGGGTGGTGGATAGGTGGAATGCTCTGCCCCAGAAGGCAGTGGAGGCCAACTCTCTGGATACTTTCAAGAAAGAGATGGATAGAGCTCTTAAAGATAGTGGAATCAAGGGTTATGGGGATAAGGCAGGAACAGGATACTGATTGTGGATGATCAGCCATGATCATAATGAATGGTGGTGCTGGCTCGAAGGGCCAAATGGCCTACAGAGGTGCTTCTCATCCAAAAAGAAAAAGGCAGCTTACGTAAGGTAGAGGGAGCAAGGGTCTAGCACAGCTTTAGAGGATTACAGGCTTGCTCGGAAGGAGCTCAAAAGTGGACTGAGGAGGGCCAGGAGGGGGCACAAAAAAGGCTTGGCAGGAAGGATTAGGGAGAACCCGAAGGCATTTTACTCATACGTGAGGAATAAGAGAATGATCAGGGAGAAGGTAGGGCCGATCAGGGATAGCGTAGGGAACTTGTGCGTGGAGTCTGAGCAGATAGGGGAAGCCCTAAGTGAGTTTTTTGCTTCGGTTTTCACTAAGGAAAGGGACCTTGTTGTGAATGAGAACTTTGAGGAGCAGGGAAACAGGCTTGAACAGATCAAGACTGAGGAAGTTGATGTACTGGAAATTTTGGCAAACATTAAGACTGATAAGTCCCCAGGGCCAGACCAGATTTATCCTAGTTTGCTCCAGGAAGCAAGAAAGGAGGTTGTTAAGCGGTTGGCGAAGATCTTTGCTTCCTCACTCTCCACGGGAGTCGTACCGGAAGATTGGAGGGAGGCAAATGTTGTTCCCCTTTTCAAGAAGGGGAATAGGGAAATCCCTGGAAATTACAGACCAATCAGTCTTACATCTGTGGTCAGCAAGGTTTTGGAAAGAATTCTGAGGGATAGGATTTATGACTATTTGGAAAAGCATAGTGTGATTAAAAGGAGTCAGCATGGCTTTGTGAGGGGCAAGTCATGCCTCACAAATCTTATTGAGTTCTTTGAGGAGGTCATGAGACAGGTTGATGAGGGTCGAGCAGTAGATGTGGTGTACATGGACTTCAGGAAGGCATTTGATAAGGTTGCCCATGGCAGGCTCATTCATAAAGTCAGGAGGTATGGGATACAGGGTGATTTGGCTGTCTGGATTCAGAATTGGTTTGCTGACAGGAGGCAGAGAGTGGTTGTAGATGGTAACTATTCTGCCTGGTGGTCACTGCTGGGCCTCTGCTCTTTTTAGTTTTTATAAATGACTTGGATGAGGAGGTTGAGGGGTGGGTTAGTATGTTTGCTGATGACACAAAGGTTGGAGGTGCCGTTGATATTATCGAGGGCTATTGCAAGCTTCAGCAAGACATTGACAGAATGCAGAGCTGGGCTGAGAAATGGCAGATGGAGTTCAACCTGGATAAACGCGAAATGATACATTTTGGAAGGTCGAACTTAAATGCTGAATATAGGATTAAAGGCAGGATTCTCGGCAGTGCGGAGGAACAGCGTGATCTTGGTGTTCGAGGGCATGGCTCCCTCAAAGTTGCCACCCAAGTGGATAAGGCTGTTAAGAAAGTATATGGTGTTCCGGCTTTCATTAACAGGGGGATCGAGTTTAAAAGCCACGAGGTTATGCTGCAGCTCTACAAAACCCTGGTGAGACCACACTTGGAATCATTGTGTCCAGTTCTGGTCACCCTATTGTAGGAAAGATGTGGAGGCTTTGGAGAGGGTGCAGTGGAGGTTTACCAGGATGCTACCTGGACTGGAGGGCTTGTCTTACGAGGAGAGGTTGACTGAGCTCGGACCTTTCTCTCTGGAGACAAGGAGGAAGAGAGGTGACCTGATCGAGGTGTACAAGGTAATGAGAGGCATGGAGAGAGTCGATAGCCAGAGACTTTTCCCCAGGGCAGGATTGACTGCCACGAGGGGTCATATTTTTAAGGTGTTAGGAGGAAGGTATAGAGGAGACGTCAGAGGGAGGTTCTTCACCCAGAGAGTTGCGAGCACATGGAATACTTTGCCAGTGGTAGTCGTGGAAGCGGAGTCATTAGTGACATTTAAGCGACTGTTGGACATGCACATGGAAAGCAGTGAATTGAGGGGAATGTAGGTTAGGTTATTTTATTTTTGGATTAGGATTATTCCAAGGGCACAACATCGTGGGCCGAAGGGCCTGTACTGTGCTGTACTTTTCTATGTTCTATGTTCTAAAGATTTAGACAGTTTAGGAGAGTGGTCCAGGAAATGGCTGATGAAATTCAGCGTGTGCAAATGCGAGGTTTTGCACTTTGCAAAAAAGAATACAGGCATGGACTATTTTCTAAACGGTGAGAAATATCATAAAGCCGAAGTACAAAGGGATCTGGGAGTGTTGGTCCAGGATTCTCTAAAGGTTAATTTGCAGGTAGAGTCCATGATTAAGAAAGCAAATGTAATGTTGTCGTTTATCTCAAGAGCGTTGGAATATAAAAGCAGTGATGTGCTTCTGAGACTTTATAAAGCTCTAGTTAGGCCCCATTTAGAATATAGTGTCCAATTTTGGGCCCCACACCTCAGGAAGGACATAATGGCGCTGGAGCGTGTCCAGCAGAGATTCACACGGATGATCCCTGGAATGCTAGGTTTAACGTACGATGAACGGCCGAGGATCCTAGGATTGTATTCATGAGAGTTCAGAAGGTTGAGGGGAGATCTAATAGAAACTTACAAGATAATGTATGCCTTAGAAAGGGTGGATGCTGGGAAGTTGTTTCCGTTAGGCAGGGAGACTAGGACCTGTGGGCACAGCCTTAGAATTAGAGGAGGTAAACTTAAAACGGAAGTGAGAAGACATTTCTTCAGCCAGAGTGTGGTGGGCCTGTGGAATTCATTGCCACGGAATGCAGTGGAGGCCGGGACGTTAAGTGTCTTCCAGGCAGAGATCGATAAATTCTTGATCTCACCAGGAATCAAGGGCTACAGAGAGAGTGCAGGGAAGTGGAGTTGAAATGCCCATCAGCCATGATTAAATGGCGGAGTGGACTCGATGGGCCAAATGGCCTCACTTCCTCTCCTCTGTCTTATGGTTTATGGTATAGATGTTTCAAAATAGGGAGGGAGGTAAAAGAGTTGGGGAGTGGCATTGCTAATCAGGGGTGGTGTGCAGAAAGGGAGATCGTGGAGGAGGGTTTGTCTGCTGAGTCAATATGACTGGAAGTCAGAAACAGGAAAGGAGCAATCACTTTTTTCGGAGTTTTCTATCGAACCCCCCCAATAGCAACACAGACACTGAGGAACAAATTGGGAACAGATTGTGGAAAGGTGCAGAAGTAATACGGTGTTGTCTTGGGTGATTTCAACTTCTCTAATGTAGACTGGAACCTCCTAAGTGCAATTAGTTTGGATGGAGTAGATTTTGTCAGGTGTGATGAAGAAGGGTTTCTGACTCAATATATAGATAAGCTGACTAGAGAGGAGGTCAAATTGGATTTAGTGCTTGGCAACAAACCAGGCCAAGTGTCAGATCTCTCTGGTAGAGTATTTTGGTGATTGTGATCACAACACCCTGACCTCTACTATCGTCATGGAAAGGGATAGGAGCAGATGGTATCGGAAAGCATTTAATTGGGGAAGGGAGAATTACAATGCTATTAGGCAAGAACTGTGGAGCATAAATTGGGACCAGATGTTCTTGGTGGAAATGCACGACAGAGAAGTGGAGGTTGTTTCGGGAGCAGTTGCTACAAGTACTAAATAGGTTTGTCCAACTGAGGCAAGAAAGGGATGGTATGGTGAAGGAACATTGGAATGACAAGACATGTGAAACATCTAGTCAAGAGGAAGAAGGAAGTTTACTTAAGGTTGAAGAAGCAAGGATCGGACAGGGCTGTAGAGGTCTACAAGGTAGCCAGGAAGTAATTGAAGAATGGACTTAGTAGAGCCAGAAGAGGGTATAAGAAAACTTTGGCAGGTCGGATCAAGGAAAATTCCAAGGTGTTCTATGCTTATGTGAGGAACAAGAGGATGGCCAGAGTGAGGGTAGGGCCAATCAGGGATTGTGGAGGGAACTTGTGTGCGGAGTCAGAGGAAGTAGGGGAGGTCCTTAATGAATACTTTGCTTCAGTATTCACCAGTTAGAGGGACCTTGATGTTTGTGAGGACAGCATGAAACAGGCAGATATGCTCGAACAGGATGATGTTACAAAGGAGGATGTGGTAGAAATTTTCAAAAACACGAGGACAGATAAGTCCCCTGGGCCAGAAGTAGTATACCCAAGGTTACTACAGGAAGCAAGGGAAGGGATTGCTGCCCCTTTGATGATGATCATTGTTCCCTCACTGTCCACTACAGTAGTACCAGAAGATTGAAGGGTGGCAAATGTCATTCCCTTGTTTAAGAAAGGGAATAGGGATAATCCTGGGAATTACAGACCAGTCAGTCTTACTTCTGTGGTGTGCAAATTATTGGAGAAGATTCTGAGAAACAGTACTTATGAATATTTGGAAAAACATGGTTTGATTAGAAATAGTCAGCATAGCTTTGTGAGGGGCAGGTCACGCCTCACAAGCCTTAATGAATTCCTTGAGGATGTGCCGAAACACGTTGTTGAAGGCAGAGCAGTGGATGTAGTGTATATGGTTTTTGATAAGGTTCTACATGGTAGGCTCATTCAAAAAGTAAGGAGGCATGGGATTCAAGGAAATTTGGCTGTCTGGATACAAAACTGGCTGTCCATTGGAAGACAGAGCATGGTAGTAGATGGAAAGTACTCAGTCTGGAGGTCAGTGATCAGTGCAGGGATCTGTTCTAGGACCTCTGCTCTTTGTGATCTTTATAAATGACTTGGATGAGCAAGTGGAAGGATGGGTTAGAAAAAGGTTGGTGGAGTTGTGAACAGCGTAAAAGGCTGCTGTAGGTTGCAACAGGGCATTGACATGATGCAGAGCTGGGCAAAGAAGTGGCAGATGGAATTCAAGCCAGAAAAGTATGAAGTGATTCATTTTGGAAGGTCAAATTTGAAGGCAGAATACAGGGTTAACAGCAGGATTCTTGGCAGTATGGAGGAACAGAGGGATCTTGGGGTTCACATCCATAGATCCCTCAAAGCTGCTACCCAAGTTGATAGGGTTGTAAAGACGGCGTATGGTGTGTTGGCTGTCATCAGCAAGGACATTGAGTTTAAGAGCTATGAGGTTATGCTGCAGCTCTATAAAATCCTAGTTAGACTACACTTGGAGTATTGTATTCAGTTCTGGTCACCTCATGAGAGGAAGGATGTAGAAGCTTTAGAGAGGTTGCAGAGGAGATCTACTAGAATACTGCCTGGACTGGTGGGCAGGTCTTATGAGGAAAGGTTGAGGGAGCTAAGGCTTTTCCCATAGGATCAAAGAAGGATGAGAGGTAACTTAATTGAGGTGTACAAGATGATGAGAGGCACAGATAGAGTGGATAGTCAGAGAATTTTTTCCCAGAGCAGAAATGACTATTACGAGAGGGCATAATTTTAAGATGATTGGAGGAAGATACAGGGGAGATGTCAGAGGTAGGTTCTTTCCACAGAGAATGGTGGGCATGTTGAATGCGCTGCTGGCAGTGGTAGCGGAGTTAAATACTTTAGAGACTTTTAAGCAACTCTTGGATAGGCAGAAGGAGCACAGTAAAATGTAGGGTACACAGGGTAGTTTGATTGTAGTAGAATAATAGGTTGGCACGACGTCGTGTGCCGAAGGGCCTGTACTGTGCTGTACTGTTCTGTGTTCTATGTGAATTACAATTATCATTGGTGAAAAATATATCAGAAACTACAATAACGGGATAGCAACTGGTGTACTGTAGGGATTGTTCCTGTAAGGCTTGGAACCAGCTGGATCTTGTTGAGTACAAGATCCTTGATTGAGGTTGTTAACCTGGGCCAATCAGGAAAGCTCTGGCTGATCTACACACACTTTTACGGATGCACTATTGTAATCATACTATCTGGGTGCATAACAGCCTGGTATGGCAACTGCTCTGCCCAGCACCGTACAAAACTACAGAAGTTTGCATGCATAGCCCAAACCATCAAGGAAGCCAAACTTTCATTCATGGACTCCATTTGCTCAGGTTGCTGCTGCAGAAAGGCTGCCAGCATCAAAGACCCATCACACCCTAGTAATGCACCAACAGGTTCAGGAACAGCTTCCTCTTGGCCAATATTAGACTAATGAATGGAGTCTAACTTCAAATACTGCTTATCTTGCCAATGTTGATCTTGCCTAGCGCATGCGTGGTGTGACGTATCTGTATTTAAGTTTTTTTTTATTATCTTATGATCTGTATGTCCTTGCTTACTGTGATTTGACTGTACTGCTCATAAACGAAGCTTTTCCCTGTACTTAGGTACCCATGAAAATAAATAAATCATATCAAATTAAATATAACTATGGGATTTAGAATCTCCTCAATTCAGGCAAATGGCAGGCTGCAGAGTAAATAAAGATGACTTGTGAATGGGATGCCAGTTTCTGTGCAGTTATTTCAAATACAAAATGCATTATCAACTAAGGTTATCAGTCCAGCTTCCAAAGTGGCTCACTTTTATGCATTCACATCCTCCATATATAACCAGTGCAAGTTCAGGAGTTGCACCTTTCCCTGAGAAAGTGAATCTGTGGAGGGCAATACTCCCTCAAAGCAAAAACAGAAATTGTGGGAGAAACTTCAGGTCAGGCTGTGGGGAGAGAGAGAAAGTGTCAATGTTTCAAGTCCAGTGACCCTTCTGAACTTGGTGCACTGTTCTTAACTGGCCATTCATCAACTCAATCATAATGTTTTCCCCCAATCCCGTTGCATAAATTGTTATTCCGTCTCAAATTTGGCAGTCTTGAAGCTGTCCTCCTGAGGTGATCAACCTCTCTCTCTCTCTTCATTGAGGCGCAATACTGTTTTTGACTTGGAAACTTGGTGGTTACAATGGACTAGGTGGTGCGGGGAGGTTGGGTACTTACCTTTCGCCACTTTCCAGTCGGTGGTGGACCATGAAGGATTAAAGTCCTCGTGGGACATCCCGGAGAGGCAGGCGGACGCCGTCGAGGGAGGGCTGCGGAGCCGGCGGCCGGCGCACAGCAGCCAGCGCGCAGGCGCGAGGCCGCCGGCCGCCGACTGTTGTGACCGTTGGATTCGAAAAACGTTCGAAACGGGCGGCGCGCGAAACGGCCCCAAGCCCCAAGGAAAACGACCTCGCCTCAGCACGGCGAACAGTTTCTCCATCCCTTCGTTTCCGCCCGAGCACCTTTATCGCTTCTCTGTACTCGATGTCTGATGGCGCTGTCGAGGTCGTTGCAATGATTTTTGTATTTTTTTGGAGGGGGGTGTTCGTTTAATTTTGTGAAGGGGGACTCCAGGTGAAGCAAGCTTTTCCGGCACACGTGACCTCTCAAGCGAACTAGGCAGCGGAGGGGGCGGAAGTCGGGTGCGTCGCCCTCTGGGAGGTGTAGTTTCCCGCTTGTTATCCCAATCGGTGGGAGTGTGGGCTGTGAGTTCTACCTGGTGCGTCACTCTGGAATTTGTAGCCTGCGCCCGCCTGAACCAATCGGAAAGCAGAATTTGGGCGAGCGGCCTCAAGGAGCATTGCCTTTTGGGATTTGTAGTTCCCTGGTAGCCCAGTTCGTCCCCTCCCCTCACTGCACCACACAACCAGCCCAGCTCTTCCCCTCCACCCACTGCATCCCAAAACCAGTCCAACCTGTCTCTGCCTCCCTAACCGGTTCTTCCTCTCACCCATCCCTTCCTCCCACCCCAAGCCGCACCCCCATCTACCTACTAACCTCATCCCACCTCCTTGACCTGTCCGTCTTCCCTGGACTGACCTATCCCCTCCCTACCTCCCCACCCACACCTTCTCCACCTATCTTCTTTACTCTCCATCTTAGGTCCGCCTCCCCCCTCTCTCCCTATTTATTCCAGTTCCCTCTCCCTATCCCCCTCTCTGATGAAGGGTCTAGGCCCGAAACGTCAGCTTTTGCGCTCCTGAGATGCTGCTTGGCCTGCTGTGTTCATCCAGCCTCACATTTTATTATCTTGGATTCTCCAGCATCTGCAGTTCCCATTATCTCTGATACCCTTCACAGCTACCTGTGGCAAAAGAAGGCTTGACAGCCTGTTATTCTGAAAGTATGCCCTCTAGACCTAGACGCTTCCCTGAGGGGAATCATCCTCTCCACACTTACACTGTCAAGCCCCTGAAGGATCCTATACGTTTCAATGAGATCACCTCCCATTCTTCTAAACTCCAGTGAGTAGAGTCCCAACTTATTTAGCTTTGCTCATAAGACAATCCCTCCATACCAGGGATCATCCTTAATGAACCTTCTCCAAACTGTCCCAGTTTAAATAAGGGTCCAGACTACCCACAGCAGTCTAGATGTGATTACCTAGCAACATATACGCTTACAGTGAGACTTCCCTACTTTTATACTCCAATCGCCTTGAAATAAGGGACAACCTTCCATTAGTCTTCTTGATTACCTGCTGCATCTGTGTGCTAGCTTTCTGTGTTTCATGTACAAGTCCCTTAAGTCCCTCAGAGATAGCAAGAACTGCTGATGATGGAGGAGCAGCAGGCCAAGCAGCATCAGAGGAGCAGAAAAGTTGGCATTTCAGATCAGGACATGTCTTTCAAAATTGAGACGTCATTGTGATACTTGAGGAGGCCCAGGATGGATATATCACCCACGGAGTGGGTGGGGAAGTTGAAATGGTTTGTGACTGGAAGGCATGGCCTCCTCTACATCGGTGAGACCCAGTGGAGGCTCATAGATGCTTTGTAGAGCACCTGTGCTCTGTTCGCAACAAAAGACAATACCTTCCAGTCACGAACCATTTCAAATCCCCCTCTCACTCCCAATCCCTGGGTGACATGTCCATCCTGGGCCTTCACCAGTGTCACAATGACACCGCCCAGAAACTGGAGGAGCAGCACCTCATATTCCTATAATCCAATGCTCTCAGTATGGACTTTACCAATTTCAAAATCTTTCCACACTCATGACCAACCTCCTCTCTCATTCCTGCCTTCTTGACCTGACACAACTTGTCCATGTTCTCTCCACCAATGCACTCCTCCCACCTCACTGACCAATCCCCAACACTGCCTACCTGCATTCACCTATCACCATCCCACCTACCTTCCCCAGCCCTACCCCTCCTCTCTGTTTATTTCAGAGCTGTCTTCCCCTGCCCCTCATTTTTGAAGGGTCCTGGCCTGAAATGTCAACTTTCCTGCTCCTCTGATGCTGCTAGGCCTGCTGTGCTCCTCCAGCTTCACACTGAGTTACCCCAAGTCCATTTGTGTTTATGCAGTTTTTCTCTTTTAAATAATACTGTTCTTTTGTTCTGCCTTCCAAAACAAACAACTTCGTGTTTTCCCACATTATACTTAATTTGTCTGTTTTTGCCCATTTACCTAACCTATCAATGTTTCCCTGTAAACTGTTGGTATCCCTCTCACAACTTGTCTTCCACTTATTTCTGTATCACAGAATGGTTACATTATTTTGCCACATCATTTCTGCGCTGGCATACCAAAAGAACAACTTACTTACAGTAATTCATCTGCGTTCTTCCCATAACCCTACACATTCTTCATTTTCAGATGAAAGTCCACTTGAACCTGTTGCATCACAATTTTACATTCGTTGAGCATCACTAAATATTGTAAAACATTCCTTCAGGTGATTCACAGGAGCCGAGAAGATGATTTAAGAACTTTATCATGAACCACCTAAAGAGTTAGTTGGTCAATAAACAGGAATTATTTTCAGGGTTTCAAACTCTAGGGATAAAATTTTAAAATTTAGGTAGGAAGAAAAGAGAAGCAAATAATAGGCAGTGGATGAAATATCCACACTTGTCAGACAATTCAAAACTGTGAAGGAATCCAAATGGGAAATCAGGAAAACTTCTATACTCAGAGTGGTCAGCATGTGGAACTCCTACAGAACATGTTGAAGTGAATTACCTAGATGGTTTCAAAATAAAATGACACATAAATATGATTTAGGAAGGATTTAAAGACAATGGAAGGTATGTTAATACGTGGTGAACAATGAGCTTGAGCTTAATTAAACCCAACAGGATCAAAATTCTGAAACAAGAACAGAAATTGCAGAACAAATTCAGCAGATCTGGCAGCATCTGTGGAGAGAAAGCAAATTTAAACAATTCGGGTCCAGTGACCCTTCATTGAAACTAACAGTGGATTTGATGCAGATTTAATAATCTCCTCCAGCCCCGACACCCTTCTCTCATTCTTCTCTCCGATTCCATCCTCTTGAGCACCCCCTGTTCCCAACATACTACCATTTTCAACCTTGCCTTCAACTGCCGGGGATCCTAAGATCCAACGTGGAATACGTGTGTGAATATTACGATGGTACAACCATATTAGTTGGATATGACCTGCAGAGACAAGTTGATTTGTATTGCATATTCCATTGTTTTCAAATCAAATTGAGTGGCATGGTGGCCTCAGTGGTTGGCACTGCTGCCTCCCAATGCCATGTTCCATGTTCCAGCCTCGGGCAACTGTCTGTGTGGAGTTTTCATAAAATCCCCATGTTGGTGTAGGTGTACTCCAGTTTCTTCCCACAGTCCAAAGTAGTGTAGGTTTGGTGGATTGGCCATACTAAAGTATCCAGCCATTTGCAAGCTAGGTGGATTAGCCATGGGGAACGCATGTTTACAGGGATAGGGGAAGCGGCTGGGTCTGGGTGGACTCAATGGGCTGAACGACCTGCTTTCACTCTGTAGGAACTCAGTGAATCTGTCAAAGTTCTGATCAGCTATGTACATTTTAAAATTTGCATATGCTGTCAGAGACAGATTTAGAAATTAGTTAGGAGGTATGTGGGATGTTGCTGTTATTTATTCCCATTTTTGTTCTTCAATATAAATACCATACAAACATTTTGATTTAAATATTATAGGTATTTTGCAACGCACAAGTGCCTGTTCCACCTCATACGCTTCTCATCATCCCAATATTCGCAGAATACATTCTATTTGAATCTTGGAGGTAAATTGTTTGTAAAGACCCTCAAAGTGAACTGCCTCCAACTGCTGTGCTCTAGAATGTTCTTCTGGCCGTTTTAAAAACTGGTCAGCCCATTGGCATGAGTGGGTGGGCCTAGGGCGTAGCTGTTCTACCAATTGGCCATGCCGTCCTGATTGACAGTGCCATTACCCAACCCTGACCATTTAACAGGCGGTACGACCGGCATGAGTGGGGAACATTTTGTAATTGACGGTAGGACAGCCAATCGGAAAGCGATATCTCGGAAAGCTGGACCAACGGGGTGCGAAGCGTTAGAGGCGGGCAGGCTTCCTTTGATGGATTGTTGAATGAGCCAATTGAATGAGAACATAGGGAACGTCCTTGGACGTGGCTCGGCCTCCGGGAGACAGACGGGCAATTAGACTAATCGGAAGAGAAAAGAACTTGAAGACCCTAACTAATAAGAAGAGCGTGAAAGGAGGGGGCGGGATTGCGTCCGATGATGGACTGCCAGGCAGACTAATCAGAATGAAAGAACCTGAAGATTTGGGCCAATGAGGACTGTGGGGGCTGGATGCAACCCGTAGATGGACTGACGATTGGACCAATCGAGAGGGAGACAGTTGGGGGCTGCGGCCAATGGGAGCGTGTAGGAGGTGAGGGCGGGGATTTCCGGCGTGAGTTCTGGTAAGTTCGAGAAGGCGCGTGGTGAGCTGATCGAACTGGTAATGGATCAGGCGAAGGTAAGAGAGAGGAAGGAACGCAAAATAAACGCTTGAGAAAGCACTGAAAAAAAGTGCACTACAACCCTGTCCTAAACTAAGGACGTTAGCAGGACGATATATGGGTCCTGTGATTTATTATTGCACTGGCTGTACTGGGGTGGAGCTCCATTACAACGTGAACGTGAGGTTAGGTAGAAAATAAACCCTCAAAAGTAGTAATCTCTGGTTTACTGTTGGTGTCCAGCTGGAATAAGGGAATGAATATAAGAGATAAATCAATTGCAAAAGAGATGTTATAATGTTTGGGAATTCAGTTTCTTGGATCATTAGGATCTCTTTTGGGACAGAAAAGACCTGTTCAAAAAGGATGGGTTTCATCTGAACTGGAAAGGGACCAACGTCTTCGTTGAGACTATGAGAGATCCTAAGTCACAGCGTTAATAGAAAGATGGATGCGAGCCTTGCAAGAACAAGTTAGTTAGAAGAACAAGAGCAAGTCTGAGAACACGATAATTCTGAAGAAGTGAACTGTATTTATTCCGATGCAAGTGTTCTTACTTGTAGGGCAGATAAGCTGTTGTCATGTTGAGGAACATGAATTGGAATGTCATAGTGATTACAGAAACTTGGCTGAGGGAAGGACGGGGCTGGCAGCTCAGTGTTCTGGGTTTCAGGTGCTGTGGGAAGAAGGGAGACAGGCGAGGAGGGGGGAGTGGTGTTTTTGGTTAGGAAGAATGTTATTGCAGTAATTAGAGCAGATATTTCTGAAATATTGTCCAGTGAAAACATATGGATAGAAATTAGAAACAAGGAAGGAATGATCATGTTGATGGGATTGTATGAAACTACCCCCCCTCCCAAAGTAGTTGGGGGATGTTGAAGAAATATGTAGAGAACTCTCCAGTTTACATAATAATAGGGTTCTAATATGTGATTTTAATTTTCCAAACTCTGACTGGGAGTGTTAAAGATTTGAATGTGAATAATTTGTTAAATGTGTTCAGGAATTTTTTTTATTGATACATAAATGTTCTGACTAGAGAAGGAGCAAAATGTGACCTCCTTGAGTAGTAATACAGGGCAAGTGACTGAAGTGTTAGTAGGGGAACACTTTAGGACAAGTGATCATAATTCTATTGGACTGAAAATAGTTCTAGAAAAGGATAGGCCCTCTATGAAAGTTAACCTTTTTCCAATTAAAACTTTATTTTTAATGATATGAGACACAAATTTTCAGAAGTTGATTGAAGTAGACTGCTCATGGGTAAAAGGACATGTGATAAGTGGGAGGCTTTCAAAAATGTGATAACGGGAGTTTGGAGTCATTATGTTCCTCTGATTATAGGGTAAGGCTGGTAGGATTAGAGAACAATGAATGAATGAAGATATTAAGATTCTAGTCAAGAATAAAGAATCATGAGATATGGACAACTGGATTCAAATGAATCTCTTGCACAGCATAAAGAGTGTAGGGGCATTCTTAAGAGGGAGCTCAGGAAGGCAAAGAGGGAATGAGAGCCTTGGCAGGTAATGTTAAGGATAATCTAAAGAAATTCCATCAGTACATTAAGAGCAAGAGAGCAACTGGAGAGAGAGAGGGAGAAAGTGCATGTAGGGCCCCTTAAGGATCAAATATGTTGTCTTTGTATTGAGCCTCAGCAGATAGAAAATATCCATTTAAAATTCTTCTGTCAGTTTTTATTGTGGAGAAAGAAATAGAGGTGAGAGAACTCGGGGAAATAAATATTGATGTTTTGAAGGCAGCTCACATTACAGAAGAGGAAGCTCTGGAGGTCTTTAGAAAATATAGCAGAAGATAAATCTCCAGGACCTGATCTAGTGTAACTAAGGACCTTGTGGAAAGTTAGGGAGGAAAAATTTGTACCATCCGTAACTACCAGTGAGGTGCCTAATGTTATGCCTTGGTGTTAGGAGAAGCCTGGGAACTATAAACCCGTGAGTCTGACATTGGTGGGTAAGTTGTCTGAGATGATTGTAAAAGATAGGATTTACATGCATTCAGAGAGGCCAGGAAGAATTACAGATAGTCAGCATGGATTTGTGTGCGGGACACCATGTCTCTGAAACGTGATTGAGCTTTGTGAGGAAGTAACCAAGCAGATTGAGGGTAATGCAGTAGACCATTATTTATTTGGACTTTAGTAAAACCTATGACGAGGTTCCACATGGTAGACTACTTAGTAAAGTTAGATCACATAGGATTCAAGATGGGCTTGACAACGGGAGACAGAGTGGCAGTGGGGGGGTTGTTTTTCGGACTGGAGGCCTGTTACTGGTGGTTCCACAAGGATGGTTCTGGGTCTGCTTTTGTTCATTACATATAAATGATTTAGATGAGAATATGGAAGGCCCAGTTAATAAGTTTGCAGACAATACTGAAATTGGTGGTTATAGTGGACAGTGCGGAAGGTTACTTGAGATTACGAAGAGATCTTGATCAATTGTGGCAATGGGCTGAGGAGTAACAGATGGAACTTAATTTGGGTAAATGCAAGGTTTTTGCCTTTTGATAAAATAAGCAAGGGCAGGACTTGGACCATTCATGGTAGGATCTTGGGTAATGTAGAACAGGATATAAGGATAGGCTCGGACCTCTTTCACAGGAGTGTAAGAGGTTGAGAGATGATCTTACAGAGGTTTGTAAAATTGGGGGGTATAAATAAGGTGAATGACAAGAGTCTTTCGCCAGTGTGGGGGGTTTCAAGACTGGGGGGCCTATTTTTAAGGTGAACGAAGAAAGATTCTCAAAAGGATATGGGAGCAACCTTTTTATACAGTGTGGTTTGTGTGTGGGATGAACTTCTTAGGGGAGTGGCAGGTGCAGTTACAATGTTTAAGACATTTGGATAAGTTCATGAATAAGAAATGTTCAGAAGGATATGGGCCAAGCACAGGCAGGTGGGAATAGTTTGGTTGGGATCACGATCAGCATGAACTAGTTGGATTGAAGGGTCTGTTTTCATGCCATATGATTGTGTATAAGTTGCCAGGCTAGCCTGCATCGCCTTATTCATGTTCAAGGTCCTTCAGTATAATTTATTTTCTTTAAGTAACATTGTTTCACCAACTTGTTTCGTTGGTAGTGTTTCATAATCACTTTGTTGTGTTATTAAAATGTTTTATAATGTTGCTACATGAGAGAACCATAGGAGTAGAAAATTGCCATCGAGGTGGGGAGGGTTGAACTGTTTTGAGAATGGCCAATATTTGATTGGCCACCGTCAAGCACAGCTCATGCCATTCAGTTGCATTGATTCCTCTGGGGCTGAACATCAAATGCTGTGGAGAATCCACTTTTGCCTATTGTTCACTACCACCTAAAACACATTTTTTACCTGGGTATCCAATATGCAGCTTGTTCTACTATTGTCAAAACGAAAATAACAGATCAGCACATTTTAAGTTCTGAGGGAGCCAAGGAAAAAGTATACACGTTTGAGGACATTCTGTCTCCTTGTTTCATTTCTGATTTATAGCTATCTCCAAGGGTCTGGTCTCCTGGCTTTTCACATCTCCTGTCATCCTTTGAAATTGTGATGTGTGCATACTGAAATAGTAACTATCCTATTTCTTATTCTCAATATGGTAGCTGTTATGGGATCTTTACTTGCGTGTTGTTAGAGATGATCGTGGATTTGTCTACCATATGTTGATATCCTGATGACAGCCTCAGCATAGAAGCTGAAATGGTGTGCTGCCTTGAAAGCCTCTAGGAGCTGAAACCCCTTTGGAAATTGAGCCATCAGATTCATCTTGTGTGTACTTTGGGTTTGGTTCCTGTATCTTTCCTGAGTGCATCTTTTTTTTTCTGGCTTAACTGGTTATCAGGGATGAAGTGTTGTTTCTGGATTATCAATTGTATTGTCTTGGAAGCTTTCTAAACTGTTGTCCAGTTTGGTGATTCTGTAACTGAAGCAGTAAATTCTAATTTCAACCTCAATATGGATGTGAACAGTAAGGATTTCAGCACACAGCATGTTTTTAGTGGGTAGCAGAATTCATTTTTGCTGTATGATTGACAGTTGTCTTTTCCAAAAGGCTACCATTGTAGTTTGCCTGTACTTAGTATTAGCCAAACTGTGCCAAAGAAAGTGAAACCAGCTCAGATAAAACATGAGACCCAATCTTAAATCTGGACCAGTTTTGGGTAAGTGAATTTGAAACATTGCTGGTGTGCCAGAACTCACTCTTTTAAATTTTCGGCTGGGTTTAAATTCTGGTAGCAGATCTCCCACCTGTTCATTAGAAGGAAGCAGCAGAAAACCTTACTGGTCAGAGGTCATTTGTTAACTGTTCTTTTCCCTCTTTAACAAGATAAAATATTTGAGCCTTTGGCTTGAAATTCTACTTGCTGTCTTCACGTGGTGGGAAATCCACTGCATTTTCGAGCTCAAAACATTGTATTTAAAAAGTCACGCTTGTCAATAACATCAGAACCGCTGATTTTTTTTTTAAAGGCTCTTGCTTTGAGCAGTCAGCATAGACACCTACCCTGTTGACCCACTTAAAATTGGCAGCATTCAGCTCTGGTGGTTTCAGAGCATGAGTAAGTAACATGCCCCACAAGTTGCTTGTGTTGGATTAAATTCCCTTATAATATCTCTCTAAAAGCAATGTGTTGGCATGGTTTGATGCCTTAAAAATGGTGTTAAAACTGTTGCCTGACAATAGAATATTCAGAGGAGCACAGAATGAGATTAGAGTTGATGTAAGTTTTTTGTGGAGAGTGGTGGGAGCCTTGTATTTCATTGAGCCCGTGCCAGCTGTTAGTGTTAACGGGGACAGCCTTTACTTGTTGTACGCATGAAATTGTATTCCATTCCGTACTTTTTTGCCATTTTGACTTTGTTATCTCATTCCAGTTTTAAATGGCAAATTGGAAAGTGTATTGATGTACAGCTGTCCCTCTGGATTTTATTTACTGATCAGTATCCAATCCCTTCCTTCACTGCTTCAAAGCAGTAGTGTAAACGTGAGCCGCAATGGGTCTTAGTAACTTGCTTTTTTAAAGTGTAGCAGTTTCTTCCTCAGTCCTTTGTTTTGAAACAGTCCTCTTCCCAATGCAGTACACTATCAAAAATATGAGAAAAATTACAAGATGTGGCCTTTACAGTGCACTGAGCTAGTTCTGGAGCAAAAACAAAAATTGCAGGACAAGCGCCGGGTCTGGCAACATCCGTGGAGACAAATCAATTAACGTTTCTTGTCCAGTGACCCTTCTATCCAATGTCTCTTGCTCCCACAAGATGTTTCATTGTCCATGTTTGACTCAACGCCATGAGACTTGATGGAGTCTGGAATCAAATTGGGCAACTCCTCTTCACAGCACACTACAACACAGTGGGCTGATAGTGTCTGTACACCAGGATTCCCCAAAGATTCTCAAAGTTTCCCACATGTGCTCTAAATGAGACTGAAAGCACGTATTCCTCAGCCCATCAACTCATTTTAGCTGCGTGTTTCTGAATTTGCATCACCCAGAACTGACCACCTGCAATTTCAGAATCATGGTAGCATAATCTGATTAAGGGATCCCACTTGCTGTCAAACATTAATGTGGATATGTCATTGCTACTCACAGATGCCAAATTGTGCCATCTGGTGTGATAATGACGTTTCAGGTTGGGGAGTAGGTGAAGGAGCACTTGTGGTGTCGTGGTAGTATCCCTACCTCTGAGAGATGAGACCCAGGTTTGAATCCCACTATTCCAATGGTGTGTAATGACATTTCCAGACCGATTTTGATTAGTAAAATATCTTGGATATTTTCGGTACCTCTCGTGCACTTGTAACAAAATTCTGTATTTGCTTACAACTTGCTTCTGTTAAAAGTCAGTTGTTGGTTGAGATCAGAGCTCAAGAAAAACTTCAACTTTGTCAGCAATACCCTTCCAATCCTGAGATATGGTGTGACCTTGTGGTACTGTATGCTGCATAGAATTATGGATATCATATGATAGTGTCTGCAGTTGGTAGCCTGATGAATTTAACTGGAAGGTACCGAAACAGATACTACTTTGGAGAGCTATTGCAAAGCACTTTTTTAAAAAAACTTGAACCTCATTAAAAGCACCTTCTTGTCTACATATCTCTAATAGTCAGTTGAAGGCACAACACAAAGCAAATCAAAAGTGTCAGGAGAAGTACTATATTTATAAGCCTGGTGCAAAAACAGTTTTGCTCATCTGTTAACTTATTGACTTGTTTACCTGGGACAGTATATTTAGAACTGTTTACAAGAGAGTTCTGCCTAACGGAACAGCCACAAGAAAAGATGTGTTGTAATGCTGATTCAGTCAGTCAATTTGAATATATCTACTGGTTTCAAGATTTGTTCTGTTTAAGCCAGGAAGAAATCCAAATTTTAGATTTTAAGTAGAAAAGCAAGGCAATCCTTCAGTGAATTAAGATGAATATAATAAAGGTTGCCCCTTGAAAATTTTGCTTTTGTTGTCATAAAATAAAGACTGCATTTTAACTGGTAGCTTTAAATCTCCCTTTCACCAGCAACAGTGCAGTTGTTGAGAGAAGTTTGCTCCCAGACTGCTTTTTGTTGTCTTGGGGATTATTGAAGAGAAGTTGCAGCAATGTAGTTTAGAATGGGTTCAGATCCTGCCTGAGATTACACACCTTTGGCATTCAGTGCAGGTCACTGGTGTAGCGCCTGGTTCCCAGAGCCAGGTTTTACTGAGCTGCATTTGTATTTTCAGGACAGTTTATTAATAAAAATGGATATAGATTATCCCTTTATGAATGGAAAAAAATGAGTACAGGAAGATTTTTACAGCTCTGTGAAGAGTCCAGACTACTGCTGTCAATGTCTGAAGAATTCTTCAGTATTTAGTCGAATAATAATAAATTATTGATTGGTGTGGCTGCACAAGCTGAGACAAGGATCTTCTGGTACAGTAACTTCTTTTTCAGCTTCTCGATCTCATTTTTTTCCCTCTATTAGGTCAATGAACTTAAAGAAAAGGGCAATCAAGCCCTAACTGCTGGAAAGATAGATGATGCCATTATATGTTACAGCGAAGCCATTAAGCTGGACCCCAAGAATCACGTACTTTACAGCAATCGGTCTGCTGCTTATGCAAAAAAGGGGGCGTATCAAAAAGCCTATGAGGATGGAAGCAAAACTGTTGAGATTAAACCAGACTGGGGCAAGGTAGGTAAACGCCATTCTGGAAAAACAGTCAAACCTGCTACAAAACCATATCATGGTCAGTCAGTGCATCTTGAAACAAATGTGTTGCGCTTGTAGCATTTTGCAAGATGTTTGGAAGTTGTGATATGGTGCTATATAATTTGGCTAAGGATAGATTATTAGCCCAGCAGTAAAACTCCCTCTTCCTTATTTCATTAATGCAGACAGATCTTTGATATTTTCCTGGCCAACTAGGGTGAGTAGGTAGTGTCGTTCTTCTGGAAAAAATTCTTTGTTTGACCAGCTGCTTCACCTTATTTCTGAGTTCTGACCTGAAAGTGGAGGCTTGAACCTGGCTTTGTAACTCCAACAAAAGTACTCCTAATTGAGCACAGTTATCGTTAATGAGTCTGCTGCTTTAAAATGTCAGCTTGGAGTGACACCATTTGAGCTTGAGCAACTACTTGACTAAATATCTACTTGGGTTATTGAGTGAACATTATTGGTGATAAAATGTTGTCTCTGGGCCCTCACAGCTTATACAGTTGGATGTGAAAGATTGTGACACACGTTTTGTGGAAGA
Organism: Stegostoma tigrinum; assembly: GCF_030684315.1. Taxonomy (NCBI): domain Eukaryota; kingdom Metazoa; phylum Chordata; class Chondrichthyes; order Orectolobiformes; family Stegostomatidae; genus Stegostoma; species Stegostoma tigrinum. The sequence goes on along the minus strand of NC_081395.1, from coordinate 4,425,651 downwards.
AGCTCAGAAATGTTTCCTCTTGCCCTGGCAAACCTTAATTCATTAGCTAATAATGACTGAAACAATTTTTTACATAATTGGGCCACACTTAGGGTTACTCGAGGAAGGCTGCAGCCTTGGAATTCCTTAATCGCTTTGAAGAAGCAAAGAAAACCTATGAGGAGGGCCTGAAACACGAACCAGGAAATCAACAGCTGAAAGATGGATTGCAAAATGTAGATGCCAGACTAGCGGGTAAGAAAGCAACTACTATACTCAGCACCTACTTCATGTTTGGTGGAAATGGCAATCTGTCTCTCTGTTTAATTCCTTTCTGTTCAAAGGGATGTGATATTGCAGTTTTGTAGCAATCTTGCTGACAGTGTTGGAGTGAAAAATCGAATCAGGCTCAGACAGTAAGATTTGACAAGCTACCCAATTTGTGAGGGGTCAGTCTTGATTTGGTGCACCACCTCATGAGCGGGAGGAACGACAATGATGAGCAAGTCACTTCTTCCTTTCCTGTTTCGGGGGGAAAAAAATCCAAATTGGTCTCAAATGCCTCAGAACAGATCATGTGCCTACCATTTAATTAGAGGATTTGAAGCAGATGGGGCAATGTAATGAACTGGAATAATTTATATATAAACTACTTCTGAGACATTTTAACATAACTGTCTCTTTTGTGTTCAGGTAGTTCTCTGCAAGGTTACACATTTGCTGTCCAAGTAATGAAGATAATGGCTTGATGTGTTGCTGTTTACAAATCCAGTCTTGATAATCTAAATTCCTTGGGTAGAACTAGCTGATGATTTACTTTTGCTGTTCAGAAGCCTCTGTCTGCTGTTTTTGCTTAATTCCTATCTATTGAATGATATTTTCCATGCAGCGGTAAACCACAAAGGTGGAATGGTTCCTTTGGTTAGATGCAAATATATTTTTGTTTCTTTACAGAAAAGAAATTCATGAATCCATTTGCTTCTCCAAATCTGTACCAGAAGCTGGAGAATGACCCCAGGACTAGGGTGTTGCTAAGTGATCCTAGCTATAGGGAGATGATTGAGCAGCTGAAAAACAAACCTTCTGATTTAGCCACGTAAGTATAGTTCCTTCTTGAGGGTGTTCTTAATTGTTTGGGAGAACTCAATGTTAGCTATAAAATTTATCTTGGGATGCTAGTTAATGTCTCACTTTACACATGTTTTCTACTGTTCTAGCTTAATTTCATTTCCCAAGTCTAAATACATGACTTTGTAGGTTTGCTGAACTGAGCACCATGCAGTGGATATTGAATGACGTCACACCAGCTTATTGACCTTAATTAAACAAATGGCAAGCCTCAGTACCTTTTACCGCTCTTTACTCCATTCTGAAGATGCACAAGAATATTCCCAATAGTGGGGGAGTTCAGAACCAAGGGTTGTATTTTAAGGATAAGCAATGAACCTTTTTAGGTCTGAAATGAGAAATTTATTCATCCGGAGAGTGATGAACCAGTAGAATTCACCAGAGCAGAAAGTGGTTGAAATCATAAGACCATAAGACATAGGAGTGGAAGTAAGGCCATTCAACCCATCGAATCCACTCTGCCATTTAATCATGGCTGATGGGCATTTCAACTCCACTTCCCTGCACTCTCCCAGTATTCCTTAAATACTTTGATCTCACAAGGAATTATCAATCTCTGCCTTGAAGACACTTAACGTCCCAGCCTCCACTGTACTCCGTGGCCATGAATTCCACAGGCCCACCACTCTCTGGCTGAAGAAATGTCTCCTCATTTCCATTTTAAATTTACCCCCTCTAATTCTAAGGCTGTGCCCGCTGGTCCTAGTCTCCCTGCCTAACGAAAACAACTTCCCAGCGTCCACCCTTTCTAAGGCATACATTATCTTGTAAGTTTCTATTAGATCTCCCCTCAACCTTCTGAACTCTCATGAATACAATCCTAGGATCCTCAGCCGTTCATCGTACGTTAAACCTAGCATTCCAGGATCGTCTGTGTGAATCTCCACTGGACACGCTCCAGCGCCGTTATGTCCTTCCTGAGGTGTATGGCCCAAAATTGGACACAGTATTCTAAATGGGGCCTAACTAGAGCTTTATAAAGTCTCAGAAGCACATCACTGCTTTTATATTCCAACCCTCTGAGATAAACGACAACATTACATTTGCCCTCTTAATTACAGACTTTACCTGCAAGTTAACCTTTAGAGAATCCTGGACCAACACTCCCAGATCCCTTTGTACTTCGGCTTTATGATATTTCTCACCGTTTAGAAAATAGTCCATGCCTGTATTCTTTTTACCAACGTGCAAAACCTCGCATTTGCTCACGTGAATTTCATCAGCTATTTCCTGGACCACTCTCCTAAACTGTCTAAATCTTTCTGCAGCCTCCCCACCACCTCAGTACTATCTGCCTGTCCACCTATCTTTGTATCATCAGCAAACTTCGCCAGAATGCCCCAGTCTCCAGATCATTAATATATAAAGTGAACAGCTGCGACCCCTATACTGAACCCTGCGGGACACCACTTGTCACTGGTTGCCATTCTGAAAAAGAGCCTTTTATCCCAACTCTCTGCCTTCTGTCAGACAGCGAATCCTCAATCCGAGCCAGTAGCTCACCTCGAATACCGTGGGCCCTCACCTTACTCAGCAGCCTCCCGTGAGGCACCTTATCGAAGGCCTTTTGGAAGTCTAGATAGATAACATCCACTCGGTTTCCCTGGTCTAACCTACTTGTTACCTCTTCAAAGAATTCTAACAGGTTTGTCAGGCACGACCTCCCCTTTCTAAATCCATGCTGACTTGTTCTAACCCGACCCTGCACTTCCAAGAATTTAGAAATCTCATCCTTGACAATGGACTCTAGAATTTTACCAACAACCGAGGTTAGGCTAATTGGCCTATAATTTTCCATCTTTTGTCTGGATCCTTTCTTAAACGAGGGGCTAACAACAGCGATTTTCCAATCATCTAAAGATCACAACCAAAGCCTCCACTATTTCCTCAGCCACCTCCCTCAGAACTCGAGGATGTAGCCCATCGGGGCCAGGAGATTTATCAATTTTTAGACCTTTTAGCTTTTCTAGCACTTTCTCTTTTGTAATGCCTACCATACTCAACTCTGCCCCCGACTCTACTTAATTGTAGGGATACTACTCATGTCTTCCACTGTGAAGACTGATGCAAAGTACCTATGAAGTTAGCGAGTTTTGAGAAGATTTGTAGCTCAGGTTGAGGTTCCGGATTTGAGTTTGCTCGCTGAGCTGGAAGGTTAGTTTTCAGACGTTTCGTCACCATTCTAGGTAACATCATCAGTGAGCCTCCAATGAAGCGCTGGTGTTACGTCCCGCTTTCTATTTATCCGTTTAGGTTTCCTTGGGTTGGTGACGCCATTCCCCGCGTTAGTGATGCCATTCCCCGTTCTTTTTCTCAGAGGATGGTAGATTGGCTCCAAATCAATGTGTTTGTTGATGGAGTTCCGGTTGGAATGCCACGCTTCTAGGAATTCTCATGCGTGTCTCTGTTTGGCTTGTCCTAGGATGGATGTGTTGTCCTTCCTCATCTGTATGTAAGGATACGAGTGATAGTGGGTCATGTCGTTTTGTGGCTAGTTGATGTTCATCTGATCAACTAGCCACAAAACGACATGACCCACTATCACTCGTATCCTTACATACAGATGAGGAAGGACAACACATCCATCCTAGGACAAGCCAAACAGAGACACGCATGAGAATTCCTAGAAGCGTGGCATTCCAACCGGAACTCCATCAACAAACACATTGATTTGGAGCCAATCTACCATCCTCTGAGAAAAAGAACGGGGAATGGCATCACTAACGCGGGGAATGGCGTCATCAACCCAAGGAAACCTAAACGGATAAATAGAAAGCGGGACGTAACACCAGCGCTTCATTGGAGGCTCACTGATGATGTTACCTAGAATGGTGACGAAACGTCTGAAAACTAACCTTCCAGCTCAGCGAGCAATCTCACTTCTAGAACCTATTAAGTTCTTCAGCTATTTCCTTATCTCCCATCACCAGCATTCCAGCATCAATTTGGAGCAGCCCAGTGTCAACTTTTGCCCCTCTTTTGTTTCTTATGTATTGAATGAAACTTTTACTATCATTTCTAATATTACTGGCTAGCCTACCTTCATATCTGATCCTCAAAAGTTATCCAGGAGGTACACATAGATCTTGTGGCCACAGGGATCAAGGATATTGTGGTGGAGGTGGGGGTTGGAGGGGATGGGATATTAGTGTTTTGAGGTATGTGATCAGCCATGATTACATTAAATGGTGGAGCAAGCTTGAGGGGTTGAATGGCCTACTCCTGCTGTTTTCGCTGTTTCTATTGTTGACTTTCAGTAGGACAGTTCCATGTGTTTCATGTGATAACAAGGAAATGGTGTTGGCAGACCAATAATTACCTTTTTAATGCAGAATCTAAGCATTGTTTCAAAGAGACATGAAGTCTTTAAATTTTTTTGGACTTGCATTCGCTTCTCCGAACTAAGACACAGGAAACTAGATGTGAAAGAGACCAATTATCCTTGAAAGTTGCCACCCAGGTTGACAGGGCTGTTAAGAAGGCATACAGTGTTTTAGCTTTTATTAATAGAGGGATCGAGTTCCGGAACCAAGAGGTTATGCTGCAGCTGTACAAAACTCTGGTGCACCCGCACTTGGAGTATTGTGTACAGTTCTGGTCACCGCATTATGAGAAGGATGTGGAAGCTTTGGAAAGGGTGCAGAGGAGATTTGCTAGGATGTTGCCTGGTATGGAGGGAAGGTCTTAGGAGGAAAGGCTGAGGGACTTGAGGCTGTTTTCATTAGAGAGAAGAAGGTTGAGAGGTGACTTAATTGAAACATATAAAATAATCAGAGGGTTAGATAGGGTGGATAGGGAGAGCCTTTTTCCTAGGATGGTGACGGCAAGCACGAGGGGGCATAGCTTTAAATTGAGGGGTGCAAGATATAGGACAGATGTCAGAGGTAGTTTCTTTACTCAGAGAGTAGTATGGGAATGGAACGCTTTGCCTGCAACAGTAGTAGATTCGCCAACTTTAGGTACATTTAAGTCGTCATTGGACGTACGTGGATTAGTGTAGGTTAGATGGGCTTGAGATCGGTATGACAGGTCGGCACAACATTGCGGGCCGAAGGGCCTGTACTGTGCTGCAATGTTCTATGTTCTAATAATTAATGAATCACGAAGGTTGTTCTGATTGGTTGATATGGAGAAGCAGCAGGATCTCTTAATTGTAACATTAGCTAGTTGAACTCTGGTCAGGTGGGCCAGCTGGTCAGGGCATTGCTGTGAGAAATGCAGCAAGGATTGGAAGTTTCCATAACACTCTTAATGGAAAAGGTGCAGTATGTTTTTATAGTGCACTGTAAATCAAGCCATTACACTTCCAGAGTCGTCATCAAAATTAAAGATTTGATTAAAGTACACTGTCAGTCTACCTGACATTTAGAGCCACATTAACAGAAAGCACAGGCCATATTTGTGTACTTGACAATGGGTGTTATTACAAATTATTTATTCCAAATAGTTTCTACCTACAGGTAAACGACTATGAACCATTGATAATGGAGTTAAAACTTTAACCTCCTTATAAAACAACTCCTACACACATGTAGATGGACACGCAATCTTGAAGGCAGTTTGCGTTCCTGTTGATAGGGTTCACTAGGATGATCCTTTTTGGCTTGTCAGGACGAGATGCTCCCTGATCTTCCCACTCTAGGCACTTCCACATCTTTGTAAGAGGCACTGAGCAACTTTTTCAGTTTTGTAGCGCCTTTTTGTTAAAAATCACCGCTTAAAGAAACTGATAAGTTGGGAAATAAACTGGCTTTCTACAGGCTTGAGGTGTTTTGATTGCAAGAAAAAAAAGGCAGTTCCTTTCTTTTGGGAAGTCTGGTCAGAAGCCAATCACCTACACGAGCTGTTCAGCCGTGTGGGAGCCAATCTCTCAGTTGTTGGTAGGCAGAAGATCTTTGTTATCAACAGTTCCATGGATCTATCAGCTTCTCGTTGGCCAAGTTACCCTGCATATCCTGGATACTGCTGAAACAAAAAAACAGTGTAAACAGTACTTACAATGAATGTCAGCAGGTAACTTTCTTTTAAAAGTCCTTTCAAAGTTCTTAGTTTTTACAACAGAACTTTTTCCAATTTCAGTCCACAGTCAATATTACAGGAGAATAAAAATGTATGGTCTTTAAAGTATGGACAAATGCTTTTTGGCCACACAGGTGGTATCCTTTGTATATGTAGCCTCTAGCACATACAGATGGAATTAATTTGTAAGCCAAATGCAATAAATTGATTTTCTTAGTAATTCTTAGCATAGTCTGGATTTTGTTGAATAACCAAATTACATCTAGTGCTGAAGAAGGGTCACTGGACCTGAAACATTAACTCTGGTTTCTCTCCACAGATGCTGCCAGGCCTCCTGAGCTTTTCCAGCAATTTCTGTTTTTGTCCTTGATTTACAGCATCTTCATTTCTTTCAGTTCTTACACATAGTGTTGGTTGCTAACCCTGACAAACATGTATGTAAATCTGATAAAAGGACAGGAGTAATCATACTCAACATAGAACATAGAACAGTACAGCACAGAACAGGCCCTTCAGCCCACAATGTTGTGCCGACCATTGATCCTCATGTAAGCACCCTCAAATTTCTGTGACCATATACATGTCCAGCAGTCTCTTAAATGACCCCAATGACCTTGCTTCCACAACTGCTGCTGGCAACGCATTCCATGCTCTCACAACTCTCTGCGTAAAGAACCTGCCTCTGACATCCCCTCGATGCTTTCCACCAACCAGCTTAAAACTATGACCCCTCGTGCTAGCCATTTCTGCCCTGGGAAATAGACTCTGGCTATCAACTCTATCTATGCCTCTCATTACCTTGTATACCTCAATTAGGTCCCCTCTCCTCCTCCTTTTCTCCAATGAAAAGAGACCGAGCTCAGTCTACCTCTCTTCATAAGATAAGCCCTCCAGTCCAGGCAGCATCCTGGTAAACCTCCTCTGAACCCTCTCCAAAGCATCCACATCTTTCCTATAATAGGGCGCCCAGAACTGGACGCAGTATTCCAAGTGCGGTCTAACCAAAGTTTTATAGAGCTGCAACAAGATCTCACGACTCAAACTCAATCCCCCTGTTAATGAAAGCCAAAACACCATATGCTTTCTTAACAACCCTGTCCACTTGGGTGGCCATTTTAAGGGATCTATGTATCTGCACACCAAGATCCCTCTGTTCCTTCACGCTGCCAAGAATCCTATCCTTAATCCTGTACTCGGCTTTCAAATTCGACCTTCCAAAATGCATCACCTCGCATTTATCCAGGTTGAACTCCATCTGCCACCTCTCAGCCCATCTCTGCATCCTGTCAATGTCCCGCTGCAGCCTACAACAGCCCTCTACACTGTCAACGACACCTCCGACCTTTGTGTCGTCTGCAAACTTGCTGACCCATCCTTCAATTCCCTCGTCCAAGTCATTAATAAAAATTACAAACAGTAGAGGCCCAAGGACAGAGCCCTGTGGAACTCCACTCACCACTGACTTCCAGGCAGAATATTTTCCTTCTACTACCACTCGCTGTCTTCTGTTGGCCAGCCAATTCTGTATCCAAGCAGCTAAGTTCCCCTGTATCCCATTCCTCCTGACCTTCTGAATGAGCCTACCATGGGGAACCTTATCAAATGCCTTACTGAAGTCCATAAACACCACATCCACAGCTCGACCCTCATCAACCTTCCTAGTCACATCCTCAAAAAACTCTAAGGTTTGTAAGGCATGACCTACCCCTCACAAAGCTGTGTTGACTGTATTTGATCAAGCCATGCTCTTCCAGATGGTCATAAATCTTATCCCTCAGAATCCTTTCTAACACCTTGCAGACGACAGACGTGAGACTTACCGGTCTATAATTGCCGGGGATTTCCCTATTTCCTTTCTTGAAGAGAGGAATTACATTTGCCTCTCTCCAGTCCTCAGGTACGACTCCAGTGGAAAGCGAGGATGCAAAGATCTTCGCAAGTGGCGAAGCAATTGCATTTCTCGCTTCCCAAAGCAGCCGAGGACAAATCTGATCCGGGCCTGGCGACTTGTCAATCTTAATGTTTGACAAAATTTTCAGCACATCAGCTTCGTCTATCTCTATCCATTCCAGCATGCACACCTGCTCTTCAAAGGTTTCATTCACTACAAAGTTGGTTTCTTTCGTAAAGACAGAAGCAAAAAACTCATTTAGGGCGTCCCCTACCTCCTCAGGCTCCACACACAAGTTCCCTATGCTATCTCTGATCGGCCTTACTCTTTCTTTGACCATTCTCTTATTCCTCACGTAAGTGTAAAATGCCTTATGCAGCTGATTTCATTTTTGATACTTCTTTTCACACCAAATAAGTGGTGTTGCCTTGGGGTCCACTCGAAGTACAACTCTTGCTAACATCTTCATAGTTACCATTAGAAGCACGTGTTTGGAATTACCACTAAGCTTCTACCCCGTGGTTGCTTCTGATATGTAGTTGAGACATTTTGGACATTTAATCCGCAGCTTCATCAAAGAAATTATTTACACACCTTAATAAATGCCCATCCTGCACTCAAGTTTGCCACAGAAGTGGAGCAATGACATGAATTTTCATCTCTTGATGTGTTAGATCAGAAATCTGCCAATGGTAGGCCACTATCTGCTATATGTTTACTGGTGAATATACATGTTGACCATTCTACAGTTCCATGTGATGCAAGATCAACTTTGTGAATAGGGCCTTTATTCACCTACTCACCTTGGTAACTTGATGTTGAGGTGGAGCATATCAGAATTACCCTGCATGCTAATGTCAACCCTGATTGAAATCATCACATGCTGTATATCATGCAGCCTCATGAAAGGACCTCTGACAACCATGCTTGACCACTAAGGAGCCCAGTCTACTTCTGTCCTGGAACGAGGAGGTTCCTGAAAGATTTGAGCAGCAACTGATGCTGGCCATAAAATGCACAAGTAGTACTCTCCACTAACTGGCTGTTGCCATCAAGCCAAAAAGGTGTTCTGCATATGGTGCAAATAAATAATGTGCCAAAGCGCACAGCAGTGGTGGACTGTGTCACATAAAACGTTCCTTTGAGTGTCCTCAGAACAGCAATGTATGGACAGTTATTGAGCAGCCCATGCTTGCAAAATTCAGAACGCAGTAGCCGGTACTAGGTGTGATTCTGCTATTGGGCAACATTTACTGAATAATCAGACTGTGTACTGAGCAGTGTGCTGGAAACTAATTTTGGAATCATTTGATCTCTGCGCATTTATCCGTATGTGTGAGGCTACATATTCACACATGACTACTTTGTGTGGGGAAAGGAGTTTGTGTATACATTGTAGCTTTTAAATTTATGTAAGGGTTATGAAGACAGCCAACCCATGCAATACTCTGACCAAGCATTCTACGTCCCTGACCTGAATTTAATCACGTAGCTAAGTTTGACAGGTAACACATGCTGCTCGATCTGTATTCTAGTTACTGTCCACGTATTTGTGTGGTTGCGTTGCCCGAAACACTATTCGGGTAGTGTCTGCCACCCGTCCTCCTCCTCTAACCAGAAAAAAAAAGGTTCTGTGTGCCTTATTGATAAGATAACAGGTTTATTTTTTAATCTTTATTTTTTAAGTCTTGGGAATTTAGAATATTGGGAACGGAGGTCAGGGCAGTCGAATGTTCCTCCTGCAGAATGTGGGAGGTAAGGGTCACCACTAGTGTCCCTGCTGACTACATCTGCGGGAAGTGCACCCAACTCCAGCTCCTTAAACCGTGTTAGGGAGCTGGAGCTAGAGCTGGATGAACTTCAGATCATTCAGGAGGCAGAGGGGGTTATTGAGAGGAGTTACAGGGAGGTAGTCACTCCTCAGGTACAAGAAAAAGGCAGATGAGTTACAGTCAGGGGGCGGAAAGGGAATGGGCAAGCAGTGCAGGGATCCCCTGTGGCCATTCCCTTCAACAATAAGTATACCGTTTTGGATACTGTTGGGGGGGGGGGGACTTACCAGGGGAAAGCAGTGGGGCACAGGTCTCTGGCACAGAGTCTGTCCCTGCTGCTCAGAAGGGAAGGGGCAAGAGGAGCAGAGCAGTAGTCATTGGGGACTCCATAGTTAGTGGGACAGATAGGAGGTTCTGTGGGGACGAGACAGTCTCACGGTTGGTGTGTTGCCTCCCAGGTGCCAGGGTGCGTGATGTCTCTGATCGTGTTTTTGGGATTCTTAAGGGGGAGGGGGAGCAGCCCCAAGCCATGGTCAACATTGGCACCAACGACATAGGTAGGGAGAGAGATGGGGATTTAAGGCAGAAATTCAGGGAGCTAGGATGGAAGCTGAGAGCTTGGACAAAGAGTTGTCTCTGGTTTGTTGCCTGTGCCACGTGCTAGTGAGGCGAGGAATAGGGAGAGAGAGGGTGTCTACAGGGATGGTGCAGGAGGGAGGGTTTTGGATAATTGGGGCTCTTTCTGGGGTAGGTGGGACCTCCTACAAGCAAGATGGTCTTCACCTGAACCAGAGGGGTACTCATATCCGGGGGGGGGTGGAATTTGCTAAGGCTATTCGGGTGGGTTTAAACTAATTCAGCAGGGGGATGGGAACCAAAATTGTAGTTCGACTATAGAAAAGGTTGAGAGTAGGGTGGTCTGAAATAAAGTTTCAGGGACGCAAGATGGCACCGGCAAGCAAGAAGTTGGTTTGAAGTGTGTCTACTTCAATGCCAGGAGTGTCCGGAATAAGGTGGATGAACTTGCAGCATGGGTTAATACCTGGGACTTCGATGTTGTGGCCATTTCGGAGACGTGGATAGAGCAGGGACAAGAATGGTTGTTGCAGGTTCTGGGATTTAGATGTTTCAGTAAGAACAGAGAAGATGGTTAAAGCGGGGGGAGGTGTGGCATTGTTGGTCAAGGACAGTATTACAGTTGCAGAAAGGATGTTTGGGGACTCGTCAACTGAGGTAGTATGGGCTGAGGTTAGAAACAGGAAAGGAGAGGTCACCCTGTTGGGAGTTTTCTGTAGGCCTCCAAATAGTTCCAGAGATGTAGAGGGAAGGATAGCAAAGATGATTCTCGATAGGAGTGAGAGAGACAAGGTAGTTGTCATGGGGGACTTCAACTTTCCAAATATTGACTGGGAACACTATAGTTCGAGCACTATAGATGGGTCAGTTTTTGTCCAGTGTGTGCAGGAGGGCTTCCTGACACCGTATGTGGATAGACCAACAAGGGGCGAAGCCACATTAGATTTGGTACTGGGTAATGAGCCCGGCCAGGTGTTTAGATTTGGAAGTAGGTGAGCACTTTGGTGATAGCGATCACAATTCTGTAATGTTTAGTGATGGAAAGGGTTAGGTTTATACCACTGGGCAAGAGTTAAAGCTGGGGGAAAGGCAATTACGATGAGATTAGGCAAGATTTAAGGAGCATAGGATGGGGAAGGAAGCTGCAGGGGATGGGCACACTAGAAATGTGGAGCTTATTCAAGGAAAAGCTCCTGTGTGTCCTAGATAAGTATGTACCTGTCAGGCAGGGAGGAAGCTGTAGAGCGCGGGAGCCGTAGTTTACAAAGGAGGTGGAATCTCTGGTCAAGAGGAAGAAGAAGGCTTATGTTAGGATGAGACGTGAAGGCTCAGTTAGGGCGCTTGAGGGCTACAAGGTAGCCAGGAAAGACCTAAAGATAGAGCTCAGAAGAGCCAGGAGGAGGCATGAGAAGTTGTTGGCAGATAGGATCAGGGTAAACCCTAAGGCTTTCTATAGGTATTTAAGGAATAATAGAATGACAAAAGTAAGATTAGGGCCAATCAAGGATAGCAGTGGTACATTGTGTGTGGAGTCAGAGGAGATAGGGGAAGCACTAAATGAATATTTTTCAACAGTATTCACTCTAGAAAACGACAATGTTGTCGAGGAGAATACTGAGATACGGGCTACTAGACTAGGTGGGATTGAGGTTCACAAGGAGGAGGTATTAGAAATCCTACAGAGGGTGAAGATAAGTCCCCTGGGCCGGATGGGATTTATCCTAGGATCCTCTGGGAAGCCAGGGAGGAGATTGCCGAGCCTTTGGCATTGATCTTTAACTCGTCATTGTCTACAAGAATGGTGCCAGACGACTGGAGGATAGCAAATGTGGTTCCCCTGTTCAAGAAGGGGAGTAGAGACAACCCTGGTAATTATAGACCAGTGAGCCTTACCTCAGTTGTTGGTAAAGTGTTGGAAAAGGTTATAAGGGATAGGATTTATAATCATCTAGAAAAGAATAAATTGATTAGGGATAGTCAGCACGGTTTTGTGAAGGGTAGGTCGTGCCTCACAAACCTTACTGAGTTCTTTGAGAAGGTGACCAAACAGGTAGATGAGAGTAAACCGGTTGATGTGGTGTATATGGATTTCAGCAAGGCGTTCGATAAGGTTCCCCACAGTAGGCTATTGAACAAAATGTGGAGGAATGGAATTGTGGGAGATATAGCAGTTTGGATCGGAAATTGGCTTGCTGAAAGAAGGCAGAGGGTGGTAGTTGATGGGAAATATTCATCCTGGAGACCAGTTACTGGTGGTGTACCGCAAGGGTCGGTGTTGGGTCCACTGCTGTTTGTCATTTTTATAAATGACCTGGATGAGGGTGTAGAAGGATGGGTTAGTAAATTTGCAGACGACACTAAGGTCGGTGGAGTTGTGGATAGTGACGGAGGATGCTGTAGGTTGCAGAGAGACATAGATAAGCTGCAGAGCTGGGCTGAGAGGTGGCAAATGGAGTTTAATGCAGACAAGTGTGAGGTGATGCACTTTGGTAGGAGTAACCAGAAGGCAAAGTACTGGGCTAATGGTAAGATTCTTAGTATTGTAGATGAGCAGAGAGATCTCGGTGTCCATGTACACAGATCCTTGAAAGTTGCCACCCAGGTTGACAGGGCTGTTAAGAAGGTATACAGTGTTTTAGCTTTTATTAATAGAGGGATCGAGTTCCGGAACCAAGAGGTTATGCTGCAGCTGTACAAAACTCTGGTGCGGCCGCACTTGGAGTATTGCGTACAGTTCTGGTCACCGCATTATAAGAAGGATGTGGAAGCTTTGGAAAGGGTGCAGAGGAGATTTACTAGGATGTTGCCTTGTATGGAGGGAATGTCTTAGGAGGAAAGGCTGAGGGACTTGAGGCTGTTTTCATTAGAGAGAAGAAGGTTGAGAGGTGACTTAATTGAGACATATAAAATAATCAGAGGGTTAGATAGGGTGGATAGGGAGAGCCCTTTTCCTAGGATGGTGCTGGCGAGCACGAGGGGGCATAGCTTTAAATTGAGGGGTGTAAGATATAGGACAGATGTCAGAGGTAGTTTCTTTACTCAGAGAGTGGTAAGGGAATGGAACGCTTTGCCTGCAACGGTAGTAGATTCGCCAACTTTAGGTACATTTAAGTCGTCATCGGATGAGCATATGGACGTACGTGGATTAGTGTAGGTTAGATGGGTTTCAGATCGGTATGACAGGTCGGCACAATATCGAGGGCCAAAGGGCCTGTACTGTGCTGTGCTGTCATGTTCTCTAACCAATACCCTCTTCTCATGTTATTATACATTAGCGATCCCTTTTAAAGTTTGGTTCTTTCATGTTAGTCCTGATGAGTACAAGTTGAAAAGTGTGGATTTTGTCTCCTTTTTAGTGAAGGTAGATAAGCCTTTAATTTTCAGCCGACCACAGAAATGGATTCTACTTCGCACAGTAGTTAGGATCTCCATGCCATGCGTACATGTGCGCACACTAGAGAGAAGGTTCAACCAAAGTGTTCAAATTGAAATTAGACTGCAGGTCTGCTGGGAGATGGTGGGAGAATGGTACAAAGTGAACTGCTCATTTGGAGAGTCAGTACAGTCAGTGATGAGCCAAATGGCTGCCTACTGTCCTACGGCTAATCAGGGATTCTGAGAATCCAGTTTGACTTATTATCAAAGTGGTGCCTGGAATTTTAGACTGTGTAGTGTTGAAGAAAATTACAAAGATGAAAGACTTCTGCTGTTTCTTCCAGTTGGTAGCAAAGTGTGGGTTATTGAAGCAATAATGAATGTTGAGTGAGCAGTCAGTGACTTTTACTTTGCCAGGAGACTGCAAGATCCTAGAGTTATGACAACGTTAAGTGTTCTGCTTGGAATTGATCTGCAAGGTGCAGAGGAGGAAGAAGAGGAGACTCCAGCTCCACCTCCACCTCCACCAAAGAAGGAAACCAAACCTGAGCCAATGGAGGAGGATCTCCCTGAAAATAAAAAAAAGGTACAATATTGTTGAAAAGAGCACCTGGAATTCAGACTTGGAGATAATGGGAACTGCAGATGCTGGAGAATCCAAGATAACAAAGTTTGAGGCTGGATGAACACAGCAGGCCAAGCAGCATCAGAGGAGCACAAAAGCTGACGTTTCGGGCCTAGACCCTCCTTCAGAGACAGGGGTGGGGAGAGTGTTCTGGAATAAATAGGGAGCGAGGGGGAGGCGGACCGAAGATGGAGAGAGAAGAAGATAGTTGGAGAGGAGAGTATAGGTGGGGAGGGAATAGGTCAGTCCAGGGAAGACTGATAGGTCAAGGAGGTGGGATGAGGTTAGTGGGTAGGGGGTCCATTTCCTACCCACTAACCTCACCCACCTCCTTGACCTATCCCCTCTCTATCTCCCCACCTATAGTCTCCTCTCCACCTATCTTCTCTTCTCTCCACCTTCGGCCCGCCTCTCTCTGTTTATTTCAGAACCTTTCCCCATCCCCCTCTCTGATGAAGGGTCTAGGCCCAAAACGTCAACTTTTGTGCACCTGAAATGCTGCTTCGCCTGCTGTGTTCATCCAGCCTCTCACTTTGTTATCTGGAATTCAGTCTTGATTATTTTGTGGCCTTATTCATTCTCGTGCTGTTCTCAATTACTTTCTTAAATCTCTAGGCATTGAAAGAGAAGGAATTGGGCAACAATGCCTACAAGAAAAAAGACTTCGAAACTGCATTAAAGCATTATGAGCAGGCTGCTGAACTTGACCCCACGAGTATGACCTATTTAACCAACAAAGCAGGTGTGGATTCTAATGAACTGTATTTGGCTGTTTTCCTTGAAGGTGCTTGACCCACAGCACATGGTTTATGGTAGAGCATTTGTTTTGTTATCCTTTAAGCACAAGCCTTATTTACTTAACATTTAGCTTTTTCTTCTTTTAAATAAATAATCCCAAGCAGTTGCTGGAGTGAAAATTATTCAAATTAGGATTGAATCCGATTCTGCAGGTAGTGCATTCTTGCCTTCTAGCTCATCAGAAAGCCTAGTTAAAGATTTTGACTGTGGCAACAGCCTGAGTTGTTTCTAGAGATAGTATTTGTCTGCTTCCTTGGAAATTGTCTGATATTGGAACATGCTTCTTAAAAAAAACTGGCGAAAGATGGTATACCCGTCATTTAGTTCAGATTGGAACTTTGTTAAACAATGTGTGATACAACAAGACATGCATAATCCTTCATACCCTGAATTTCTTTGCTCTTGCTTCCCTTTCCCAAACCTCATTTTCCCTATGTTTTTAATTGAAAGCCAGACATTCACTTGGGAGTTGAGAGGAATGTGAAATGGAAATTTTTTTTGTTTCTGTCTTTCTAACTTTTCACTTGTTTTGAGGTATCATTACTGGATACCTGTCTGTCCTGTCCCTCTTTTAAGTAGTGCACAGTATTAAAAGGTTGAAACACAAGAGGAAATGATTTGCCAGGATAATAAAATGTGAGGCTGGATGAACACAGCAGGCCAAGCAGCATGTCAAGAGCACAAAAGCTGACGTTTCGGGCCTAGACCCTTCATCAGAGAGGGGGATGGGGAGAGGGAACTGGAATAAATAGGGAGAGAGGGGGAGGCGAACCGAAGATGGAGAGTAAAGAAGATAGGTGGAGAGAGTATAGGTGAGGAGGTAGGGAGGGGATAGGTCAGTCCAGGGAAGATGGACAGATCAAGGAGGTGGGATGAGGTTAGTAGGTAGATGGGGGTGCGGTTTGGGGTGGGAGGAAGGGATGGGTGAGAGGAAGAACCGGTTAGGGAGGCAGAGACAGGTTGGACTGGTTTTGGGATGCAGTGGGTGGGGGGGGGGGGAAGAGCTGGGCTGGTTGTGTGGTGCAGTGGGGGGAGGGGACGAACTGGGCTGGTTTAGGGATGCAGTAGGGGAAGGGGAGATTTTGAAACTGGTGAAGTCCACATTGATACTATTAGGCTGCAGGGTTCCCAGACGGAATATGAGTTGCTGTTCCTGCAACCTTCGGGTGGCGTCATTGTGGCACTGCAGGAGGCCCATGATGGACATGTCATCTAAAGAATGGGAGGGGGAGTGGAAATGGTTTGCAACTGGGAGGTGCAGTTGTTTGTTGTGAACTGAGCGGAGGTGTTCTGCAAAGCGGTCTCCAAGCCTCCGCTTGGTTTCCCCAATGTAGAGGAAGCCACACCGGGTACAGTGGATGCAGTATACCACATTGGCAGATGTGCAGGTGAACCTCTGCTTAATGTGGAATGTCATCTTGGGGCCTGGGATAGGGGTGAGGGAGGAGGTGTGGGGGCAAGTGTAGCATTTCCTGCGGTTGCAGGCGAAGGTGCCGGGTGTGGTGGGGTTGGAGGGCAGTGTGGAGTGAACAAGGGAGTCACGGACAGAGTGGTCTCTCCGGAAAGCAGACGGGTGGAGATGGCAAAATGTCTTGGGTGGTAGGGTCGGATTGTAAATGGCGGAAGTGTCGGAGGATGATGCGTTGTATCCGGAGGTTGGTAGGGTGGTGTGTGAGAACGAGGGGGATCCTCTTCAGGCGGTTGTGGCGGGGGCGGGGTGTGAGGGATGTGTTGCGGGAAATACGGGAGACGCGATCGAGGGTGTTCTCGATCACTGTGGGGGGAAAGTTGCGGTCCTTGAAGAACTTGGACATCTGGCATGTGCGGGAGTGGAATGTCTTATCGTGGGAGCAGATGCGGCGGAGGCGGAGGAATTGGGAATAGGGGATGGAATTTTTGGAGGAGGTGTATTCTAGGTAGCTGTGGGAGTCGGTGGGCTTGAAATGGACATCAGTTACAAGCTGGTTGCCTGAGATGGAGACTGAGGGATCCAGGAAGGTGAGGGATGTGCTGGAGATGGCCCAGGTGAACTGAAGGTTGGGGTGGAAGGTGTTGGTGAAGTAGATGAACTGTTTGAGCTCCTCTGGGGAGCAAGAGGCGGCGCCGATACAGTCATTGATGTACCGGAGGAAGAGGTAGGGTTTGGGGCCTGTGTAGGTGCGGAAGAGGGACTGTTCCACGTAACCTACAAAGAGGCAGGCATAGCTGGGGCCCATGCGGGTGCCCATGGCCACCCCCGAATGATTTGCCTACTGTTTTTTTTTAAAAAAAGGCCCTTTCATTGGAACATAGGACTCCTATTGGCCCATCATGTCATGCTCATTTGTGTTACTACCAAAACCTTTCCCCTACTACTTTCAAGTAATAATCCGATTCTCTTTTGAAAGCCAAAAGTGAGTTTACTTCCACTGCACGCAGTCAGACAGTGCATTCAGGTCCTAACCGCTTGGTGTTTTTCATGAGCTTTTTCTAGGAATATCCCCTAAAATATTCTATCCTTACAGCCGTGTACTTTGAGCAAAATGAATTTGACAAATGCCGCGAAATCTGTGAAAAAGCCATTGAAGTAGGACGGGAAAACCGTGAAGATTACAGGCAAATCGCAAAGTAAGTCACCCATGTTTAGTCAACAACATTTGTCTAATAAGGTATAGAACAAAAACCTGCTGAACTCAATTTAAAAAGTGTACTTCACTGTAATATTCCAAAGCTTTATCAATCAGTCACTTATCATGTCTTGAATCAGTATCACATTTTAGACCTAGTTTATTATGATCAGCAGTGTATGGAGTAAATACCGCCATTAAGTGGAGCACCATGCATATAGAATGAGAGCACTGCAGGGCTGCATAACGTCACTGTGACAAAGCTGCAACAGTTTTGAGCAGACAATGGTGGGTGCGAAGCTGACATTCTGACCTGGAGCAGTTGGATTTTTGGCATTGACCCATGATGTGTATGAAAAAGTTTTGGTTGGGCTTCCAGGACACTGTTTAGCCATTATTACAAAAGCTACATCTAACTCTTAGAATCTAGGAGAAACATCAAAAGCAGGGGAAGTTCTGTTCTGGAAGATTTATATTTTGTGAAACATAATTATTGAAATTATTTATCTGCACAGTTCTTCTTTAGCTTTGGCAGATAGGGCAAAGGAGATTCCAGAGAGATTCTACAGGTATATTAAGGGCAAAAGAGAAACTAGAGAGAGAATAGGTCTCCTTAAAGATCAGTGAGGCCCTCTGAGTGGAGCCACATGAACTGAGTGCAGTCCTAAACACTCTTCTCATCAGTATTTACTGTGGAGAAAGATATGGAAGCTAGGGAACTTGGAAATAGTGACGTGTTGTCTCAGTCGAATTAGCACAAGCTAAAGACATCCATAATAGCACAAATCAAACAGGGCCTTCCAATGGAACTCCATCAACAAACACATTGAACTGGACCGAATATACAAACCACTGAAAAACAACCAGAAGTAATACCAACCAACCCAGCAAACCGAGCTAGATAAATGACAATCAGGACAGAACACAAACGCTTCACCGGAGGCACACAGATGATGTTACCTAGCAGGATGACCAAACATCTGCAAACAAAATACACTGGCTCAGCGAGCAAGTCTACAACCCGTGCACAACCCAATCTTCTCAAAAACTTAAAGCTAGGGAAGAAACTGGGACCCCTAGTGGAGATATTTGCATTATCAACAGTCACAGTCAGGTGCCAGAAAACTGGAGGATGGCTAATGTGCCTTCGTTTAAGAAAGACTGTAAAGACAGGGAACTACAGTCCAGTGAATTGAAAGTTAGTGGTAGGTAAGTTGTTGGATGGGATTGAGAGAGACAGGAACTGTGTGCATTTCGAAAGGTAAGGACTGATTAGGGATAGTCAGTATGGCTTTGCGTGTAGCAAGTTGTCTCATAAATTTGAGTTTTCTGAAGAGACCTTCAACGAGGATCCATATGGTGGACTAGTTAGTAAGGTTAGATCACATGGGATCCAGGGAGAGCTAACCAATTGGATACAATATTTGCGTGATGGTAGGATAGAGGGCAGTGGTAGAGGGTTTTTCTTTTGTTTGGAGTGAAGTCTTGTGACCAGCAGTGTGCCTCAAGGATCAGCAGTGGGTCCAATGTTATTTGTCATTTATGTAAATGATTTGGATGAGAATAAGGGAGGCATGGTCAGTAAGTTTGTACATGACACCAAAATTGGTGGTGTAGTGGATAGTGAAAAATGTTATCTAAGAGTATAACATGATCTTGATCAAGTGGGCCAAGGAATAACAGATGGTGTTTAATTTAGAAAATTTGAAGTGTTGCATCTTAGTAAGACAAACCAGGGTAGGACTTAAACAGTTAACGGTAAGACCCTGGGAACAGCTCTCGAACAGAGACCTACAGGTGCAGATACATAGTTATTTGAAAGTGGTATCACAAGTAGGCAGGGTGGTGAAGGTGTTTGGCATGTTTGCCTTCATCAGCCAGTGCAATGATTGCAGGCGTTGGGATGTCACGTTACAGCTGTAAAAGACGTTGGTAAGGCCACATTTGGAGTGCTCCATTCAATTCTGGCGTCCCTGCTATTGGAAGGATGTTAGTAAACTGGAAAGGATGCTCAAAAGATTTACATGGATGTTTATGGAGACTGGAAGGTTTGAGTTGTATGAAGTAGCTGGATAGGCAGAGATTTCTTTCCCAGGTGTAGGATACTGAAGGGTGACCTTTTATAGAGGTTTATAAAATCCTGAGGACCATAGGTAAGGTGACTAGCCAAGGTCTTTTTCCGGGTATGTGGCCAAATTGGAGGGCATAGGTTTATGGTAAGAGTGGAAGATTTGAAAGGTGCAACTTTTTCCACAGAGGGTGGTAGGTATATGGAACAATCTGTCAGAGGAAGTGGTAAAGATCAGTACAATCACAATATTTAAAAGGTATTTAGGCAAGTACATGGATAGGAAAAGTTTGCATGGGTATGGGGCCAAACACAAGGCAAGTGGAACTAGTTCAGATAAGGAAACTTGATCAGCATGGATGAGTGGGTAGAAGGTCCTGTTTCCATGCTGTATGACTCTGACTCTTATCCTCTAACTGAGCATAAACTGGCTTGATTTCAGGCTATTTTGATGCTGGATAGATACCTGATTGAAGTTCAAACAGGTTGCTGAAAATCTGGGAGGTGGCAATGCAGTCAAGGAGGGAAGAGTCAATAAGTAACAGAGGCATTTGCTAAGGAGACAGAACTCTCAGATGACTGCTAGCATGGGCTCCACAAGCAGAAACTGAACACGCAGCAGTTGAATAGAGTCAAGGGAGAAGAACGTATGAAGCTTTTAGAAGATTTGAATCTTGGGTTGTGGGTGAGGTGGTAGACTTGCTCGCCAAGCCAGTCTGTTTGATTTCAGACATTTTGTCACCATGTTAGCTGACAAAATGTCAGTGTGCCTCCGGTGAAGCGTTGGTGTTCTGTCCTGCGTGTTGTTTATATACCTTGGTTTGGTTGGCATCACTACTTCTGGTTCTGTTTTTCAATGGTTTGTATATTGGGTCCAGTTCAATGTGTTTGTTATTGGAGTTCTGGTTGGAATGCCAGGCCTCCAGGAATTCCCTGGCATGCCTCTGTTTGACCTGTGCAGTAGTGGATGTGTTGTCCCAGACAAATTAATGTCCTCCTTTGTCCATATGTACTGAGACCAGTGAGAATTGGTCATGTTTCTTGAAACATTAATTGTTTTGCTTTTAAAACTAATTGTTCCAACTTAACATTGAGTCAGAGGTATTGGTAATTCAGTGTCATATTGGGTTGTGGTGATCAAGTTTTCATGGCCTTCATCCTGGTTTGCATAAACAGTTTTTTGTGTGAATGTAATTAATTGCACTTTAGGGGCGGAGAGCAAAATTTGCAAATGCTTTGATGCAAATGACACCAACTTCTCAGTATTACCATGTAATTGCATTTTATTGATAATGTCCTATCAGGGCATACGCACGAATTGGAAACTCCTACTTCAAGGAAGAAAAGTACAAAGATGCTGTTCAGTTCTACAACAAGTCTCTCGCAGAGCATAGGACTCCGGAGGTCTTAAAGAAGTGTCAGCAAGTACGTGTTCCTGTCTTAATTTTCCTTTTGGAAGGATTTCTGAAAGATGCCTGAACAGAGAGGTGTATTTAGAACCTCATAAAGCAGGCCAGGGTATTTTGCAAACCACCTCTCTCCCCACCACACTGTTGCCTTTTGGCTGGAAAATACGGATAGGAGTTATCAAAACTGGATAATTATAGTAGTCTATTTAGGCTCGCTCTTGACTATGGGAGTAATCATGGAAACCCTTTCTTCTGGGCTTTATTTTCTAAAATAACTCTCTTGTAGGCTGAAAAGATCCTAAAGGATGCAGAGCGGGCGGCTTACATCAATCCTGAGCTTGCCCTTGAAGAAAAGAATAAAGGCAATGAATTCTTCCAGAAAGGTAACATCACATTATTGATTAGATTCTGCAGATGTTAACGTGCACTAAGAGTAGGAGTGTAACTGGTACTGGAATATGATTCATTCCTTTATTCTTAAGGCTTTGGATTACTTCAATTTACAAAGCAGCAATATTTTGGCACCAGAAGGTGCATCAGCAGAATCAGATGTATTCTTAGTATCTTGAAAACCAGTTTCATTTATCTGCACTTGAAAGTAATTTGAAACTCCAAGTTCCTGGCTTCTTGACCTGCATGTTGCATACCAGCCTGTTGTGTTGATGCTTTGCTTTGTAAGTCTCGTGAAACACCGTGATGCTCATCCGTGTTCTCAACTGCACCACCCCAGTACTTTTTAGACGGTAGTTTGTTCCACCCTGAAGGTTTTTAACACTTTTCCCCCTACAATTCCCGCAAGGCAGGCTAATCATGCAGGTTAGATTGCATGGGATCCAGGGAGAGCTAGCTAATTAGATTCAAAATTAGCTTGATGGTAAGAAACAGAGCAATGTTTAAAGGCTGTTTTGTGGACTGGAGGCCGGTGACTAGTGGTGTGCCATGGGGTCAGTGTTGGGACCTTTTTTTTGTTTGTTATTTGTGTAAATGATCTGTATGTGAATATACAAGGCATAATTAATAAGTTTTCTTGGATTTTGCAAAATTAGGAGATACCATTGACAGCAAGGAAGGTTATCAAAAATTACTGAAGTGATCTTGATCAGATGGGGAAGTGGGCTGGGGATTGGCAAATGCAGTTCAATCCACATAAGCGTGTGGTGTTGCACTTTGGAAGTCAAACCAAGGCAGGACTTGTACAGTAAATGGTAAGGTCCTGAGGACTGTTATGGAACAAATGGACCTAGGAGTACAAGTACATCGCTTGTTGAAAGCAAATCACAGGTAGACAGGGTGGTGAAGAAGGCATTTAGCATGCTGGCCTTCCTTGGTCCAGGGATTGAGTTTCGGAGTTGTTACAGTTGTATAAGTTGTTAGTGGGGCTGCACTTGGAGTATTGTGTACAGCTTTGGTCACCTTGTTATGGAAAGTGTGCGAAGAAAGATTTACGGGGATGTTGCCGGGACTGGTAGGCCTGAGTTATAGGGAGAGGTTGGCCAGGATAGGACTTTATTCCTTGGAATGTAGGAGAATGAGAGGTGACCTTATTGGGGTGTATAAAATCATGGCGGCATAGATAAGATGAATGCATACAATCTTTTTCTCAGGGATGGGGAATTGAAAACTAGACGGAATAGATTTAAGGTGAGGGGGGAGAGACTTAAGGAGGACCTGAGGGGCAACTTCTTCACGAAGAGAGTGGTGTATATATAGAATGGGCTGCCAGAGAGAGTGGTTGAGACAGATGCAGTAGCAACATATAAATCATTTGGATAGGTACATGGACAGGAACGGTTTAAATGAATATGAACTTGAGTGAGCACCATGGTCAGCTTGGACAGATTTGGGCTGAAGGGTCTGTTTCCATGCTGTATTACTGTCTGACTCAATCACAGCTTGTTTGAAAACTTTGTCACTTTAAGTTGGGTATCTATCTTCACAAGACGATCTAAACTCTCAGTGGCCCATCACCAGTGCTTTTCTGAACAGCAAAGATGATTGAAATTTCATGTTGAAACTCCATTTTGTTTAGAGCCCCGTAGTATTGCAGCCTAAGGTTTTTGGCAGGCTCTTTGTTTTTAAATTACTGCACCCTCTCATGATTTGGGCACTAAAAATCATGGGAGCTGGAAATTACTTTTAGATGGGCTCCATTTAACCCCAAAATTGCCAAATCCCAAATATCCTATGCAGCTTTGGATAGCGAGTTGGCTATATGGGTTTTATGCTTTATTTAAAGAGGAAAGCAGAAGGTGGAACAGACGGGAAGTTCGGGAAAAAAGATTGGAGAAGGTTTGGGTGGGCAGGGGTGTCATCAGTGATCAAAGGTGTCCTCAAGCAAAAGGAGTGTTATTGGCTGTAGAGAAGACATGAAACACAGACCCAGAGTAGGTATTTAATAGTTAGATAAAGATCCACTCTGACTGAAACCAAAATCGAGGGGAAAAAAAATGCAGACACTGGAAGGAAAGTAAATACAAAAATAGAGGGCAGCATTCACGGTCTGAAGTGGTTGAACTCAATGTTGAGTCCTGAAGGCTGTGAAGTGTCTATGCAGGAAAATAAAGTGCTACTCCTCCAGCTCCAAATGTGCGCATGAGAGTAAGGTGGTATACTGAAATAGTACATTGCTGGAATGTTGGTCCTGCTTACAGAATGAGTAGAGAAAAAGCTTGATGACTCAATCTTAAATTTAATCTTACCCTCTAACCACTTCACATCTTCCTGAATCACTTGCTCCTCCCCAGATCTGAGATTCTCCAACACTTTGTTTTTACTTCAAACTTCCAGCCTCTGCAATGTTTTGCTTTTGTCTAAACAACTTCGTTGATTTTACTGAATACATTGGCTCAGTGTCTGTCTTTTAAAACAAACCTTCACCAATTAGACAGAACTAGCATCAGGAAACCGGTGTATGTCATAGAGATGTACAGCATGGAAACAGATCCTTGGGTCAGACTGGCCCATGCCGACCAGATGTCCTTAATTAATCTAGTCCCATTTGCCAGCATTTGACCCATATCCCGCTAAACCCTTCCTATTCATATATCCATTCAGATGCCTTTTGAATGCTGTACCAGTCTCCTCCACTTCCTCTGGCAGTTCATTCCATACATACACTGTCTTTGGCGTGAAACAGTTGCCCCTTGGGTCTCTTGTTAAATCTTTCTCCTCGCACCTTAAACTTATGCCCTGTAATTTTAGACTCCCTTACCCTTGACTATTCACCCTATCTGTGCCCCTCATGACTTTATAAATCCCTATACGGTCATACCTCAGCTCCAGGGAAAGTAGCCCCAGCTTATTCAGCCTCTCCATATAGCTCAAATCCTCCAACCTTGGCAACATTCTTGTAAACCTTTTCTTCACCATTTCAAGTTTAACAATGTCTTTCCTATATCAGGGAGACCAAAACTGAATAAACTATTCCAAAATTCGCAACTGCAATATCCTCACAACTCTTGTACTCCATGCATTGACCATTAGAGGCAAGCATGTGAAATGCCTGCATAGTTCCTTGAAATTGAGTCATGGATAGATAGAAAAAGCCTTCTTCATTATCCTATGCTTACCTTTATTGGTCAGTGCATTGAGTATAGGAGTAGAGAGGTCATGTTGCAGCTCTGCAGGACGTTGGTTGGGCCACTGTTGGAATACTGCATGCAATTCTGGTCTCCCTGCTGTAGAAAGGATGTTGTGAAACTTGAAAGGGTTCAGAAAAGATTTGACGTTGTGGGAGTTGGAGGGTTTGAGCTACAAGGAGAGGCTGATTGGACTGGTGCTGTTTTTTCTTGGAGCATCAGATACTGAGGGGTGACCTGAGAGGTTTATAAAATCATGAGGGATGGACAGGGAAAATAGACAAGATCTTTTCCCTGGGCTGGGGGAGTCCAAAACTAGGGGGTGAGGTTTAAAGTGAGAGGGGAAAGATTTAACAGAGGGTGATGCGTGTATGGAATGAGGTGGTGGAGGCTGGTACAATTACGACATTGAATGTTGTAATTGAATTGGGTGGGTATATGAATAGGAAGGGCTTAGAGGGATATTGCCCAAATGCTGGAACTGGATTTATATAGGATATCTGGTCAGCATGGACGAATTGGATCGAAGGGTCTCTTTCTATCCTGTATATCTCTGACTTCACTTGCAAGGAACTGAATTACGACAATCTCTAGTATACAGGCACAGCAAGTGGATTGTTACCGTTATTGTAATGAGAATGGAATTTTAAAAATGAGGATATTTTGCTAGAGTTGTACAGGGTGTAGGTAAAACCACCTCTGGAATCCTGTGCACTCCTGTCGTCTCTTCAAAAAAGATAATTGCATTAGAAGCAGTTCAGAGAAGGTTCACTTGAATGACTTCTGGGATGAGTTTACTGTCTTGAGAGGTTTGGATACTTGGCTGTATCCATTGGTGATTACAAGATTTATCTGTATGCTTTGACAAGATGCTGTGGGATTGAACAGGGTGGATACTGAAAGGATATTTCCAGGGTACACTGTTTAAAATGTGAGGCATCTCCCATTTAAGGTAACAGTGAGAATTTTGAGGGTTAAGGGCAAGCCTTTGGAGCTGCCTTCCCCCAGAGGATGGTGAAGGCTAGGTCATTGAGTTTTTTTATTTAAAGGCAGAGGTGCATAACTCCCATGTTTATCAAGAATCTATCAGGGATAAGGTGGAATGTGGAGGTGAGGCCACAGTTGGATCAGTCACAATTTCATTGAATGGTGGAGCAGGCTGAATGACATACTGCTTCTAACTTTTTTTTTTGCTAAAGTATTAATTACTGGAATAAAACTGGAACATGCCATTCATTTGGTTTGGTTATTCAAATAGAAGATTCACTCTATGGTCCCCACCATCTTTCAAATTCTTGAATATTCTGGAAACTGCCCATAGACAGAAAATGAATACCAAATCCAAGGAAATGGAATAATAAGTACTGTTCCCATCAATAATTCATGTTGCCTGTCCCTAGTTGCTCTGTAACTGAGTGCCTTACTACACAACTGTTACAATTAGCATTGAGTCATTTGTTATCTTTTTAATGGAGCACTCTGAAGTTTAGTTTTAGTTTGCATTTAGACTGGGTGATGTGTGAAGAGCGATTACATGTATGTTTTTAAGTGCTCAAGGAGTGTCATCCACACCTACAATTTAAGGACTGCATGTTTGTAATGTGTCTGCACATGATGTGCACGTGCCTCTGTGAAGTATGGTATGTAATGTACGGATGACCCTCTCATTTTAATCGTAGGTGATTACCCACAGGCAATGAAACATTACTCAGAAGCTATTAAACGCAATCCTACCGATGCTAAACTCTACAGTAACCGAGCAGCGTGCTATACCAAGCTCTTAGAATTCCAACTAGCTCTGAAGGTAATAATACTTCATGAAACAATTTCACAACTACTACTCATGCGAGGCGCCCAGCTGTGGTGTTTGGTAACTTTGGAACAGAGTAGTATAAAAACAGGAATACGCCCCGTTTATTCTCCACACTGCTTAATTTGTTGTGAAGGTGTTTGATAGGGTTGACATGGCACAACTTTTCCCACTCTTGATTTCTGTTGAGATCAAGAAGTGGCAGAAATACAGTATAGCCAATACAACTAATTTAGGAGAGTTGTATTCACATCTACTGAGAATGAGGATCCACTCACATGGAGTGAGTGTACGATACGATGATGCATTGAGCTGGAGGATTAATGTTTAAGGAGATGTGGCCAGTGGATTTTTGGGCAATTTGGAAGAACTGACAGCAGAAGGAGGCCATTCAGCTCATCATCTCCGCACTGTCACTCTAAACAAGTATCCCACTGAATGCAAGAACAAAAGAATGCCTCTTCTTCCTTTTCAGATGATTGTCTTGATTCTCTTTTGAAAGCCTGAATTGAACCTGCCTCTACTATGTTCCCAAGCAATACGTTATAGTTCCAATCACTTGGAGTGTGAAAAATCATTGCTTTGTGTCTCCATTGCTGCTTCTGCCAATTACTTTAAACCTGCAACATTGCCTTCTTGATCCTTTCATGAATGGAAATGGTTTTCCCCTGACTACCCTGTCCCGACCCCAAATGATTTGAGTAGCTCTTATCAAATCTGCTTTTGACCATCTTCTTCACTCCAAGGAAGAGTGTCCAAACCTTCCTTCATCAATCTTTGTAACTGAAATTCGTTGTCTCTGGAAACACATTTTGGTGAATCTTTTCCGTATTCTGTCTCCAGATTCTTCACACCTTTCTTAAAGTACATCAGTAAGATGAAGACCAAAAAAAAGTGTTGTTTACAAGTTCGATATAATATCTTTACTCTCCCACTGTCTGCCACCGTTTTTTTAATAAATTAACTACCCCATGATCTGTCCTGCTGTCTTCACTGATCCATGATCCTATGCACTGTGATGAAATCAATTTCATTGAGAGACTGTAACACTTGAGAGAATCCTGCTTTTAGTTCACTTGATGGATGGCATACTGTACCTGTGCTGCACATAATAGGATGGAAATGAAAATGGATTTTCCCTTCTGAGCCTTAGTCAGATACTCCTGTTTGTTTCCTAGTATTGAACACATTAGACGGACGTTAGGGATGACTAATAGGAATATTTCGTAAATTGTTTGGGAAGTGTGTTTGGGGTTTAAAGTCTGAAATTTAGGCTATCGCATTATTTTCCATACTTTATGAAGTCATGCAGTTACTGAAAAATTTACAGGGACCCCCATAATGCGCAAGGTTGGATTTGCTTAATCTTGAAGCTACCAGTCCTTGTGAAAAAGAATATGTATTATAACTAATTTATATTGAACTAATTTTTAACTGCAAGCCAGTATGATTATAAAACAAATTTATGAACTTTGTTTTAAATTAATGCAAATGGTCTGGTTTTTTTTATTCTTTATGTTCCCACTCCATTCAGTATTTATCAAATCGTGACATTTTAATTCCCTTGCATGTCTGAATTTGTGAATCAAACATGAATATTTACTTAAGCTTGTAATATACCAATAATTTAAGATGGCTTTTATCTTCTATTACAGGACTGTGAAGATTGTATCCGCCTTGATCCTACATTTCGTAAGTGGTTTTGAATTTGTGGGGCAAATCCAGTCAATCTTGGGCTGATATGGAAACCCTTTTGACTTGTATGTTATCCCAAATTCATGCTAAGTTTTATCAGAGAATGGGTAGAAGTTGTATTGTTCAGTCATAACATTTAAATATTAAAGTCTGACTTTGTTAACAATTTACAACGATCAAAAAGTGTAGCTTTTGAAGCCAATTCAACTGAAACATTGTTCTGGTTGACCGATTTGTCTCCCTCTTGGCATATGGTCTCATTAGCATCAGTAATGTGATTTCTCCCCAAGTTATCACGAGTTGTGTACATACCTAACTGTGCACACACAAACACTTGTAGCATTCTGGTCATCTCTTTGCTCCTCTCCTGGGGGAAAATGTGGTCTGTAGAATATCCTTAGTACTGAATCTGGCCTTTCCTCTTGCTGCCATCTTAATGTTGGAGACATATCAATACAGCGAAGTGACACTTGTTCCTTGGCTTTGGCTGCTCTAAACTGCTAGGATAGAAACTAGTTGTATAGAGTGATGAGTTAATGATGAGCCCTAATTGACTCAAACCCTAGCATTTCTTGCAGGTAAAACAATAAGTGATTAATTCAGGGTTGGACTCTGACCAAGTAAGAGGCTGGATTCAATGCCTCTTCATGAGGGTTATCCTTGGGTCACTGGACATAGCAGGATGCAGAATATTCTGTACATTTGAAACTAGGATTGAGGAATGGGTAAAAATCAGTGTGTGACAGGAGCAAGGGCTAATTTGCCAGTCAGTGAATCATCATAATCTTGGCCCTGAATGCCTTTTGATTTCCATATTATCAATAAAAATCCAGTTTTAATATCTTTAAGTCTGCCGTGGAGGCTGTCTGCTATAAATAGATGTTGAATGTTGCAATGAATCTTAATTCAAATCCTCTACCTATTTGTTATAGTTAAGGGCTACACAAGAAAAGGAGCAGCCCTTGAAGCCTTGAAGGATTTCTCCAAAGCCATGGATGTATATCAGAAAGCGCTTGAGCTGGACTCGAATTCCAAGGTACGAATTGATCATCTTGCAGTTCATCTCTTGTTCTGCTCGTACAGGAGAGAAGTCTCTCCGGAGGTACAGTTTTAGGCAGTGCAATATGTTTGGTACTTGATAGTGTATTGAAGTAGTGGCATGCCTTGGCATTCTCAACATGGAAAATGTATTGTGTGAGCTGATGGCTTTTATATAGGGCTTCATTGCACTCGAGGGAGCTTTTGTAAGGTCTCAGTGTTTGAAGGGGAGATATTCCAACTGTGAAAATTGCAACCAAGTTTGTCATCAGTTCCTGGGAAGAGACAAGGTGCAGTTTTAAAAGACTTTGTGACCTTTTCAGCAGAGGTTAATCAGTATTTGAACATTCTTTTTGCCAGAATTGAGAGAGAAATGGCAAAGACAATAGAATATGTGATAGGCTGACGAAAGAGATTTACAAAAGTAAATGAGGTTGTGCTTCCTGGATGTTGGAACTTTCCATTTTGCAATGCAAGTATCATCACTTCTTTTCTTTTGAAATAAACAGAGGGTAAACCAGGAAGTCATTTCAGGCATTTACCACTTTGGATACCTACAGCCGATCTGCCTGTTCGTGTGTAGTTGTGCATTGGCCAGAATTTCTATATTTTCTTTACATCTGAAATAAATCGTAATGATAATTCATAACTCCACTGTTGATAAAAGGCTGGTCTGAAAGGGTGGTGTGAGACTTGTTTTCCTGTAGTTTTTCTGGTGGGAAATATGTCTTTGCCTTGGTGAAAAGGATATCTCTTGGATCATCTGCTTATGGTGTAGGAGTTATGGCAGGGTTATTGTGGGTAAAGTCATTAGAGTATTGTTAATCTCTGCAATATAGAAACACTTGTCTTCATCTGCATAAGAGGCTAGAACAAAAAGTGAGCAATTCATGGGAGTTTGTGATGACCTGCTAGGTTATTTTCGGGGTTGGGGTTTGATTTATTTCTTCATTATAGTCGTTTAGACATTATAGTCATACAGCACCGAAACAGACTCTTCAATACAACCTGTACCTGTCCATGCTAACCATAATCCAAATGAAATTAGTCTCACCTACCTGCATTTGGCCCATATCCTTCCATACATTTTCTTTTGATTCCGTGCACTGGTTATGCAAATATTTCCCCCTCTGACAAAAACACGAGTGCTTCCTTTCCAGCACATCCATTTACATATTATGGAACCGGCACCTGCACCAAGCTGGTGGATTGGTTTAAGCAGCCCTCTTGGCAGACGCTGGCACTAGTAGGGCTAGAGTACATATGCAAGGTGTAGTCATTTTGGCCTTGTCCCTCACAATTAGATTGGGGCAGTTCTGGAGCATGCTTTTGGAAATGTGGAGCACAGGCTGCCAATGTTACTGCATGTTGTCCAGCAATGAGATCAAACGATGCAACAGATAATTTTTTCCTGAAATTCTTTAGGAAGCTTCTGAAGGTTATCAGCGCTGCCTCATGATGCAGTATAACCGGAATGACACTCCAGAAGAAGTAAAGCGCCGTGCCATGGGTGATCCAGAGGTGCAACAGATCATGAGTGACCCTGCAATGAGGTTGATCTTGGAGCAGATGCAGAAAGATCCTCAGGCACTAAGCGAGTGAGTAGATGTGCTCAAATGAAAAATAGATTGCATCATCGAATCTCTGCAGTGTTGAAAGAAGCCATATGGCCCATCGAGCCTGCACCAATGTTCCGAAGAGAATCCCACCCAGGCCCCCACCCTCCTATCCTGTATTTGTAACCCCACATTTACCATGGCTAACCCACCTAGCCTACACAACCCAAGTCACTATGGGCAATTTAGCATGGCCAACCCACCCAGTCTTCACATCTTGTGACTCTGGGAGGAAGCCAGAGGACCTGAAGAAAACCCGCACAGCTATGGGGAGTGTGTGCAACGTCCATGCATACATTCACCTGAGGGTGGAATCAAACCTGGGTCCCTGGCGCTGTGAGGAAGCAGTGCTAACCACTGAGCCACTCTGTCACCTGCAAAGATGTTTTCATCTTCATTCTCTTGCATGAGTTCTGAATCCTCCTTCATGAATCAGTGTTTTTAGTTAAAATTGTGAAATCAATTGCTTAAATTTCTATTGCATTGTTAAACTCCATGTTGTGGCAATAGAAAGATGTGGGGTGAGGGAATGAATAGTTGTTGCTCTGCTTTATTGCTGAGCTCTATCAGATCATACTACCTCAACTGCTTATTCTCTCTTCCCTCCCCAGCCACTTGAAGAATCCTGTTATAGCCCAGAAGATTCAAAAACTCATCGATGTTGGTCTCATTGCAATCCGGTGATGACTCTTAAGATTTCAGCAGAGATGAGACTAGGACCGTCTGACAGGAACATGCCCTGTGGGAATTTAGGGGAGGGTGGGTAAAAGGAAAAAAAACATTTAAAGCAGCCAAAATAAACAGTGTACAGCATCTCATCTTTGTTTTTATTTGTGACATCTGATTATTTTGTGATCTAATGGTATTTAGCACAATCTTGGTGCAAACCTATAGCCTGTGCACTTTCTGTAATTTTATTTTTCCATTTTTAAGAAGACAGTATGAAATATGCATCTCTATTGCTGATGTAACCTTGCAGTAACCGTAGAGATGAGGTTTTCAAATTTTGCAGTTTATCGCATGCGAAGAGTTGCATTAAAGTGTTGTATCCAACTATCTGTGCATCCCCTGTCCAGTTCTGTTTCTTGCTGTAATTATTGCAATTTGCAGACATAATGTGTGCGTATTCATCAGAGTGCTGCACATTATATATCATACCCCACCTCACTTATCTGTCTTCTTGACTGTATTTTCTCTCCTTTCTCAATTTTTGTATTGCCTGTGCTTTTTAATACCGTATTTCTCATGTGTAGCTTGCCTGAGCAACCAGCAAGATCTTATTATACACGACTACCATTTTGTTTTGTTTTTTCACCACTACTTGCCTCCATCTGCCTAAGATGAGAGCCGTGCTCAGATCAACTACTGATCTTAATGTTCTGGGTTTGGAATATTTGGGGATTGTATTTTTCTTCCAAATGTTTCTTTGACATCTAAAGATGACAGTTTTACTGAGCTCTTCTCCACGGATACCTTCATATGCTTTCCCTTTGAAAGCTGGGACGTGAATGTGGTCATCGGCATACTAAGGAGAATGGACTTCTTCTCTGTCAAATAAGTGGAGGTGAATTTGAGTTGTAGCACATACAGCACTTGCATGTATAATTGAATAGTTTGAAATCCTCACACTTTCTATATTTAAGGGGAACGCCATCTGCATTTGTTAACTCCTTCCAAATCAGATTTAGGAAGGAGTTATAAACACTGCAGTTGGCTGCTGCTTGGTCTTCCTTGTTCCTGTTTTTCTTTAAGCTTAGCCAGGCAGCTGAATCAGCAAGAGAAATTGTGATCTTGAATGCTCCGCTACAGAAAGGAACTGGCATGAATTGGGCTTCTTTTTCCTTTTTAAGGTGGTAAGTATCATGTTTGAAGCAAATTCTAGCTGCTGTCTTCCAGAAGTATTCCTCCAAACCCAAGCAAGCACAGGATAAATTAAACTGCACCCACATTTGGTTGGTTGAGAATTGTGCAGTCAATACCAACAACATCCGTCAGGGGTCACTGTTGATTCTAAGTTGTGAGGGCAGGAACTATTCTCAATGCTAGTTACACTCAATGATAAAGCAAGTTGCTTGATTGACACCTCATGTTGCCTTAAACAGTCAACCCTTCTGCCACTGGTATTTTGTGGCTGTAATGTTGTAAGATGCACTGCAGCAAATTGCAAAGGCTTCCTGGTGGTGGCTTGACCTTGAAAGACAGCAGCTGCAGATCTCCATCCAGCATCCTGAATTGAATATAAGATAACAAAGCGTGGGGCTGGATGAACACAGCAGGCCAAGCAGCGTCTCAGGAGCACAAAAGCTGACGTTTCGGGCCGAGACCCTTATGATGAAGGGTCTAGGCCCGAAACATCAGCTTTTGTGCTCCTGAATGCTACTTGGACTGCTGTGTTCATCCAGCCCCACGCTTTGTTATCTCGGATTCTCCAGCATCTGCAGTTCCCATTATCCTGAATTGAATGTTGCCCAAATCATAAGTATCAGCAGATAACCAGGTTTGGTGGCATTAATTTAAACTTAAATATTGGCCAGGCCAATGAGGGAGGATTTTTAAGATAATAAAATGTGAGGCTGGATGAACACAGCAGGCCAAGCAGCATCTCAGGAGCACAAAAGCTGACGTTTCGGGCCTAGACCCTTCATCAGAGAGGGGGATGGGGGGAGGGAACTGGAATAAATAGGGAGAGAGGGGGAGGCGGACCGAAGATGGAGAGTAAAGAAGATAGGTGGAGAGGGTGTAGGTGGGGAGGTAGGGAGGGGATAGGTCAGTCCAGGGAAGACGGACAGGTCAAGGAGGTGGGATGAGGTTAGTAGGTAGCTGGGGGTGCGGCTTGGGGTGGGAGGAAGGGATGGGTGAGAGGAAGAACCGGTTAGGGAGGCAGAGACAGGTTGGACTGGTTTTGGGATGCAGTGGGTAGAGGGGAAGAGCTGGGCTGGTTGTGTGGTGCAGTGGGGGGAGGGGATGAACTGGGCTGGTTGAGGGATGCAGTGGGGGAAGGGGAGATTTTGAAACTGGTGAAGTCCACATTGATACCATATGGCTGCAGGGTTCCCAGGCGGAATATGAGTTGCTGTTCCTGCAACCTTCGGGTGGCATCATTGTGGCAGTGCAGGAGGCCCATGATGGACATGTCATCAAGAGAATGGGAGGGGGAGTGGAAATGGTTTGCGACTGGGAGGTGCAGTTGTTTGTTGCGAACTGAGCGGAGGTGTTCTGCAAAGCGGTCCCCAAGCCTCCGCTTGGTTTCCCCAATGTAGAGAAAGCCGCACCGGGTACAGTGGATGCAGTATACCACATTGGCTTTCTCTACATTGGGGAAACCAAGCGGAGGCTTGGGGACCGCTTTGCAGAACACCTCCGCTCAGTTCGCAACAAACAACTGCACCTCCCAGTCGCAAACCATTTCCACTCCCCCTCCCATTCTCTTGATGACATGTCCATCATGGGCCTCCTGCACTGCCACAATGATGCCACCCGAAGGTTGCAGGAACAGCAACTCATATTCCGCCTGGGAACCCTGCAGCCATATGGTATCAATGTGGACTTCACCAGTTTCAAAATCTCCCCTTCCCCCACTGCATCCCTCAACCAGCCCAGTTCATCCCCTCCCCCCACTGCACCACACAACCAGCCCAGCTCTTCCCCTCTACCCACTGCATCCCAAAACCAGTCCAACCTGTCTCTGCCTCCCTAACCGGTTCTTCCTCTCACCCATCCCTTCCTCCCACCCCAAGCCGCACCCCCAGCTACCTACTAACCTCATCCCACCTCCTTGACCTGTCCGTCTTCCCTGGACTGACCTATCCCCTCCCTACCTCCCCACCTACACCCTCTCCACCTATCTTCTTTACTCTCCATCTTCGGTCCGCCTCCCCCTCTCTCCCTATTTATTCCAGTTCCCTCCCCCCATCCCCCTCTCTGATGAAGGGTCTAGGCCCGAAACGTCAGCTTTTGTGCTCCTGAGATGCTGCTTGGCCTGCTGTGTTCATCCAGCCTCACATTTTATTATCTTGGAATCTCCAGCATCTGCAGTTCCCATTATCTCTGAGGATTTTTAAACTGGTTTTTAGAGGATTTTTTTACTACTTGAGAAGATAGGTGGGTCACTGGTTCAACATGGCAGCGAAAGGCCACATCTCTGACAGACAAGTGGGAGTTGTACCCAGAGCTTTCTGACTCCAATGCAATGTTACTCGTTCTTCCATTAGAGATTATTGGCCTTCCTGAAGTAATAATGCAGACAGGGTTGTAACTATTTGATAGGGAAGCTTCTTGTCCAGCATGTCAGGAGGCAGAGAAATGGTGCACCTTCAAAATATCTACCTCTTGGTGGGGAAATACCAGCCCTGTGTTCTAGATCACCAAAAGTCAAAACTGCAGCCTACTGCCCACGAGTAAGCATGTGTAACAGGTTTTCTGTGGGTGCAGAACCAAGGAAATATTAGTGTCACAATATGAGAGGTTGATTAGTCACAGACTAATGAGGGAAGGGTTGGGAGACTAGCTTGGTAAATATTCAAGATTTGACTTTTGGAGAGCAATACTGGGCATGAGAGATGCATGAAAAAGGAAATGCTTTTGTTCAGATACATTGAGTCAGCAGCATCATTCCTCCATATTAAGTTCTCCATTGAGAGTAATGGGGAGCGTTAACACATGCAACCTGAGAGGTCATCTAGTGTAGTAGTATTGTTCTTGCATCTGAGGCAGAAACTCTGGGCTGTAAAGGCCCAGGAATGTTTTACTTGTATTCATTCATTAAGGTGTATCCCTGGCTAGGCCCAGCATTTATTTATCCATCCCCCTAATTGTTCTGGTGATAGTGGTGGTGGTTGGCTGCTGGCTTGAACCACTGCAATCCTTGGGGTTGTACACTCACAATGCCATTAGAGGGAATTCAGGGATTTTTTCCCCAGAGACACTAGCGGAATGACTGACTATATCTACGGATCAGGGCATGTCTGCAGTCCAGGCGGTGAGTTTGCTGAGGGTGGTGTTCCTGTATATCTGGTGCCCCTTGTCGTCCCAGTGGTGGCGCTCTAGGTAAGAGGTGGATTCAGAAGATGCTGGCTTAACAGTTGAACATAACTCAAGTTTAAAGCTCTATGATATCTTTGCACCAGAAATAGCAAAATCTAGTTGGCATCTAGGGGTGTTACAGTCACCTCTTAGGAAGGTTGTGCAATGGACAATACAAATGATGTGACGTCTGCATTGTGAAAACTTCATGAGATTGCTGAGTAATATAGAGATGATTTCATATGACATTCAGAACGGTGACTGGTGTGTTAGTAAAGGAAAGGAATATTGTCACATATATTTGTACAACAAAAGGTGGTGACAAATGATCTGGGAGATTTTTTTCCCTTCACCAGAGTATCAGAAAACTACCCCCTGCAACCTCCCATCCTAGCCACTCACCATTCTGACTTGGAAATGTATTGCCATTCCTTTGGTGTCGCTGGGTCAAAATCTTGAAATTCCCTACTGTTTCGGTGTTGTGAGTCAATGCACTGCAGCGGTTCAAGAAGGCAGCTCACCATCACCTTCTCAAGGAGGGGATAGCAGTAAATGCTGGACCCAGGTAGTGACACCTCTATCCCACAACCGAATTAAAAAGCAAGGACGTCGAAGGTTGTGTTGAAGGTGTGCATGAGAGCTGCCCGGAAGACATGCTCCAACAGTTGGACTGGTTCAGACAAACTTCCAACAAACCCCAAACTTCGATGCAATTCTATTGGGAGAGGGAATAAAAAGTACCTCCAGCTTTTTCAAGTGGTTTCAAAGGTTGGAAACCAACGAGAAGAAAACGTGACAGCACCGGTTGGGAGAGGGGTAGGGATTGAAGGCAAGTAGCTCAAGTCTCTGTAAACATAAATCCTCAGCTACAGGTAGGTAAATGAGTGTAGCGCTTTGCCCTAGCATGCCTGTCTGCTTCATCATTTGTACAGTCACCACCTTGAGATTACAAAAGCCGCCAAGTAGGTAAGTCTGGAGCTCGCTGGTGGTGGCTTCAGTTTTGTTTTGACTTCAGTGTATATTGCAGGAGGGCAGTTTTTTTTTAAATAGAAACTAGGGACCTGGGTGGACAGACTTCTCCCTTAACGGAAACTGCTTACATGTTTTGAAATTGGTCGGTAACGCCCTGCTCGGCGAGAGAGAAAGAGAACAGGAAGTTTCATCTCTGGCACATGTTAAGAGGGAAAGACACTTGCTAACCGATTCACCAACTGTGACCAGGAGCAGCTGGACCTCGGGCAAACTGGTGAGGTTTTAATCTGTTGAACCGTGGTTGGGGGTTACTTAGTCAACTTGGTGTTTAACGAGGGGCAGGTCAGTTTGCTTTGGTGAGACGTGTTTGTGCTGTACGTGTGTTACATCGTCGACTAATACAGCACTGCTGGAGGCTATTCAGCCCATCAAATCTTGACTTCTCCAATTATTCCCACTTTGTCCCATCCTGCAAATGTTGCCTTTTCGAGTATTTGTCTAGTCAATTCCCTTCTGAAAGTTGCTGGAGTTAGCTTCCACCATGCTTTTACATAGTGCATTCTATTGAAATCGGCGCAAAAATTTCTCCTCCCATCCTCGGGGCCTTTGCCCAAGTCTCTTCAATCCGTGTCCCTCTGGTGACCTACCCTCCTGCTTCAGGGAACACTTTCTCCCTCGTTGGCTCAATCCAACAGCCCCTTCGATTCCATGTCACTCTGCACCTTCTCTGTTGGGTGGAGAATTTAACTTCTGGGATTTAAACAAAAATTCTCCGCTGTGTTAACTTCTAGTAAGTTCTTTTGGGAGTTGTGAAATGCTTAGTTGTGCATTCAGGCAACCAGAATTATTTTTGTTACGCCAAATGGCTGTGAAGGTCATTCACATCGTTGAGATTGTCCCATGAGGGTGCAAATTACACACTTAAATGGTTCCTTGCCTCACTTTTCTTCATGGAGGGTTTGTTTTGTTGGCTATTATTGATGGGATTTCAGGAGTTCTCAGACCTGAAAGCCTGTAGAGATAGAACTTTGTAGGAGTTTGAAAACAATGGAACATACTGTTACAAGTATCGGGGAACAGGAGGGACTTGAACATTAGTCTTCTGGTGCAAAAGTTAGGACCAACACCACTGCCCTACAAGCACCCCTTTAAACTGGCGCTTGTACTGTCTGTGATAACGGGAACTGCAGATGCTGCAGAATTCAAGATAATAAAATGTGAGGCTGGATGAACACAGCAGGCCCAGCAGCATCTCAGGAGCACAAAAGCTGACGTTTCGGGCCTAGACCCGGGTCCAGGCCCGAAACGTCAGCTTTTGTGCTCCTGAGATGCTGCTTGGCCTGCTGTGTTCATCCAGCCTCACATTTCATTATCTTGTACTGTCTGTCTCCTGTTTCATCATGAGGTATTCCGTTCCAAGATTACTCAACAGCTGTCACTGCAAATACACAACACCCTCCTGTCCTGTCCTCCAGGGTCACCTGTTTGCATATTTCAGAACTATTGTCAATTTTACCTGCTCTGTACCAATCTCTGTCACCCCCTTCACCCCTTCCCTGTCTCTGTCACCTCCTCCAATCCCCTATACCCACTCCCTGTCTCTGTCAGCCCCTCCCTGTCTCTGTCACCTCCTCCAGTCCCCTACGCCCCCTCCCTGTCTCTGTTAGCCCCTCCAGTACTGGGGGCCGTGCCTTCAGCTGCCTGGAACCCTGAGGTCGGAATTCCCTTCCTAAACCTGTCCGTCTCTCTCTGCCATCTTTTCTCTCTTGCCTTTTAAGACACTCCTTAGTCTGTTGTCTTTGAATGAGCTATTGTTAGCATCTTGTCACTGTGTGACTTGGTGTCAATTTTCTTTAATCTGATTTATATTCCAATGATGCACTCGGGCTGTTGTGCTGAGCGAGTGGATACAAATGTGAGTTGTCCGGAAGGACAACCTCTAAGTGTGCTTTGTGTTAGAATAATGTCTTGGGGGCCATTTACTGTTCTTGAACTGTTCAGAAATGTGACTGTTGAATCTCCGACTCATTGTGTTGACCATGTAGCACCCGTGAGAGTGTGTTTGTGTGTGTGTGTGTGTGTGTGTGGTGTCTGTTTTACTCAGGATATTCAGTTGAAAGATTAACTCCCTGAAGTGAGACATTTCCGATGACTGGAAAGGATGGAGAAAAGACGATTATGTCATCTTGTAAAAGTCAGATTGATATCAACATTTATGGTTTCTTAAAAAAAAGTTAAACAAATAAAACATCATGTGGTACAGAGAGAGGCCGTTAGGCCCATCAAGAAAATGGCAGCTCCTTTTCAAGCAATTACCCAATTTTGAATGTTCCAGTTGAATCTGCTCAACCCTGCCCTTTCAGGCTATGCGTCCCAGATCGCAACAACTCACTGCCTCAAATAAAACATTCTCCTTCTCTTTCCCTCTTTGATAGTCTTCAATCTCTCACCCTCTCGTGACTGACCCTCCCTGCTCTGCTGCGCATATTGACTTGATGGAACATCACCACCCCCAGACATTTGTGAGGGAGAGAGATCTGGTTGTGGCAGGGACAGCCATGTTTCTGATTAAAGTCATCCAGGCCCAATGGATAGTGGTTAGCACTGCTGCCTCACACCACCAGGGACTCAGGTTCGATTCCACCCTCTGTCTGTGTGGAGTTTGCACATTTCCCAGTACAAAGATGTGCAGGTTAGGGTGAATCAGCCATACTACATTGCCCCATTAGTATCCAGGAAAATGTAGGCTAGGTGGTTTAGCCATGGGAAATGCAGAGTTACAGGGATAAGGTATTGGGGTGGGTCTGGGGATGCTCTTCAGAGATTGGTATGGACCCAATTGGGCCAAATGGCCTGCTTCCACACTGTAAGGTTTCAGGGAGCACACGTTGGTCAATGTAAAACGGTCAATGGGGAAGAAACTGAAAGGAAGGCAGTTTTGAGACACAAACCTGGCCAACACCCAAAAGGGAGGACCAATGACAGTGGGCTAGACGTTTGGAGTAGGGAGGTCAGGATCCATCAGCAGATTGTGGCAAGGTTGTAAGAAATAAACCATGAAAAGCTGGAAACATCTGATGCAGGGAGAGAGAGAGAAAGGACATATAATGAGGTGAGTGACAAAATGGGACAGCCATGAAGAGGAAAACAAGGAAGTACTCAAAACAGATTCAAGGAAGCTGTGGGAAGTGAATAAGATGCAGTGGGATTGGAAGAGCAATGGGTGACTGATGGCAGGAGATGGTTGGTCAAGCGAGCATTGTGGTGACTCCAGATAAAATGGGAGAAAGCAAAAGAAAAGAAAATTGAGAGATAAGTCAGTAATATACCCTGCATGTGCTAAACCAAAATCGATCCTTTGTTTATCTCAGTTTATACTTGTGCTGCATCCAAAGGCATCTCGCAGGAAGAAAGAACTTGGATTTGTATTAACTTGGGAATTTGCCTTGCACCCAGATCTGCATTTCTACAGAGATTCATTTTGATATCCCCTACAATAGAATTCACACACAGCAAGCTCTCGTAGAGATAACAAGCCAGCTCTTTGATTTTCCTTTGGTATCACCACAGTTCACTGTTGAGATCAGCGTTTGTTCCCCATCCCTAATTACCCCATTGAGTGCCTCTCTCTGGCCATTTCAGAGGGCAGTTAAGAGTCAACCACATCATCGTGGGTCTGGAGTCACATGTAGACATGTAAAGATGGCAGATTTCTCTTCCCTAAAGTGCATTAGTGACTCAGGTAGAGTCCTACAGCTCAGAAACAGACCCTTCAGTCCAACTTGTCCATGACAACCAGGCATCCTAAATTTCCCTGCATTACTTTTAT
This sequence comes from Stegostoma tigrinum, assembly GCF_030684315.1. Lineage (NCBI taxonomy): Eukaryota > Metazoa > Chordata > Chondrichthyes > Orectolobiformes > Stegostomatidae > Stegostoma > Stegostoma tigrinum. Next base: position 4,384,845 of record NC_081395.1, on the reverse strand, counting down.
TCATTCACAGGAACATCGCTAGTTGGTCAGAGTTATATATGGTCTATGTTGCCAGGGGACAGAGCAAATATTGTCAGTAGTGGATTTTTGTTTTGAAATTCATTTAGAAGTTGAGGGCATCTCTGGATAGTCCAGCATTTATTGTTCACCTCTAATTGACCAGTTGAGAGTCAACCACATTGCTGTGGGTCTGGAATCACATTTAGCCAGACCAGGTTAGGATGGCAATTTCATACCCTGAAGGAACATTAGTGAACCAGATGGGCTTTTGCCCCCCTCAACAATTGGAAATGGGTTCATCAATAGACTCTTAATTGTGGATTTTTGTTGGATTCAAATTCTACCATCGGCCTGGTGGAATTCGAACCCAGACTCCCAGAGCATTGCCAGGGTCCCTGGCTTAACAGCCCGGTGACAACACTACTAGGCCATCGTCTTTATAGTGTTTGACGCAGATGCTGCTAAACCTCTCCTATTAATGTCCAAATGTCTGATTTCACCGTCGCCAGCTACCAATTCCAGATCTATTGTTAATGGAATTTTAATTTCCACCAGGAACAGTGCCTGGATTTGGACCTGTGTCCCTAGATTAGCCTAAGGAGTGGGGGCGGGGGGGTGCTTCTGCATTGCTAGCCCAGTGCTGTGGGCACCATGTCACTGTCTCCTTTGTAGCGATGTAGGTTAAGGGACAAATATTGGACCTGGTGGGGTGGAGGGAGTAGGGAGAAATGAGGAGGTCACTTCTCCATCCCCCCCCCCAACTCTTCTTCCTCCACCGCACCTCCCCCCACGACTTCTCTTTCAGTTCTCACCCAAACAGCACGCTGCTGAGAGAGGGGTGAGTGGGCTGTGCCCTTCGCTTAATAGAAAGGTCAAGAGGGTGAAGTGGATTGAAAGCGAGAAGTAAAAGGCAGGAAGATGGTGGGGGCAGGGAGGGGGTGTGTTAGAACAGAACGGAAGCTAATGTGGAGCGCTTAGAAGGCACCGATTCTGTGAAATTCACTTGTGGGGAGGGAGGTGGGGGGTGGGGGTGGGGGTGCTGGGAGCCGGTCCGCCATATTGCGTTTGGCTGAAGCGGAAGGCTCGAGGTGGAAGTGAGGTGGCCGCCGCGCTCCAGTTGAGCTGCAGAATTGGGTTGTCGGTCGGTATAAATAGCCAGAGAGAGTTCAACCGCCCCGAGCTTCGGAGGCTCCTTCCTGTTGTTAGAGAGGCTCCGATCCTGAGGCACGGGCAGGATGTTGTGGCAAGCCTAGGTGCCCATTCGTGGTCAGAAGGCGACGGGGGAATGTTCCTGCGTGAGTTTGGGGAGGGTGCGGTATGCAAGAGAACAGTGGACAGTCCCTTTCTCCCTCACCACCTTCTTCCCTGCACCACCCCCCAACCTCCTACTTAATGCCATACCTTATGCCATGGGGCGGGGTCAGCTTCGCGATGAGACCAGTGTTCGCAAGATTGAAGCCACCAAACAGCTCAAGGGTTACTCAGGGGGCATGGGGCAAAGGATGAGTGTCACCTTCCAAATCTCTCCACCTCACACCCAAAGGATCGCCTCCCTCCCCAGACCATCCCCGGCTCTCCCAGGCCATTCCTCTTTCAATCTGATTTGCATTCTCTTTAACCATTCGTGGGTTTGTCCAGCATTTATTGCCCCCCCCACCCCTATCCCTAATTGCCCCTCAAGGCAGTGGAGACCTGCCTTCTTGAGTCACCGCAGAGTGTATCACGTGGCGACATCCACAATGCCCCCTTAGGATTTTGACACGGAAGGAACAGCCAATATAGATTTCCAAGTCGGGATGGTGAGGGTCTCGGAGGGGAACATGTAGGGGATGGTGTTCCCATGTAGCTGCTGCCCCTTGTCCTTCTGGATGGAAGTGGTTGTGGGTTTGGAAGGTGCTGTCTGAGGATCAACCTTCTCTGAACTGTGTGTAATGCAAGTATATCCCTTCTGTGCACAGCGTAGGGTCTCACCAACACCCTGTAAAGCTGTAGCCAGGTTTCCATTTGTAGTAAAGAGCTCTCTTTCATCTGGCCTTATAATTACTCCCTGTAGCTACATGCTGACGTATTGATTCATTTACCAGGCCTCCCGAATCATGTTGGCCCCACCTTCCTGTAGTGTGTCTCCCTCTCCCTCTTTGCCACCACCGCCCCCCCCCACCCCCACCCCCACCCCAACGTGGTGGCTCAGTGGTTAGCACTGCTGCCTCACTACACCAGGAACCTGCATTCAAGTATTCCCTCGGGCAACCGTCTGTGTGAAGTTTGCACATTCTCCTCATGTCTGCGTGGGTTTTCTCTGGGTGCTCCAGTTTCCTACCGGGTTAGGATGGATTGGCCGTGCTAAATTGTCCCGTGGTGTTCTGGGATGTGCGGGTTAGGGTGGATTGGCCGTGCTAAATTGTCCCGTAGTGCCCAGGGATGTGCGGGTTAGGGTGGGATTGGCCGTGCTAAATTGTCCCATAGTGCTCAGGGATGTGCGGGTTAGGGTGGGTTGGCCGTGCTAAATTGTCCCATAGTGCCCAGGGATGTGGGGGTTAGGGTGGATTGGCCGTGCTAAATTGTCCCATAGTGTCCAGGGATGTGCGGGTTAGGGTGGGTTGGCCGTGTTAAATTGTCCCATAGTGCCCAGGGATGTGCGGGTTAGGGTGAGATTGGCCGTGTTAAATTGTCCCGTAGTGCCCAGGGATGTACGGGTTAGGGTGGGATTGGCCGTGCTAAATTGTCCCATAGTGCCCAGGGATGTGCGGGTTAGGGTGGGTTGGCCATGCTAAATTGTCCTATAGTGCCCAGGGATGTGCGGGTTAGGGTGGGTTGGCCGTGCTAAATTGTCCCATAGTGCCCAGGGATGTGCAGGTTAGGGTGGGTTGGCCGTGCTAAATTGTCCCATAGTGCCCAGGGATGTGTCGTTTAGCTGGATTATAGCGGGATGTGGATGGGTCTGGGTGGGATGTTCTGAGGGGCAGAGTGGACTTGTTGGGCTGATGGGCTTGTTTCCACACTGTAGGGATTCTGTGTTCTTCTCACAAAGTTGGCAACCTCACATTTTTTCCACGATGCAGTCCAGCTGCCTATGTTTTAACTGCTCACCTAACCTTCTGGTCACGTGAGGACAGATTGAGTAGTTTACAATACTTTTAAAGGTCAGAAGGATGAGAGGAGATCTAATTGAACAGTACCAAATGTGAAAGGGGATTGACAAAGGAGACGTGGAGAGGATGTTTCCTCATCTCGGGGGGGCGCCGCGTTGTCGGAGGGTCGGCGCTGAGGGGGCGCCGTGCTGTCGGAGGGTCGGCACCGAGGGGGCAGTGGGAGAGCTGGGTACACACACTGCAGCTGAGTAGTGGTGTATGACTCTTGATTTCTGCTGTATTACGTTCGCCGTCTACCACTCCACTGGCAACCAAACTCCAGACCAGTTAATAAAACACAGAAAACAAATTCCCAGCATTTGTTCCTTATCGTGGCACTCAGCTTCCAGCTGTAAAGAGAAACGGATGTAAGGAACAAACACTGGAGATTGTTTTCTGTGTTTTGTTAACTGGGCGTGACTTTAATTGCCAGTGGATGTAGGTCCGACACATTACGCTGGGAAAGCCTGGGTCCAAGGTTTACCAGGTACCAGCTGGGCAGTAGCAGGACAGTAGCCCACTCGGGTGAGACAGTGGGAGCAGCTCCCAGTCCCCAGCCCATTCATCAGCAGTGCTCGCTAATCAGAGTAACTCAGTTTCAGAGGGACCTCCCAGGAAGGCAATTGCTGAAAAGCCGGCTGTGTTAACCAACATTTCTCATCTTCCACCCATCGGGACAAACCCAAAAGTTGCCGAATCATTGACCAACCCTGGACCGTGCTATTCCCCATAGCAACACTTCAGCCAATCGGCGTCGACCTGCCAACCTGGTCCCTGGTCGGGCAAATTGTTGTGATGACCTGAAACGTGGCATTGCTGCGTGCGTGTCCTGATGAGTGCTAACCAAAAAAAACCCACGGGCAACGCAGAGTTTAAATTTCTCACAACCATCAGGGCTGGTCACCTCTGCCCTTTCACCCCAGGCCCTGATGAGGGTCACGCACGTACTGGTTGTGGGCCATAGCAACCAGCAAAAAGATAAAGAAACGCACCCCATGGAAAAGCCTGGACGAGCGTGTTGGTGTGCGCGCCTGTGCACGTGTCTGCGTGTGTCTGTGCGTGCGTGTGTCTCTGTGTGCATGTATATGCACATATGCCCTGAGGACATGCCAAAGTCCAGATAAATAAATAACATTTTTTTAAAAAGATGTATCAGGAGTGAGCCATTTAGCCCTTCGAGCCTGCTAGCCCATTCATTGAGTTCATAGCAGACCTGGTTGAGGCCATAACCCCTCCCAAAACAATGGCCAATCAGAAACCTCTTGAACGTAGCATTGACAATAATCAGTGATGCTGTCCAACCTTGTCTGGGGGAAGAGAATTCCACAGACTCTCCACCTTTGGAGATAAGGAGTTCCTCCTCATCTCCATCTTCAACGCGAGATGCTTTTATTTCTCAATTTTCTGCAGGAGGGGGACCATTTCAAGCCTCTGCCCCACTCCCCAGCAAGATCATTATTGGTTTCAATTAGACCACCTTTCAACCTTCTGAATTCCTTTTCCTCAACCTTTTGTACCTAACCTTCATCCCCCGGCCTCTGCCACACTTTGTCTCCCCTTGCTCTCTCCTTGTCGGTTTCTGGGTTCGTGCTACAGTAAACGTAGAAGCAGGAGCTAGACCATTTCTCCCGCAAAATTGCTCAAATGCATCCTTTACCTACAAAACCGCTTTCCCCACATGATCCCTTCCCATCTCTAATATCTAGAATCCTCTCAAACTCCGTCTTGTACATTCCCAGTGACTGAGTCTCTGCTGGACTCCAGGGAAGAAAACTCCAAAGATTCCCCACCCTCCGAGTGGGGGGGGGGGAAAAACCTCACCCCCTCCTCACCTCAGTCCAAGATGGCCAACCCCTTATCCTGAGATCTGTCTGTCCTCCCAAATCCAAATCAGAGGGATGACTCCCTCCCGCCACCAACCATCCCACTTCCTGTTTTCCCTCTTGTTTAGAATTCCATATTCTTTAGTCTTCTAAACTCCAGAGAATGTAGGCCCAGTCTCCTCAAATCTCACCTCACGGAAACCCTAGAAACAAGGAGCAGGAGTCAGCCCTTCAGTCACAGAGCTGTACAGCACGGAAACAGACCCTTCGGTCCAACCCGTCCATGCTGACCCGATATCCTAAATCAATCCAGTCCTATTTGCCAGCATTTGGCCCATATCCCGCTAAACCCTTCCTATCCATGTCCCCATCCAGATTCCTTTTAAATGCTGTAACTGTACCAGCCCCCACCACTTCCTCTGGCAGCTCATTCCATACACGCACCACCCTCTGTGTGAAAAAGTTACCCCTCAGGTCCCTTTTAAATCCTCCCCCTCTGACCTTAACCCAATGCCCCTCTAGTTTTGGACTCCCCCCACCCTGGGGGGAAAAGACCTTGTCTATTCACCCTATCCATGCCCCTCATGATTTTATAAACCTCTATAAGGTCCCCCCCTCAGCCTCCGACGCTCTGGGAAAAACAGTCCCCAGCCTCTCCCTGTAGCTCAAACCCTCCAATATCCCTGTAAATCTTTCCTGAACCCTTTTCTAGTTTCACAACATCCTTCCCGTAGCAGAGAGACCAGGATTGAATGCAGTGTTCCTTCCAGCCTGTCTCGATCTCAACACCCACCTTGTCCCAGTGGCCACTGACTGCTTTAAAATCGGAAACCCTCCCTGACCATATCGAGCAACTCGGATAGGCTCGGACAGTTTCGGGGCTGGCAACTCAGTTTGGCTCACCTGCTGCCTTTTGCTGTTGCCAGGGATGTTGAAGGATGGCTCAGGGTGGCATCCAGACTTCCAGTGGGGACTACATAGATGCATCTTGGGAGCTGAAGATCGTGGTGGAAGAGTTGGGCCCTGAGGCGGAGCCCATCACCCTGAGAGTGAACGGGAGCGTGCACATTGGCGGCGTCATCCTTCAGCTGGTGGAAAAAATTGGTGAGGCTGCTCAATTCTGACGGTCAGTGTCAGCGAGACGGGGGGGGAGGGGCGGGGGGTAATGGACAAAACTGTGTCAGGCCTGGCGCATTCCGTTCAAGCCTAGACTCCCTTCCTAGGTCAACCACGCTTGCAGACAGTTCATAATGACCTGCCTAGTTAGGAGATTTCTGTGTATGAGGACTACGTCATATTAAGTTTCTCCAGTAAGTAGCTGTGCGCGGACGCACACAGGCAGCAGATAAAAGACCCATTTTGTTGGATTTTTCTTATTTGCCACAGTTGGAGGGTTTGAGCTACAGGGAGGGGCTGAATGGTCTGGGGCTGTTTTCCCTGGAGTGTCAGAGGCTGAGGGGGAGACCTTATAGAGGTTTATAATACCATGAGGGGCACGGATAGGGTGAATAGACAAGGCCTTTTCCGTCGGGAGGGGGGGGAGTCCAAAACTAGAGGGGCACAGGTTTAAGGTGAGAGGGGGAGGATGTAAAAGGGACCTGAGGGGTAACTGTTTCACACAGAGGGTGGTGCGTGTATGGAATGAGCTGCCAGAGGAAGTGGTGGGGGCTGGTACAGTTACAGCATTTAAAAGGCATCTGGATGGGGACATGGATAGGAAGGGGTTAGAGGGATAGAGGCCAAATGCTGGCAAATGGGACCGGATTAATTTAGGATATTGGTCAGCATGGGTGAGTTGGACCGAAGGGTCTGTTTCCGTGCTGTACAGCTGTGTGGAATGAGCATCCTGAGGAAGTAATGTCAGTACAGTTCCAGCTTTTGAAAGACTCTTGGATAAATACATGAACAGGGTCACCAGACCCGAAATGTTAACTCTGTTTTCTCCTCTCCAGACGCTGCCAGTCCTGCTGCGTTTTTCCAGTAACTTTGTTTCTGTTCATGAATGGGAAAGGTTTGCTGGGATACGGGCCAGGAGCAGGCAGGTGAGGCTAGTTTACTTTGGGATTATGGTCAGCACAGACCGGTTGGGCCGAAGGGTCTGTTTCTGTGCTGTATGACTCTCTGACTCGGTAAGCGAAAAATGGGGTACAACAGCTAAACTGTGCAGGAGGAGCGTGCTGAAGGACAGAGCGTGGAACTTAATGGTGCCACAGAGAACGCACCAGGTACATGACAACCGACAGCTAAGTTACAAGCGTTGTTTAAATTTAAACAGCATTCCACTGACAACCAAGTCTAAGACTATCAGCCTTGCAATGTGGTGTGCATGCAAATTGTGGAAGCTTTTTATATTGATGCGTGGCTCCCTGGTCTTTGCAAATGCAGCTCTAAGTTGCATCGCGTCTGTTTGGACTTGTAAAAACACGCCATTCTCTCGTGTGTTCCTTCAGAAAGCACCTGGGCCAATCAGGTTCGACCTGTATGGTTGAAATGAAGGGGTATTTCCTCCAGAGTTGAGCCTGGGTTAGTTGCGAGACGACCCGCTCAACGGCCCCTGGGATAAATCTCCCTCAGGAGTGTAACTGGTCATTGTTTTACATTAACCATTATTATTTTAAACACATTGTAATCTTCATAACCCACTTGCTTAATCATCACACACCACTAATCGTTGATAAACAAACTCAATCCTGCAATGGTTGTTCTCAAAACGTGGAAGTCAAAGGCACACAGAGCTGTACAGCATAAAATCAGACCCTTGGATCTGACCAGCCCACGCTGACCCAGGTATCCTAAATAAATCCGGTCCCATTTGCCAGCATTTGGTCCATATCCCGCTAAACCCTTTCTATCCATGTCCCCAACCAGATGCCTTTTAAATGCTGTAACTGTACCAGCCCCCACCACTTCCTCTGGCAGCTCGTTCCAATACACGCACCACCCTCTGTGTGAAAAAGTTACCCCTCAGGTCCCTTTTAAATCCTCCCCCTCTCACCTTAACCCTATGTCCCTCTAGTTTTGGACTCCCACCCAGCCTGGGGGGAAAGACCTTGTCTATTCACCCTCTCCATGCCCCTCATGATTTTATAAACCTCTATAAGGTACCCCCCTCAGCCCCCGACGCTCCAGGGAAAATAGCCCCAGACCATTCAGCCCCTCCCTGTAGCTCAAACCCTCCAACATCCTTGTAAATCTTTTCTGAACCCTTTCGAGTTTCACAGCATCCTTCCTACAGCAGAGTGAGCAGAATTGCACACAGTATTCCAAAAGTGGCCCTAACTGATGCCCTGTACAATCAGTTAGCTCACTTGGCTGTACGGGTGGTTTGTGATGCAGAGTGATGTTAAGAGTGTGGGTTCAGTTCCTGCAACTGACTGACGTCACCCTGAAGGACTTCTCAACCTTGCTGTCGCCTGAGGTACGGTAACCTTCTGATTAAACCAACACCAGTCATCTCCCTTCGATGGGGTGGCACGTTGACTCAGTGGTTGGCAATGCTGTCTCACAGCGCCAGGGGTTCAATCCCTGTCTGTGTGGAGTTTGCATATTCTCCCCATGTCTGTGTGGGGTTTCCTCCGGGTGCTCCGGTTTCCTCCCACGGTCCAAAGGTGTGCATCTTAGGTTGGATGGGCCATGGGAAATTGCCTCATAGTGTCCAGGGATGTGCGGGTTAGGGTGGATTGGCCATGGGAAATGCAGGGATGGGGGTTGGGGTGGTAGGTCTGGCTGGGATGATGCTCCTCTTCAGAGAGAGTCGATGGGCCAAATGGTCTGCTTTCGCAATACCGGGATCCTACGACGAGTGAGAGAGCCCTCTGGGACAAGAGCGACTCCATCTTTCACTTTACAAAGAATGGAGACCCTCGAAGCTGCACATTGTTTAAACATTCGGTGTGGCCGGGCCCGGTGTCTATTGCAGTTGGGAGGCAACTCGGCCCTCATGGTGGGCCTGGAGTCACGTTGTCCACTCTGATGTGGACAACCACACCGAGGGCCTATTTATGTACTAGGCCGCAGCCTGCCTAGTCCGAGATGTGGCTGGAGGCGGGCTGCTGGGGGAACTGCACAGGTTTGCTGCAGTCTGTGTTGTGTTTTTTAATTTCCTGCCTGAGAGGAAGGATGTGGTTCTGAGCTGTCAGATCAGCAGAAGGCGAAGCGGGAGAGGAACAGTAGCGTTGACTGGAGAGTCACGTGGTGATGGTGGTTGGGGGCGAGGGGAGGGGTGACGCTGACTGAGGCCTGTACAGCAAGACCGGGCTGCTGATGGCAGGACTTTGGCAGAAACTGAATTGAAACGGGGCAGAGGAAGCACCCGAGATGCAGATCTCCAGGCCCAGAGAAGACATCATTTGCATTAGAGGCAGTACGGCCATTTTAACACAGAACGTAGAACAGCGCAGTACAGGCCCTTCGGCCCACGATGTTGTGCCAACCTATTATCCCACTAAGATCAAACTACCCTGCATATCCCTACATTTTACTACCTCCACGTGCCTATCCAAGAGTCGCTTAAAAGTCCCTGAGGTTTCTGACTCAGCTTTGACAGGGAGAGCGTGGGGTGTGGGGAAACGTGCTAACGCGAGTCACATCTCTAGCGCCCCCCCCCCCCCAGAACTGTGCGTCAAAAGTCAGATCATTGCTTGTGTTTAACGGGGAGGAGATCCACCTTTCGGGGAACCCCCTCTCCCCACCAACCTTGTTTTTGGAAGGAGCGGGTGACTCATGTGAGGAACTCCCCAGGGATGTGAGGAGATTTGGGAACCTATCTATGTCTGTCTTAAGTACGCTCGCTGGCCTGCCCTCCACGGCCCTCTGTGGCAATAGAATCAACAGGTTAACTACGGGGCTGAAGAAATTCCTCCTCATCTCAGTTCGAAATGGTCGTTCATCTTAAGCCTGTGTCCTGGAGTCCTTTCTCTCCATCATCTCCACATCCACTCTGCCCAGGCTGCTCAGTGTTCTGTAAGATTCAGTCTAATCCCCCCAACCTCCCTCAATCCTTCTAAACCCCATTGAGACCCAGCGTCATCAGCCACTCCTTGTATGACATTATGTGTAGAGGAGGAAGGTGCAAGGTCAAAGAGGTTTGGAGGAGTGGAACTGGGTGTGTTTGCTCATTCAGGGAGCCAGTATGCTCACAAGAGGCTGAATGACCTTCCTCTGAGCTGTGACAGTTGATGTAACCCCCAGGGATGAGCTAATGGATTGAGGAAGTGGTGAGGACTGAAGCCTCGGGTTCCCGTGGGAGGCATCCAGACTGAGTCACCATTGCTGTCCAGTCACCACAAGCTGAGCTTCGACGTTGTGCAAGTGTTGATACTGAGGGCCCCCACCTTCCCAACCTGGAGGGGGCAACCACTGCCCTGTGCTCATATGGCGCTCTTCACAACCCAAGCTGCCTTGTCCCCCTCCTGCCCCTCCCAATTCCTAATTTCCGTAAGGAATGGGAGCAGGAGAAAGCCCCAAAATCGTTGGCAAGTCCACCCAAGGCCTTAAATCCTCATTGATATCAACTGCTCCAGGCCTCTCAACCCCCCTAACATTTCTAAACAAAAAAAAATCTATCCTCATCTTCTCTCAAAGCACTTTCAGCATTCCCGCCACTGTAGCTCATTGGTGTAGAGAATTCCAAGCATTTACTGTCCCGCCCGGAAGAAGAATTTCCCTCAAACCCTATTCTGTAATGATGCCTCCCCCCATTAGAACCTGTGAGTAGGCCTTCCAGCCTGACCTTTGACCTCAACCCCTTCTCCCCCACACTATCCCCACGTCCCTTGCTGTAGTGAATATCCAGAAGCCTATCGATTTCTGCTTTGGTTGTCCTCAAATCACGCTGCCATCCGGGGTAGGGGACTCCCAAAGATTCGCACGGCACAAGAAGAGGGATTTCTCCTCATCTCAGTCCATTAAGGCCACCACCTTATCCCAAGACTCCATTTCCAGAGAGGTGGCGAGGGAGAGTGCTGAGGGTGACCCAGGGCATTTGCATGATGGATATGGACAGGTTAGCTGAGTGGGCAACAAAGTAGTGGGATGGAATATAGTGTGGGGAAACAGTGACATTGGCAGGAAGAATGGAAAAGTAGTATGTTATTGCAGAGGGGGAAAAGACTGCAGAAAGCTAAGGAACAGAGAGATTTGGGAATCGCTGGGCACAAAGCACTTGCATCCGAGTCCAGCTGGTCATAGGGAAGGCCAATGGAGTGTGGGCCTTCATTTCGAAGGATAAGAATAGCCAGGTTTTGCTGAAATGATAGAAGGCACTGGTCAGACCACAGCTGGAATACTGTGAGCGGTTTAGGGGCCCCGTATCTAAGCAGAGACAGACTGGCATTGGGGGCAGTCCAGGGAAGGTTCTCTCGGCTGATCCCACGGATGGAGGGACAGCCTTATGAGGAGAGGTTAAGCAGAGACATTTAAATTAAACTCATCAGGATTGTCGGTGTACAAGTTCTGACAGGCTATGTGAGAGCTGGGACAAAAGAGCCACTTCAGTAAGGTCCAAGACAGGGGACAGTCAGTGCTGAGGGAGGGGGCACTATCGGAGGGTCAGTGCTGAGGGAGGGCGCACTGTTGGAGGGTCAGTGCTGAAAGAGCGGGCACTATCAGAGGGTCAGTGCTGAGGGAGCGGGCACTGTCGGAGGGTCAGTGCTGAGGGAGGGGGCACTGTCGGAGGGTCAGTGCTGAGGGAGCAGGCACTGTCGGAGGGTCAGTGCTGAGGGAGCGGGCACTGTTGGAGGGTCAGTGCTGAGGGAGCGCCGCACTGTCGGGGGGTCAGTGTTGAGGGAGGGGGCACTGTCAGAGGGTCAGTGCTATCAGGGTGCCGCGCTATCTTAGGTTCAGGGCCGAGGGAGCACCACACTGTCGGAGGGTTCTGACTAACTAGTCATAACATCTGCGATACCATCTTGTTGGAGCCGGGAAGGTTGGTGGGTGGGGCGGGGAATTGAATGGAGGTGCACAGAACCAGGAAGGGAGCTGTTCAACTGAGACAATGAGGGAGAAATTATTCCCAGCGGCAGGAGGGCTGCTCACCAGAGGAGCATCAGGGAGGGAAGAGAGGTCTTCCAAGAGCTGGCATGGGATTGATGGGCTGAACTGCCTGATCCTAATCGGGGGGAAATCGAAGGCAGAATGTGAAGCACTAAGTTGTAGGAAGTGTTGTTTGGGGCCGTGTTCTGAACAGATATAGAAGTTTCCTTTATTATTCATTGCTAGACCAGCATTTATTGCCCAGCCCTAATTGCCCAGAGGAGCAGTTTGAGTCAACCACATTGCTGTGGGTCTGGAGTCACATGTAGGCCAGACCAGGTAAGGATGGCAGTTTCCTCCCCTAAAGGACATTAGTGAACCAGATGAACCATAATTAGACTCTTAATCCCAGATTTTTTTTGTTATTGAATTCAGATTCCACTATCTGCTGTGGCAGGATTCGAACCCAAGTCCCCAAACGATGACCTGGGTCCCTGAATTAGCCACCCAGCACTAGGCCATCGTCCACCTGCCACACCTTTGTAAGGCATTAAGCACATTTTGTGTGAACAGTAACTCTTCACAGGGGGCTCCCAATCCAGAGCATTGTGCCCAGGCTGCATTGCTCACACTCCTGTCCCGACAAGCCTACGCATGTACACCGATCTGAAACACAGCCCTAATGGTCTTCCCCCAGACCCTTCACCCAGTCACCCAAACCACTGCAGCCGCACCCCCCCCCCCCCCCCGCTTTTCCAAACAACCATCATCAAGGTATGTACCTACATCTGACACCGTCCTGCCCCCACCCCATCCCTGTGTTATCACCAATTCATCTTGGATGTCAACAGCAACTTCGTGATGTTTAGCACCTTTCCAATCCCCAAGGAGCATCACACATTAGGGGTTATTAGGGACAGACAACCGAAAGGGGTGAGAAGGTCGGTTTTAAGGAGCATCCTATAGGGCAAGGGCAGGAGAGAGGGTTAGGGAAGGACGTCCCGAGGTCACGGCCCCCAGTAATGCAGTGATGAGAATTGGGGGATGCCCCAGGGGCTGGTACTGGAGGGGATGGCAGAGATAAGGAGGGGGTATAGGTGATGGAGGGGGATGGTAGAGATAGGGAGGGGGCGTTGGGGCTGGGGGGGTGACAGAGATAGGGAGGGGGTATAGGTGATGGAGGGGGATGGTAGAGATAGGGAGGGGGCATGGGGGCTGGAGGGGGTGTAGGTGATGGAGGGGTTGGCAGAGTTAGGGAGGGACTGTAGGGGGCTGGAGGGGATAGTAGGTGACAGAAGGGAGAGTGGCCTGCTTGCTGTGTCAAGTGAGTGTTATGACTGCTTGCTGCTGGAAATGCAGGTCATTGTGGGTTCTGAATGCTGGGATATCGGAGAGCTGTGGTTAGCCTTGGGGGGTGGTGTAATGCCCCCCTTTCCCGGACAGATGCCTATTATTGAATGTTGGCAGCAAGTCTCGCTGCTATCAGCGTGTGCCTTCCCTGCCCTGCCTCCAGCTGTATATTCCGAGATAAATGAGCTGACTCACTGACGGTCGGAATCTGCAGGGATAGAGCCCAATCCAGCTGACAATGAAGGAGGATGAAAGGGCATTATCGCGACAGGAGGCCGGAGTTATCAGCAGGCAGGGTGCTGTCCCTCCCCATCACCCGCTTGTGTATTTTTGTCCTGTCAAAAGTGACGTCCGGCCCAGAGCCGCTCTGTATGAGATTTGCATTTCAGACTGCGCCTTTCGGGACCTTGGAACCTGAATAAAAGAACTTTATTTTTGACCTGCGGTCTCGTTTTGGACTGTGCAAACTGCAGGAGGCACAGCAAGATCCCACCTATAGTCTTTTGGGAGCGACCCTGACCATCTGTGCTCAGTGACGTTGGCCTCAGGACCGCTGGGGAGAAGCCTCCCTCCGCTCCTCTTTCTTCCACTAGATGGTCTTGGGATGTTTTACACTCCCCTCTTCCCTCATCGAAGCCTTCGCCAAGGTGGGGGGGGGGGGGGTGGGGGCAATGGTCTAGTGGGATTATCACTGACCTGTTAATCCAGAAACCCAGGGGATCCAGGTTCAAATCCTGCCTCAGCAAAGGGTGGAATTTGAATTCAATAAAAATATCTGGAATTAAGAATCTAATAATAACCATGAATCCGTTGTTAATTATTGGAAAATCCCATCTGGGTCACTAATGTCCTTTAGGGAAGGAAACTGCCATCCTTACCTGGTCTGGGCCTACGTGTGACTCCAGACCCACGGCAATGTGGTTGACTCTGAACTGCCCCCTGGGCAATTAGGGAAGGGCAATAAATGCCACCCGGCCGGAGACACCCTCATCTAATGAATAAAAAAAAAGACGGGATCTGCGAGAGGTCTGGGAGGGATGTAGGGGCTGAAGGAGGCGACAGGGATGGGGAAGGGCCAGAGGGGGCGACAGGGATGGGGAGGGGGCGACAGGGATGGGGAGGGGCCAGAGGGGGTGACAGGGATGGGGAGGGGGCGACAGGGATGGGGAAGGGCCAGAGGGGGTGACAGGGATGGGGAGGGGGCATTGGGATGTTGGTAATCTGGTGACTGGGTCAGTCAGGCTCCCGTGATGCTGTAAGATGGCTGATGGAGGGAAGGTTGGGATGGTCACTGCTCCTTATTTCCAAGACTATCCAGTCGGCCCAGGATGTGGGGATGTTTGATTTCTGCCTATCTGTTTGTCAGAGATAAAGAAGAACTGGTCGGACCACGGGCTGTGGTGGGAACAGAAGAAACGCTGGGTTCTGAAAACCAACTGGACCCTGGACAAGTGTGGCATTCAGGCCGACGCCAAGCTGCTGTTCACCCCTCAACACAAGTCCCTGCGTCTCCAACTGCCCAACCTCCGAACGGTCAAACTGAGAGCAAGCTTTTCCAGCCCGGTCTTCAGCTCCGTCATCGGCATCTGCAAGATGCTCAGTGAGTCCTCTGCATCCCCCTTCCCCAGCTGGTCCCCTACATCTCTCTCTCACATTGTCTCCATTCCCTCTCATTTCACACCCACCACCACCCCCCCCACCCCGCCACATCCACCTCCTCTGCTACTTACCTCTCGCTCTCTCTCTCTCTCTCTCTCTCGCTCTGTCTCTGTCTCTCTCACTCTCTCTCTCTTTCGCGCTCTCTGTTGCTCTCCCTCTCTCTCTCGCTCTCTCTCTATCTCTCTCTCTCTCGCTCTCTCTCTGTTGCTCTCCCTCTCTCTCTCTCTCGCTCTCTCTCTGTTGCTCTCCCTCTCTCTCTCGCTCTCTCTCTCTCTATCTCTCTCTCTCTCTCGCTCTCTCTCTCTGTTGCTGTCCCTCTCTCTCTCGCTCTCTCTCTCGCTCTCTCTCTCTCTCACTCTCTCTCTCACTCTCGCTCGCTCTCTCGCTCACTCTCTCTCTCGCTCTCTCTCTCTCTCACGCTCTCTGTTGCTCTCCCTCTCTCTCTCGCTCTCTCTCTCTCTATCTCTCTCTCTCTCGCTCTCTCTCTGTTGCTCTCCCTCTCTCTCTCTCTCTCTCGCTCTCTCGCTCTCTCTCTCTCGCTGTCTCTCTCTGTTGCTCTCCCTCTCTCTCTCGCTCTCTCTCTCTCTATCTCTCTCACTCTCTCGCGCTCTCTCACTCTCTCTGCTGTCTCTGTTGCTCTCTCTCTTGCTCTCTCTCGCTCTCTCTCTCGCTCGCGCTCTCTCTCACTCTCGCTCGCGCTCTCTCTCAC